>NW_023601433.1:66806079-67218666 GCF_014898055.3 Talpa occidentalis | reverse complement strand
TGCCAGTTCCTACTTATTTCTGCCTTTAATAGTAAATCCTGGTTCTGTCATCACTCTGGGCCGATTACTTAAACACTTAGAGCACTGAAGCACCAATCAGGTCTGAATGATTATGGCTCAAAATATGGAAGACTTTTGGGGGGAGCGGACGCTGATAAGCTGTCAAAACCGGTTGAAGCCCTTCACAGATTCCACATCTGAGAACTTCCCTGAGGCTCACAGAAAGAGCCCGATACAATTTGTTTTAGGGGTTATTAGTCATGAAACCAGACACCTGCTTTATACATATATTAACTAACTTAAGTGAATGTCATTAAGGTAGAAATATTCCTTTAAAAATGACATTTTGACATCTCCCTCTTTGTCATATCCCCATACCTAATCCATCATCAGTCTGTACTGGTTTTACCTCTGCTTTCTGGGATCCTTCCAGTTCTCTCTCTCTTTGCCTTACTGCTCTAGTCTTTGCTATGGTTTTTTCTCACTGGAAATGCTTCAAAAGCCTCTAACCTTGTTTACCTTTCCCCACTCTGATCGTTTCCTTCTCACACTTGCACAGCATGATATTGTAAAATAGCCATCTCATGAGATTGTGGTTTTCCCCAGTGGTTTCCTGTTTCCTTGAGGGTAAGGACTAGGATCATTACCCATCCCACAAGTCCCTGACCAGCCTCTCCTCTTCCCTCTTCTGTTCTCTCCTGTTCCTGTTCTCCAGTGCTTCTCTACCCTGGCCTTCCTGAGGTGCTTCACCTCCATGCTCTGCCCAGCACAGTGCCCTGACAGACTGGCCCTTCTCCTTGCAATGTGGTTCCCTTCTCTGCTTTCTTCCAAGACTCCATATCTCAGCTGGGGGTGGGAGGTGCTTTCTCAGAAAACTTCTCCTTGACTAAGTCAGTATCATATATCCTTAGAAGTTTCAACTTTCATCAGCTTTGTGAGATAGAGGTTAACGTGTATATATCGTGTCCATCAGAATTTAAGAAGAACAAGACTTGCGGTTTTTCTAGATGGGATTCTCAGCCCCTAGCTAGAGACTGACATTTAGTAGGGTGTAGTAAAAATTTGTTGAATGAAGTATGCAAATTCTTCAAAGAAGCTATGAGTTTTGTGTAATTTTGTTGAGATGAAACCTGGCTAATTATCAGTGCTTATGAAACACTCACCCATTACAGCAGCATGCTGCGGGGTCACGTGTAATGCACCCTGCAGAAAGCTCTAGCTGCCTCACCTGCCGTGAAGCACTGATAGGCTAGAATATTCTTTAGAAGTGCAAGATATGCTAATGGGTCAGATTCAAGAGCTGAATCACTCTGGCTGACTTGAAGACATTCTCATGGATTAATAGAGTGTACTGTTTTAAGTGAGATCTTTGGGCCAATGTTATTTTTTTTGGTAAATGGAAGCCAGAATTAGAACAAATGATTGATATTAGAAATATGAAAAAAGTCATGATTTCCCTGTATTAACTCACTGTTGTGCTATGAAAGGCAGTTTGCTCCTGCCAACTGTGTTTTTCCAGGAGTAGCCCCGCGTCTGCTCTGCCAGGGGCCAGGATGCGGTGTGAACTTCTTCTGCAGGCATTTGTGGGGTTTCGCACTCTGCTTACATGGTGACAGTCCCTGAGGCTGGGCCACTGGGGAAACAGGGAAACAGAGCATCTGTATCAACTTCAGAGAAGTGAGAGATAAAACCTTGAGTGGGTTGGAGGGAGAACTGGAGGGAAGGAAGACGAGGAAGGAAGACGAGGATGAAAGACTCAACCATGAAAGGGTTTGATTCTTTGATTTTGTGTTTAATAACATTGACATTTTAATGGCAGGGGAGAGGGCTGGGGACTTGGGAGTGGCTGAGCTCTCAGGTTCACTGCTGCCATTGTGGGGTTCCTGGGCTATTTTCTGCAAGGCTGCATGAATACAAAGCCTTCACCTGGGATGATGTCAGAAACTTAATTAAAGCAATAAGAAATAGGACTTATGGCAAAGGAGTAGAGGTGGACTGCTGGTGGAGCAAGATCCTATTTCTTGGTCCCTATGTTACCCTGGGAATCATCCATTCTTGAGTTGCTCAGGAAAGACTTTCTCTGGGATACTTTGTTTTCCTGGTATTTGTGTTGCTCTCTAGGTTCTTTGGAAATAATAGGGAGACCTGACCCTGGATTCTGACCACTGAACTTTAAATCTGGGCAAGTCAGATATAATTATAACATCAAAGGGTCCTGCAGATACAGTCACACCTTGTTTTATTTTACTTTGCTTTATTGTGTGTCGAAGACATTATGTTTTTGTTTTTTCTTTTATACAAATTGAAGGTTTGTGGCAACCCTGTGTTGAGCAAGTCTATCAGTGCCATTTTTATGTTCTTTTTTTTTTTTAATTATTTTTTTTTTTTTAAATATCAGGAGAATGACACATTTTTTTTTTTAAGATTTATTTATTTATACATACAAGCACTGGATACAGTCAGAAGCGCAGGAGGGTGAGAGAATTCACCAGAGCAGAGCGGGGAGCAGAGCAGGCAGAAGGACCGAAGTACACTGCTGAGGGGAGCAGCGGGCGGCAGGAGGGGTCTGCGCGCCATGTGGGCCCTCCTCTGGTGGCCGGGGAGCAGCGGGGATCGAACCGGCGCTGCAGAGGCTGCGGGCAGCTTCGCAACCCAGCGCTCAACCGCTGCGCCACCAGGGAGGCCCCATTTTTATGTTCTTTTTAAAATTAACTAAGGAATATATTTTAGCACCATTTTTCTTTTCTTTTTTTTTAAAGATTTATTGATTTATTGATTGATTGATTGATATTTTATACATACATACATACAAGCACTGGGTACAGTCAGAAGCGCGGGAGGGTGAGAGAATTCACCAGAGCCAGAGCGGGGAGCAGAGCAGGCAGAAGGACCGAAGTACACTGCTGAGGGGAGCAGCGGGCGCAGGAGGGGCTGCGCGCCATGTGGACCCTCTCTGGTGGCCGGGGAGCAGCCGGGGATCGAACCGGCGCTGCAGAGGCTGCGGGCAGCTTCGCAACCCAGCGCTCAACCGCTGCGCCACCAGGGAGGCCCCATTTTTATGTTCTTTTTAAAAATTAACTAAGGAATATATTTTAGCACCATTTTTCTTTTCTTTTTTTTTTAAAGATTATTGATTTATTGATTGATTGATTTATTGATTTATACATTTATACATACAAGCACTGGGTACAGTCAGAAGCGCGGGAGGGTAGAGAATTCACCAGAGCCAGAGCGGGGAGCAGAGCAGGCAGAAGGACCGAAGTACACTGCTGAGGGGAGCAGCGGGCGGCAGGAGGGGTCTGCGCGCCATGTGGGACCCTCCTCTGGTGGCCGGGGAGCAGCCGGGGATCGAACCGGCGCTGCAGAGGCTGCGGGCAGCTTCGCAACCCAGCGCTCAACCGCTGCGCCACCAGGGAGGCCCCATTTTTATGTTCTTTAAAAATTAACTAAGGAATATATTTTTAGCACCATTTTTCTTTTCTTTTTTTTTTTAAAGATTTATTGATTTATTGATTGATTGATTGATTGATTTATACATACATACATACAAGCACTGGGTACAGTCAGAAGCGCGGGAGGGTGAGAGAATTCACCAGAGCCAGAGCGGGGAGCAGAGCAGGCAGAAGGACCGAAGTACACTGCTGAGGGGAGCAGCGGGTGGCAGGAGAGGTCTGCTCGCCATGTGGGACCCTCCTCTGGTGTCCGGGGAGCAGCCGGGGATCGAACCGGCGCTGCAGAGGCCGCGGGCAGCTTCGCAACCCAGCGCTCAACCGCTGCGCCACCGGGGAGGCCCTTTAGCACCATTTTTCTAATAGCATGTGCTCACTTCATGTCTCTGTGTCATATTTAATGAAGATATGTACATTGTTTTTAAAGACATACTGCTATTGTATACTTAATAGAATACAGTATGGTGTAAGCATAACTTTGATATGTACTGGGAAAGCAAAAATTCGTGTGATTCACTTTATTGTGATGATGATATTTTTTGAGCTGGTCTGGACTGGAACCCACAATATCTTTGAAGTGTGCCAGTAAATCAATAGTGTAGGACCATGACCAGGGGAGTGTACAGCTTTACTTGACAAAACTTTCCTTCCATAAAATGGAAGAGGAAATAGAGGTTTATAGAAATTGAAAGAAGAGTTACAGAATAGCCGGAATGCCTTCTGGACTCCCTTGTGAGTTGCTCCAGTTGCTGGCCTAAGACTGTTAACCTCTCCGGATTGTTTTCTGCAGCATTGGGATTGTTTTGCCAACTCATAGAGAGACTGCCCAGGTCAAGGAGATTGGTGATTGTTTCCAAACTTTCTAGGCTCAAGGTGCCTTTCAAAAAGATGGGGGATCCTGAGTCTGTCCAGCTCCATATGACAAGAACAGCTTTGTAAGCCCAAATCCCAAACACTTTTGCATATAGGGTGGAGCTATTCATGCCAGGGATTGTCTCTTGGAGGCAGAGTATCTAGTTCTTGGTCAGTAAAGAGATTGCTTAGCCAGTAAGAGACATTTGCAGGGAGCCATGCACCCTTCTGCTGGAAGGGGAAGAAGACAGGGCAGGCACACCCGGCCCTGGATATCTTGAAGAAGGTGAATCCAGACCTGATGGTGGACAAGCAGACTGCAAGCTCTAGGGATCTCGCCTTTAAAACCTACTGTTCTTGAATGCACTGGGTAGTTCTGAAGTTATGCTAACAGGGCAAGCAGGTTGCTGGCTAGCAACAGGCCCAGGTGGCATCTTGGGTGGCTGCCCGCGTTGGCGCCACGTGAGGATTGTGTCCCCTGTGGGCATTCTCTCTGGTTACTTGCTACAGCTTCCATTTGAAGGGAAAATCTATTCTAATAATCCCTTGGAAGAGGAGGAGAAGCAAGATGGAAGGAAGAGGAGAAGCCAGGACTGCAGGGCCTAGCAGGAGCACCCCCTGCATCAGCTTCCTGGTTATTTTCAGTGTCTGATATCCAGGGTGTACTAAGCCATTTTCTTTCTTTCAGCCACTCTTGTTTTTATTCTTTCCCTATTCACTGATTAAAAATATTTATTCTTGGGCCTCCCGGTGGCGCAGCGGGTTGAACACAACGCTGTGAAGCTGTCTGCAGTCTCTGCGGTGCTGGTTCGATTCCTGGCCCGCCAGGGAGATTCCCACATGGTGCGGCAGACCTCTCCTGTCTTGCCCGCTGCTCCCCTCAGCAGTGTATTTTGGTCCTTCTGCCTGTTCTGCTCCCTGCTCTGTCTCTAGTGGATTCTTTCACCCTCTCACACCTCTGGCCTGTACCCCAGTGCTTGTATAAATAAATGAATCTTTAAAAAAAAATCCCTTAAAAAAATTTATTCTTGGAAATAAAGTGTTATAAAATTGCCCATGGTAGGGGAGGAAAAGTGATTTTACCTCTTCCCTTCTGAGTTCTTGGCTGATACCCCTGTAATAAAAGATTAATAAGAGAAAAACAGAATTTTATTAACATGCATACTCAAGTTTACACGTGAGACCCACAGAAAGATGAGTGACAATCCGAGGTGACACAGAAGTCAGATTTAAATGTGTTGTTAATAAGGAAAGGGGAGGGGGGATGTAGACCTCTTAGGGGAGAGTGAATGCTCGGAAAGATCAGTGGGTCCTAGAGAAATGGGGGGATGTTAATTCATGACAAGCTTTGTTTAGTGTCCTCTCTTCTAATAAGTCAATCTTCCCTGGTTGATGAGACTCCAGGGAAAGGATCTATAATATAATCTATAGTTACTTTTGCAGGATCTAGCTTTAAGAAGAGAAGGGGAATTCAGAGGTGGCATAATTTGGGGTGGTATGTCCTAAATGCCTATCATGTTTTGGGGTAAAATATTTTACTATCCTTCACCATGAACACTAGATTGGTGGAGGGGTTTATACTGATGGATCTGTCCCCAAAAGTCATGTAATAGAGAAAAGCTCATTCCTAAATTTTTTTTTTAAAGATTTATTTATTTATGCATACAAGAGCTGGGGTACAGGCCAGAGGTATGGGGAGTGAGAGGATTCATCAGAGACAGAGTGGGGAACAGAGCAGGCGGATAGACCGAAATACACTGGTGAGGGGAGCAGTGGGTGAGTCAGGAGAGGTTTGCTGTGCCATGTGGGTTGCTCCCTGACTGGCTGGGGGGATGGAACTCGTGCTGCAGAGGCTGCGGACAGCTTCATAGGTTGCTACTTAACCCCTTGCGCCACCAGGGAGGCCCTCATTCATAAATTTTTGCTTCTAAGTTCCATTCCATGTGGTCTGAGCAGAAGAAAATAAAGGTGTATCTTGGAAAGGATGGACTTGTGAAAATAAGTTTTTCTTAATTTTTGTAAATGATCATTTCTTTGCAAAGATACAAGCACAGTGATTTTTTTTTCAAGTCAACATTAGACAATGAGGGAAAATTTTAAGGGGGAGGCTGCTCATGGGGTGTGTTTCTTATTTGCTTCTCAGGAGGAGCTGAATTGCTCTGGAGAAAAGGGATCACCTTTAACCTCACTTAAATTCCTGGGCTTCCCCGGGGCCTAGTTGGAAGGGACAGAGCTATGATTGTAACAGCTGCTCCTGGGAGGGGGAAGAGGGCCTGGCCCTGTGTCCACCGTGGGTAGCAGACCCTAGAAACCAGGCCAGCATTAGTTGGCATGTGATGAAACATTCTGATACATGAGTTAAGTTTTTTTCCTCCATCTCACAATTTTGAAGGTCCTCAGATGTGAAACCATGAATGCCCCTTGGACTTTTTGTACTGTTCTGCCCCCAGAAACTGCCCAGTGTGCTGTGACTGTTGTTGGCTCCTTCTTGATTTCTGCAAGTACTTCTCTATCTAAAAATCTGTCAGCCTTTTTTTTTTTTCCCCCCTCAGATCAAGTCTGGGGGTGAATTATGTTTTTTTTGGCTAAAGCACTGTGATAGGCAAATTTCACTTTTCCTACCCTCAACTTTGGAATAGTGCAACAATGCTCATCAGTGTATCCGTATGTGAAAAGCAAACCTGATTTAATGATTGATTCATATTGAGTTGAACCAAGTTAGCCTAGTCTCTTCTTACGTAACCTAATGAGTCTTTGGGAAAGTGACCTTTGAACATGCAGTGCTACTGCAAAGACACTTTCTCTGTCCTGCTTGGAAATGCACAGTTCTTACCTTACAAGGGGGAGCTGGAAGATTATGAGACATAAATGCATGATTGCAAAAATTGCAATCTTGAAGGGACTGGCACATCTCAGCACCACTGTGTGGCAAACTGGGTGTCAGTCACTGTTAATGGGCCATGACCAATGGGAACCTTTCTGCCTCTTTCATCTTCACACTGAAGTTTTTTTTTTTTTTTTTTTCCTAATGAAAATGTGCTAGGAGGGAAGGGGGCTGGGATAATAATTTCCTTTCTTTCCCTCTTTAGCTTCGGCCAGCAAGTTCTCCTTTAATAAAAAGCATGATGGGCAAGTGTGAGAGCGTCCAGCTTGAAGTTTGAGACTAAACCGTATCCAAGCATGCCAGACGTTCACCAGGGGAAATTGAAAACTGACTCCTCTCCCCACCCAAGGAAGGCACTGCCACTTCGCTGCACTCACTCACTCTTCCAAGCCCAGACCCTTGAAGCAGAAGATTTTCAAAGAAGTAGGGTGTGTCGTTGCAGCTGCTGCATCAAACAAAAGCAAACAGATTAAATTAATTTAGGCTTCAAAATCAGTCCCATTCTCTAATTCATAAAATACTTCAAACATGGCGAGAAATGTCATCTCCCAGATGATTGAGGCTAATCCACTTTATCTCTTTTTCCTCTTGCCTCTGAATGCAAACTATCAAGACATACCTCACCAGTCAAAATAAACTCCTCATTCCAAATGCTTCCGTCAGCTTTTAATAAGAGACTTCTCTGCTCTATACACAAAACAAACTCCGTTTCTAACACACTTAAGGGGCTGTGTGCAAAAAAGAGGAACAATGTACTCATTACAGTCTGTTAAGTTGCCAGCACTCAGCAATTAAAAGGTATGGCCCGTGGAAACACTGCAAAACAGCAGTTAGCCCCATTGTCTTCTCATTAACAAGATTGTTATTTTAGCTCTCCAGGTACCAAGCTTAAGAAACAAAACATTCTTGGCGTCTAAAGCACTCCAGGAAAATAAGGAGTTGTTGACAGCTAGGACTTGTGGAAAGGCCTGTTTATACTATAAATGAATTTGTACATCCTTGTGGTTGCAATAAATATATTCCACACTCATTCTATTGGACTAGATGCAGAAACCATTTAAAGGGACATCAAAGTCTCGCCCAAGCAAAAGACCGTGTCCTACTTATGGTGTCAAAGCCGGAATTGCTGAGTAATGAACACCTCCCCTCCGGACGCAGCAATTTGGAATTATTCCTGCAACATGCTCTGTTGTCGATGCCACTGACAAAGTTAGTGCTAGAATGGACCATGGGGATTGTTATCTGCGCTAGACCTGAGTTTCTCAGGGCTTGGCTATCATTTAAAAATGTGCCATTTGCCGAGGGTGAGCACTTGGTGGCCAAGAGGAATGCAGTGCCTTTGATTCCTGCATTCCTCCTGGTTTCCCTGTGTGGGTGGGTAAACAGCCAAGAATGTCAGTGATTCAAATTCTTATGTTCTGAAGAAACACAACGAAGCCATACAACGAAGCCATCTAGCAATATAACATTACGGTTCTGCCAATGTACAATTTTACCTTTGATGCAGATAATGCCTTTCTTTCACAGGATAGGTGCCTCATCGTTTTCCTTAGGATTTCACCAATGTACAGCACTGATTTATTTCTCTTTTATGTAAATGGAAGGGGGGGCATCCTTTTTAAAAGGATAGGCACAGGATTTTTTTCTCGGTTATAGAGACCTTATTCACTATGATAAAAAGTACAATTGCAGTTGCTTAAGGTGTGAACAATTTGAAGAAGAAAAGTCCCGTAAGTTTCTCAGTAAATTCTCACTTAACCCAATGATGTCTAATTTAACCCAAGCTGTAAAGTTTCTTCCTAATACAATCTTTTGCATTGACATTGGGGAGTGCAGGGGACTAAGGTGATGATCATCATGCAGTTTCAATGACATGCTGGTTTATGCTTGAATGGCCAACTTGGTGTTTTTCAGGATTTTGCTAGGTAAGACCATACGATGCCTTGTTAATTAAGATGCGAGATCTTGGAAAACATGTAAAGCTTACACAAAATAAACATACACCCTTAAATTGGTTGTTTTTGATGAAAGGCTCCCTACAAATATCCTGTTTGGAGACAAAAATAAACCGCTTTCAGCTAGAGAGAACCAAACACCAAATACCCTGGAAAATTAGATGTTTTGCTCCTTGTTAAGTCTATTTAAGAGCATTACTAAGTTATAGCCAGGGTGATTTTTCACTTTTTTGGAACAGAAACAAGTCTGGGCATTAAACTCGTAATAGCAATTATCAGCTGCATGTGGGTTTAATTATGAAAAAAATCAGTTTTTTTTAATCTTTCATAATTGTCATCATCATGATCCAATTTCCCTGTCAAGCCTGGTGCTGAGCAGGCAAGGCTCCCTGCTCAACCAGCCTCTGCAGCCTCCCACAGCACCCTTTCTTCCCTTTGTCCAGTATTTTTTCTTCTAGCTTCTAGAGGAATCTGCAGAAAACTGATTATCTGGAAGAAATTTAATAAATCTTTTAAGGGAAAAACAGCTTTAATGAGATCTAGGAGAAAGGAATCTGCAATATCAAGGACTAAAATCCAATCTGAGGGGATGTGATGAGTCTTTTTGCAGGGAATCCCCTGCACTCCCCAATGTCAATGCAAAATTTATGACTGTAACTCCATGCATTAGGGTAGAGGAACCACTATGCACACGCTGGGGAGGGTTCCAGTGTCCTGCCGGTGTCTCTGTAACGTGTGTGTGAGCGTGCCTGTGTGCGTGTGGTGGTTACAGTTGGGAACGACAGTGAAGTGGATGAACCCCTTGGCCTCTTTAATGTTAGATTGTTTATAACCTGCTTTCTTCCAAAATGGATCTGAGGCAGCTTACAAAATACATATGAGGGTCAAGACCAAAAGAACTAGGCTGGGATAAAATAAATCTAGAATAGGATTGGCAAACATTGTAAGGAGGAAGGATCTTTGGCTTTTTGGAACATATAGCTTCTGTCACAATTATCAGTTTTTTGTTGTAATGTTATAAAAAGTCACAGAAAGGTCAAATGGACTGGTATTTTCATTGGAATAATAAATAGGTAGCAGGCTGCATTTGCCCACAGGCTGACGTTTTTCTAATCTCTGGTCTAGATTCAGAATATTAAAATTAGTTAACAACTGGTGGGAATATAAGTGGATGCGGCCACTATGAATAGCAGTGTTAAAAACTGATAAGGCAAAGAGTATATATAGGCATATTAGGTATATGGATATGCCATTCTTGTAACAATTCTGTATGTTTGAAAAATTCTAAGATAAAATTAGTGAAAAAGTGAATAAACAAAAATATATTAAAGTGAACTATATAACCAAAAGGTCTGTAAAATTGTTCAAAGGCTTCCAAATTTGGTTATGAATTTCCTAAAGGTCAAAGTAAAGAGGAAAATGGGACTTGTGTTTGAAAATCACATTTTCCATTAGGTGAACACACACCAGTTGCTTTGGAGAAGTTCTGGCACTATGACTTTGATAATCTCCAAAAGGATCTCAGAAAGAGGCTTTATGTGGTACCAGGGACAAAGTTCCCAACATCCTTTTTCTAACAGCTGGTTTTATAGAGCGGCTGCGAAGCATCCTTATAGGTCGGACAAGTACAAGAATCTAACACAGTGCAAAACAACTAACTTGAAGTGGGTAAGGCACTTCAGTTGATCGCTGGTGGTTTGGGACTAAACTGATGTAAAATGGAGACTATTTGTTTCACTGAAGGACTAAGATGCATGCTTGTCCTCTAGACAATCTCCTTTGAAAACTGAGTTGTTCTCTCCTTTGAAAGCTTCAGGCAGGTGTCAGAATTCCCCTTCAGCTCCATATAATTTCTGTAATGTTTATAGCTGTGGTCTACAGCTGATCTGCAAAAGGAATGATCAGCTACATAACTGATCTGCTACCACTAATGGTAAAGGAATATTCAACCTCATGGTGACACATGCAAGATAACAGGGAATAACAGAAAATCTTTCTTAAGATGGCAATTCTCTTCATATATGATATGAATGAAGACTTCACAATGATATTGGTAGCATTTCATTGGCCTGACCATGACCCACAGATGGAGAATGTTAGTAATTTTCCATGACCAGCTCTGGGCTGAAAAGCATGTTATTAAGAAAACCACTGAAGATATAAAGATTTCTGAAATGGCAAGTATTTCTGTTCCCCTGATGAAAACCGAATATGCTATTCACATTGCAGACATGTATAACTTATTGAACTGTTTCAAGAACACGTTGGGATGGAATCATTGACCAAGAAAGAATAGAAAATAAAATCCATTCATTCATCCAGTCATAGATAGGCTGAGAGAGAGCCAACGTCATCGCTAGGAAGATCATCTGAGGTCCAAGTTGAAAGAGCAGGGAAACCAGAAATGGAAGGGTGAGCAGTGATGGAAAAAGCCAGAAGTCACAAAAGCTGCATGGAATGTGGCCTGAGGAATGGGTCAGGGTGAGAAGTTCACAGTTAAGACCTTGGGCAGAGCAAGCCCACTTGGGCAGTGGAAACTCTTACGTGATGGGGGGACCAGCTTGGCTGCTTAGAGCATCGGGACCAATGTGGTGACTCAGTGGCTGCTGAATGAGATGGTTCACAAGTTACCAGAGTTATTCCTTTGCTAGGTTGATTGATGCTTTCCTCGCTCAACTCTTACAGGATCTGAAGTCTTATTATGTTAATAACTTTAGACACTTCTGGAAGTGGAATAGATTATCTTGAAAAATTTCAGTGGCCACTTCGAAGTTGTCCCAATTATCTTCTGGCTGATGGCACATTTTTCTAGGGATGAATCTATTCTTCAAAAAGCAAAAAATTAAAACAGTTCTTTCCACATTGCAAACTTAAACTTTAAAAAATGTCATAGCGACCCAGTGAGGATGGTGATTTTTAAGTGCAAAATGCTAAATCAGTTCACAAAAGTGGGATAAAAATGTCATAATTTACTGTGGGATTTGTTAATTTTATGCAAAATTCAGTAGAATGCTGAAATCCTTTTTGTTGGTGGACCAGTTGGTGAGATGTTGGCTTGTATGTGATGGGTATCTGGTCTCTCTCTCTCTCTTTTTTTTTTGTGGGACCCTCGCCAGTGGTGGGGGAACGAACCGACGCTGCAGAGGCTGCGGGATGCTTCGCAGCTCAGCGCTCAACCGCTGCGCCACCAGGGGAGGACCTGGTCTCTTTACTTGTCCAGCTTTGAGGAAACCTCCCTAAATAAACCCTTGAGGGGAAAACTTCTTCAGAGCAGAACCAAGTTTGGCAAGTCTCTGAGGTCTGGAGTGAAATACAATAAAATTTGCATTTATATAGCACTCCTTATGGTCTTGCTTTATATGTGCTATCCATATTAAATAAAAACACAATTAAGAGTTAGTTCTAAAATACCAGGTCAAACATATCAAACAAAATCAGGAATGGCAATTAGTGCTAGAATACCAGAACAAACAGATGGCTATTGAGTTTGGATTTAAGAAGAGAAATAGGCTGTGTCCGCTGCATATCAATAGAGGAATAATTCTGGAGCTTGGGCAGATGAGGGCTGGAGGTTGGGCTACAGAAAGTTGGGATGGTGATCCAGCAGGAATGATTAGAAGTAGTAAAAAATCAGTGCAGCTGAAATCACGGGCATGGGCCATGTGCCAGCACTGTGCCCTATGCTGAACCCAAAGATAATCAGACCTGATTTTATCTTCAAGTAACTTGTCCAGTTTAAAGGAATGAAGCACATATGAAACCCCTTTGGGTGGGGGGACCTTCATTATTAGTGGCAATATAAGACTTTATTCCAGGTATAAAAATATACCCATGCTACTCTACCTAAAAGCTGGAAAGAAATTAAATGCAGTCTCCTTATTTGTCTCTTACCTGCTCTGATACTATAAAAGCTCTGGAAATCAAAAATATTTCCTTAAGATGGAGCTGAAACTTTATGATTTTTGTCTTTATCCCAATTGCTGTGAATATTTGTGTGATTCACTGCAGAATTATTAATATGTTTGATTACAGAGTCTTCTCCCAGACTCTGCTGAGTACGCTACATCTAATCTAATAGATAGTGTGCACTGTATTACCATTTTAAAATCCCCAAAGCTCTGAATTTTGAAACACATCAGACTCCAAAGATGTTGGATACAGGGTTATATATTATATATATTTTTTTCTGGCATTTCTTTATTGTATATTCTCTAATAATTCAATACCTGACTTTTCACCCCAGGCTCCACCTAAAATTGTTCACCCCATTGTTCCCTTTTGCCATATTCCCCAGCTTTTTATTTGTCTCA
The DNA here is from genome assembly GCF_014898055.3 of Talpa occidentalis. Taxonomy (NCBI): domain Eukaryota; kingdom Metazoa; phylum Chordata; class Mammalia; order Eulipotyphla; family Talpidae; genus Talpa; species Talpa occidentalis. Next base: position 67,205,216 of record NW_023601433.1, on the reverse strand, counting down.
CTTCTAGAACAACCTCCCTTCTGTGCCAGCTTTTCCCTTAACTTCATTTTGTGTCTCCAGTATTTACTTTCCTGCAACCTGTTGACCAAACCTGCTTTGTTTATGCGTCTTTCCTGAGGCCCATGCTCCCCACCGAGCCTCACTCCAGTAGGTTTTAAGGAATATTTGTAATGAAGAAGTCCCCAAGGCTGGCCTCTCTAATCCTCCCACTGCCTGCTCTCCCCAGGAGAGCGGATTCAGGCCCAGCTGCTGCCAGGCAGAGGTTGCCTCTCCACATATGCAGGCCTGGATGTCCTTGTCCTTCTCATTGTTTCAGACGCTTCCAATAATCTTACCTAATTGTCTTGCTAGCACCTCATTTTCGACATTTCCCCTCAAAAGTCACACACATGCTTGCATATCTGTGAATCGATAAATCTGTAGAAATTGGTAGCTGGGGGGGAAAAAAAGGAGCAAAATTCTATTTTTGTTATTAAAAAAACCCCCGATCTTTTGATTGTTGTACCACTGCTGAGATTACTTTAAAATAAAATAGTTTATTTTTCAAAAAGAAAAGGATGTTACAGCGATCTGGAAAAGGTAGAATTATGAAGACAATAAAAAGACAGTAGTTAGTTGGCGCTTGGGGAGGAGAGATGACGAGGCAAGCACTGAGGACTTTAAGGGCAGTGAAATTATGTGTGATGTTACAAATAGGGATATTTATAGCAGAAAAGTAATTTTGTCTAAGCCTATACAATGTTCAATGCCAAAGGCCTCCCTGGTGGCCTAAGGGGTTAAGACAGCACTATGAAGTTATCTGCAGCCACTGCAGCTCGAGTGTGATCCCCGGCCAGGGAGCTACCCACATGGCGCAGCAGACCTCTCCAGTCTTGCCCACTGCTCCCCTTGGCAGTTTATTTCAGTGGATTTGCCTATTCTGCTTCCCACTCTGTCACTGGTGAATCTTCTCACCACCCCCCTCTGGCCTACACCCCAGTTCTTGTATGCATAAATAAATAAATCTTAAAAAAAACACCCCAGTATTCAACACCAAGAGTGAACCCTCATATAAATCGTGGACTTTGGATGCTTTGGATGTAATGATGTTGTTATAGGACAGGGAGAGGGGCAGCCCAAACCCCGCAAACCTGCCTATTCTAAATGGGTTCTGCCATCCGCCGCATCAACACAAAACATAGGAGACTTTAATGGGAAGGAACTTTAATAAAACTAGGAAACAATACAGGTAAGGCAAAGAGTCTAGTTTCTAAATGAAGCACCTAAAGTTACCCGTCCCCTCGTGGGTAAAAGTCCATCCATATGGGATTGGCCCAGAGCAAGGCCCCAAAGCCTGCCACAAGTCTAAAGCATCTTCCAGTGGGGACCCACAGAAAAGGGTCACAAACAACTGGACAAGCCCGGAAGGAAAAGAGCAAAATCAACATCCAGATAAAAGCTGCCATGGTCACCTCCCCACGGGTCTCACCCACATCTGTGTCACCCAGTCCACGACCAAAAGACAAGCGCAGTTTCTTCACGTGTCTCTAGGCTCCATGCACCTCCTCCAGGTCTCCTGGCTCCATCCTGCTTCCTTCCTCAGTCTCTTCTGCAGCTTCTCCTCTTCCTGCTCAGCTCCACCCTCCCTTGGGTGGGGCAGGGAACCTCCCCCTTTCCTGGGGACCACCCTGTTGCAATGTCACTGTGGGTTCATTGATTATATCATCGGTGCCCCTTAGGTGGGGACACTGAGATGTTTGAAGGGGTATACTTGAAGTCTATTTCCCACTCAATTTTGCTGAGAACTTAAAATTGTTCTAAAAAATAAAGTTTATTAATAAAAAAAAGGAAAAGGGGCTATACTGACTTGAGTGTTTGGGATTTCGTTTTGGAGGTATGCTTTACACTAATTATCATTAGTCACGACAAATTGATTATTTGTGAAAGGAAGAACAGTCTGCTGCTCCCAGCACCTCATCGCTGTCTACTCACCTGCTGGAGTCCCCATTAATTCTGCAGTCCTCCAGGTCAGTCCTTGCCACCCTTCCTTTGGAAGAACATTTGCTCCTGGTCTTCTGCAGTGACTTTGAGCACCTCTGTGGGCCAGGACCCCTGATTCAGCTCACCCCTGGAAGGCTCTAATAATTTCCTGAATATGTGGGCATTTCTGCCTCTTTTCTTTTTTTTTTTTTAAAGATTTATTTATTTATGCATACAAGAACTGGGGTACAGGCCAGAGGTGTGGGGCTGAGCGGATTCACTAGAGACAGAGTGGGGAACAGAACAGGCAGACTGACGAAAGACACTGCTGAGGGGAGCAGCAGGCGAGGCGGGAGAGGTCTGCTGCGCCATGTGGGCTGCTCCCTGGCCAGCTGGGGATAGAACTGGTGCTGCAGAGGCTGCAGATTGCTTCATAGTGTGGTGCTTAACCCCTTGCGCCACCAGGGAGGCCCACCCACTCTTTTTCTTACGTCAACTCCCATCCCCTTCTCAAGTTTGGGGGGACAGCAGTTCTCCACCTACACCTTCTTGCCAACTGCCTTCTCACTTGTTCCAGTTACTGACCCCCTCCCCCGCCACAGATGCACGCACACACACACACACACACACATGCTCTCCTGTCTGCCTCAAGCTTCTTCAGATGGGAAATCTTACATGGCTTCCCCCTCCCACCCCAATTGCTCTCCACTCCAAATACAACACCTGTGTGAACTTAGAGTTATTTTTCCTTCTAGTGCCTGGGGCCATGCTGTAGACTTAACACTGAACTCTAATCTTTTGGTTTGGTGTTTAGGGCAGTGTGCGAGGGATCAATTTCGCATGTAGAAATGAGAACTGCACACCTAGAAGAGACAGTTATGTGACTTCTGCCCATGTTTCAGAGCCCGGGCTGATGACAGTTTACTGAAGGGGTGTCACAGGGGTTGATCCTTGGTCTTGAACAAACCCGCAAGAGGATGGCTCGAGTGCAGGCCGTCTCAAGCAGGTTATTTCAAAATTGGCTCCTTCTAGAGTCTTACAGGGACTTTGTGGCTTCTCCAGACAGACTGTTGTAGAAATTCTGGCCTTTTACCCAGGCAGAGGAAGAACAAGCGGTACTTCAGGAATGGTGAGGTCAGGAAAAGCTTTATTGCTCATGCATGAGGTCCCAGACCTGGGTAGCCCCATAAGGTCTGAGCACCACTTGAAAGACAAAGGATTCCTTTTATACATAACTGTCTTCATATTTGTTACATTGATAGCATTGTTCGCTGCAAAGTCCACAGACCAGGAGGGGAGCACAGGCAAAGGAGGAATGAGGCGGACACCCAGAGATGGCCTCGGAGAGACAGACCAGCTTTACTGGCTACCCCACCCTTCTGAAAATCAACTGTGCTTAGATAGGAGTGCTGAGGCCCTGCCCATGAATATTTAAGGGAAGGAGCTGTAAGTAAGCAAACTTGTTGATTATGCCTGCACTGGAGTGTTCATTGCACCTGGGCTGGAAGTTCTGCTGCAATCTTTATTATATTCATTTGCTCAATAATATATTTTCTCATCAAGACAGGTGTTTCGGAGGTTGTGGAGTATGGTATGAAAGGCTCCTCTCTGAGTCTCGGTCCATTTGTGTGTGTAGGAAGTGGGATCTATACTTGCTCTCCTAACTTTTCAGGACTCTTACAAAGTTCAGGAGAAACAGGAATAAGAAGGAATCCGACAAATCAGAGGTCAGTGAAACATGGCCTTCACAACAAGTTTAGCCTGTGCTTGTTATTGTGCAGCCTGCAAGCTAAGGAAGATTTTGACCCTTTTTGTGAAGTGTTGGAAAAAAATATTTTGTGCCATGTGATTATATGAAATTCAGAGTTCAGTGTCCATCATAAAAGACTTACTGGACACAGCCATGCCAACTCAACTTTGCTTGTTGTCTGTAGCTGCTTTGTGTTGCGAAGGCAGTACAGAGAAGATACCACTGAACCCTCTGACTGAAATGGCCCATAAGTAAAAAGATGAACTATCAGACCTTGACAGAAATAATCTGCAGATCTCCGATATGAACACTAAGGCAGGACAGACACAGAAGGCATGCTCCTCATCACTGTGATCGTTATAGCTGGAACCTGGCTTTCAGTTTTCCAGGGACCAGGGCCCTGGAGTTGCAGACTGACCCAGTGGCATCACATAAAACACAATGGGAATAGCGCCCCCTGGAGGAGACCCTGGGTCAAAACGGCTGCTGTCGGGGGAAGGCCACAGCCCTGAGTGAGCAGGCGGATTCTCATCCCTGCCTGGCTGTGGCACTCGGGGCACATCACCTAGCTGTTCTGGTCCTCAGATCATCATGTGTGTAAAAGAAGGGGATTATCCTTTCACTCTTCCTCAAACTTCCTTTTTCTCTCTTCTTTGCCACTTTCTTGGCAAAATTCTTTACTCAAATGAATTTTCGCATGGACCCCTTACACTTTATTTATTTATTTAAAAAAGGATTTATTTATTTATTTATACAAGCACTGGGTACAGTCAGAAGCGCGGGAGGGTGAGAGAATTCACCAGAGCCAGAGCGGGGAGCAGAGCAGGCAGAAGGACTGAAGTACACTGCTGAGGGGAGCAGCGGGCGGCAGGAGAGGTCTGTGCGCCATGTGGGACCCTCCTCCGGTGGCCGGGGAGCAGCTGGGGATCGAACCGGCGCTGCAGAGGCTGCGGGCAGCTTCACAACCCAGCGCTCAACCGCTGCACCACCGGGGAGGCCCTATTTATTTTTTTAAAGATTTATTTAGGGGCTTCCATGGTGACACAAGGGGTTAAATCTCAGCACTATGAAGCTATTGGCAGTCACTGCACATGAGTTCTATCCCTGGTCAGGGAGCTACCCACATTGCGCAGCAGACCTGTCCTTTCTCGGCCACTGCTCCCCTCCGCGGTGTTTTCCAGTCGATCTGCCTGTTCTGCTTCCCACTCTGTCTCTGGTGAATCCTCTCACCCCACCACATCTCTGGCCTACACCTCAGAAGCATAACTAAAATAAATCTTTAAATAAAAAGAGATTTATTTAGTTGTAGAAGAACTGGGGTGCAAGCCAGGGTGGGGGGGATGTCAGAAGATTCAGCAGAGACAGAGTGGGGAGTAGAGCAGGCAGATCTACTGAAATACACTGCTGAGGGGAGCAGTGGGTAAGACAGGATCGAACTCAGGTCATGGCAATGACAGCGCTGAGACATAACCCTATGCCACCAGGGAGGCCCACCCCTGCACCTTAAGCTTCTACAAGCTGACCGTCTCTTCTAGAAAGGGTCTCTGTCTGCGGGCCCCACAGTGGAGGGCTGCACAGACGTCTTCCAGGAGCCCCTTCCAGCTCTGCAGTTACGGCTTCTGTGGGCTTAGACCTTCCTCACTGAGAGTGCCGGGCCCAATGTTAGATTGCACTGGTTCTTTTCAGACCCACTGAACAGTCCCACACACTCTGAGCCCACATATTTTGGCCAGATCAACCAGAATTTTCTCTGGCGCTAACTCTTCCTCTCAGGGAATCAGTCATCACCCAGATGCTCTTAATAATAATACGTGCACATTGACTGGGTGCTCACTACTTACCCTCAGCATGTGCCTTTTGTCATTTAATAAAGACAACCCTCCAATGAGGTAGTGGAATAATTACTCCCATTTTACACTTGAGGCGACCTTCCTAGGGAGAGTCTTGCCACCCTCAGGGGAGCAGACACTGCCTGACATTAGAGGGAGAGTGAGGATTTCATGCCTCGGGCTACTTTTTAATCAACAGGTATGAGGATTTATTTATAACTCACTTGTGTGACTTCTGGTGCAGACTTACCCTTTCTGAGCTTCAGTTTCCTCACCAGTCGGAAGGAAATAACGCAGGATCAATAATATTGTTGTGTGGGTGAGTGGGGTAAAGCCTGGGCTGGCTTTACTCAGCGCTCAATAGCCATTACCTTCTATTAATATCACCTATTGTCATTCACTGCTTCTTGCCTTTTCTTTTAGTCTCAGTGAAGTGTTCCTCTGAACATGAATCTATGGGCCTTTCGTGTTAACATAGTCTGCCTGGATGGTCTTTAATGTCTTGTCCACTGATTTAATGGAAGTCATTTTTTAAAGATCCAGTTCAAGGCTGCTTTCTGCAGGGGGTCTCACTCTTTGCACTTGCCCTAATGGTCAAGATAGCATCTTGTTTTATTGAACTTCTATCAATAATACTCTCATGTTCATTGATTGTTCTCTGTGTGTGTCTTACCTTTTTATCTACACTACTGGCCCCACGGTGGCAGGACAGATATTGGTTCCATAGGTCAGTAGAAAAAGCACGGGTTTTTAAATGTGAAAGATCAGTGTTTAAATTCTGAATCTACTGTTAGCTAACTGGGTTCATAAGCACATTATCTAAACTCACCAAGCCTCAGCTCTTTTATCTGTAAAGCAGGAATAATTCTTACTTTACAAGTTGCTGTGAGGATTAAATGGGATGGCACTGTGAAAACTCCTCTGGCACCCAACCTGGCACAAACTTGCTTTCCTCTTTTTTTTTGCACCTATCCTGGGGTTTTGCATCCTGCAGTTGCTCTCTAAAACCCAGTTGATCAATTGGTAGCTAATGTTATAAGAAGCATTTACATTTTTCTCCAGCTTCCCAGCAAATAAAGCAGCCTGTCCCAGGGTGACCGGGCAACACTCATGTTCCTTTTCTTACAGGGGTTCATCCTAAGGTCCATGAGATCTGTAAAGATAGAGGTAGATCTTGCCCTTGAGAATCTGACCCTGTAATAGAAGATAGGAGACCCTGTATCTTTCGCCACAGTTGTGAGTGGGATACACTCAGGATTAGAGATGCAGTATGGCACTATCTGGTTCTTGTTCCACAAGTGCTCACAACTGAGCAGGAAAACCATGTGCCAGGGAAGGAACCATCAGAGGGAGGATGAGCTTAGGTGCCATAGAGGGTCAGAGGCAATAAGAAAATACCATCGAGTACACAGAGAGGCACACCTTCAGGGCAGTCCTCGAGTGGGGCTCAAAGATTGGAGTGTGAGGATGGAATATTGGCAATTAGAGAGTTTGGTTGTGGTGAGTTTGCTCGGGCTGTGGTTCTAAATTTTTGCTGCACATTGGCACCATCTAGGGAACATATAAACCAAATTAAACAAGCAAAAAAACCCTGGCAGGATCCCCATTCTGAGCAAATCATATATATCTACTCTGGGGCATGGAATCTTTGAAATTTCTATAGAACTTTCTGTGGTGATGAAAATGTCTAATACTGTAGCTACTAGCTCCATGTGGCTCTTTAGTCCTTGAAACTGCTGAGAATGAGATATTTGGTAATGACCAGAATGCCTTCCCACTCACCAGTGGGGAAAGATGACCACAACGGCAGGGCCAAGTAGGGAGAGAATGAGAGTGGATGGGAATCTTGTGTCCCCAGAAGCCCAGAAGGAATTGTTTGCGCTTTGAATTAAATATGGGAAGCTGATCTGTCCATGTAGACACACTGCTGTAGAAATAAGCAAGGAGGAGGAAACTGACAGGGCTTGACAGTTTAATGGTTTTTAAGAATATGCTAGTTGATGGCAGTGGCTTCCGCCCCCTGCATCTGCCCTCCTCCAGACTTTGAGATACCTTAGACAGCTTGTGAGCTATAAAGCTGAACCCACTCAGAGACGGTGACTAGACTTGAGCTCCTCCATGATGCTGTGGAACACGTGCTTACATTAATTAATAAATGAATGAATGAAAAACAGAACTAAGAACACAGTGAAATAACAGTGGTTTATTCTGCTTCATGTGGGCACAACCATTTTGAAAAAATTTGTGTGAAATACTAGGCATCTTGGCCCCAGGCCATGGCTTGTAAGGCTTGGTCAGCACACTACCAAGTTCTCCCAGCTGAGTTTTGGTGAGAAGAGTCTTCCCTAAAGAAGATTTATAAAAGTGGTGTTGGGGGGGCCTCCCTGGTGGCACAGGGGTTAAAGACAGCGCTATCAAGCTATTGCCAGTCACTGGAGCATGAGTTCGATCCCTGGCTAGGGAGCAACCCACATGGCACAGCAGACCTCTTCTGTCTTGCCCGCTGCTCCCCTCAGCAGTGTGTTTCATTCAGTCTGCCTGTTCTGTTTCCCACTCTCTCTGGTGAATCCTCTCACCTCCCGTAACTCTGGCCTGCACCCCAGTTCTTGTATGTATAAATAAATAAATCTTTTAAAAAGAGAAAAAAGGTGGTGTGGGTCTTATGGCAAGGACTTGAAAAGCTGCCCAGACCCAGTCAGGGGTAGAGCATAGAGGTGAGATGAACCTCCCTCCACCCCCAATAGCGTGGATCACAATAGTAGGACTCACATACTCAGGGAAAAGAGTATGGCTATTTAGAAGTCCAGAAAGGTGAAGTGAAGGATCTATGCTAGATTAAGTCCTAATGTAGAACAGACAAGCATATATGTGCAAGTACGTTCGTCAGAGGTGACCTCAGGAAACAATGGAGTAGTAGGGAATTGAGAAGGAAGGGGGTGAGGCTAGTAAAGGGTGTGTTCATGTGTGATGATCTCTTGAGGCAATTGGGACTTAAACTTCTAGGATCACCCCAAGAGATTGTGTATCTGGGAGTCAATCTATTTAACATCAGGAAGGTGGGGAAATGTATCCAACACCAGTGGTTGCTCTTACAGTGTTACCTGCTGAGACCAGGTATGCTTTTGAGGCAGGAGAATGTTCTCTGTCAGAGATGCAGTGAATGTATTCATTAAAAGTTTAAAATGGGGGCCTCCCTGGTGGCGCAGTGGTTGAATGCTGGGCTGTGAAGCTGCCCACAGCCTCTGCAGCGCTGGTTCGTTCCCCGGCCACCGGTGAGGGTCCCACATGGCGCGCAGACCTCTCCTGCTGCGTCCCCTGCTCCCCTCAGCAGTGTACTTCAGTCCTTCTGCCTGCTCTGCTCCCTGCTCTGGCTCTGGTGAATCCTCTCACCCTCCTGTGCTTCTGACTGTACTCAGTGCCTGTATAAATAAATAAATAAATAAATAAATAAATAAATAAATAAATATTTTTAAAAAAAGTTTAAAATGGGTTAAAAAGTGCACATTTATTGCCTCAGAGTGTCTGTGGGTTAGGAATCTGGGCATGACTTAGTTTGGAGACTCCTGCAGGCTGTAGTAAAGGTGTTGACCAGGGAAAGGGTCTCATCTGAAGGCTCAACTGGGGAAGGATGCTCTTCTGAACTCACATGGTTGTGGGCAGGATTTGTGTCTTCCAGGGCTGTTGGACTGACATCCTTGCCCCCTTGTTGACTGTTGGCAGAATTCTGACTAGTTTCTTGCCAGGTGGGCCTTTCCAACATCCAACTTGTTTTGAAAGCTAGTAAGAGAATCTTTTAACAAAATGAGAAAAGGAGAATGTTTTGTAGCCTAGTCATGGAAATCATATTTCTTTGACATTGCCTTTTTCTTTTGGTTAGAAGCAAGTTACTCAATGGGAGAGGATTACCAAGGCCATGTTCTTTAGGTGGTGTTCTTTAGATGAGTAGGAGCTGATTAGAGCTGACTTCCTTAGACAGTTGGGTCCTTAGAGTCTGAGCAGGTAGAGGGAATGTAAGCAGGGACTGCCAGCAGCTGGGAGGTAAGCAAATTCTGGCAAAGGGGAAGGGGTGATGGTGAGAAAAGGTAAGGAGGAATTCAGCTACGTGGGGAGACAGACTGAGCACCTCAAGGAACCTTTGATCCCAGAAGCAGACAGCTCATTTTTTGGCTGGTGCTAAAAAATGGTGCTAATCCCTTAGTAGCACCCTGGGCCTAGTTAGAGTTTGCATCCTGAGGGATGCTCTGCTCTCTGCCTGGTGGTCTTGTGTTTCCTTGCAAAACTGTCACTGCTGGACTACAGAGCAATCTTAGTAGAGGCTGCAGGGCACAGGGAGGATTGTCCTCTTCTAAGGGTCAGTACCTCAATTGGATTGCAACATAAAGGCTTGCAAGTTTTACCAGTCTGGTGAGGCTTAAACCCTCTGCCTAACTCAGTGGAGCAAAGTACCCCAGGCTGAGAATTCTCTGTTCTGCTCCTTGCAGAACTATTAGAAAAATCTCTACTCTGTAACAGAAATTAAATTTATATCTCTGAATTTTCCTTCAGAGAAAGTCAATTCTCTCTTGCATAGGACTGTCCAACAAAGGGAGAAATTTACTTGTTTTGGATCTTTGTCCTGGTTCAGTTTTAAAGATTAGTTCTCAGTGCTGCACACCATGTCTTGGATGTGGTCCGTTCACAGCAGATTTTGGAGGAACTCCCACCTCCCCCACAATCTGCCCTTCTATTAACTTGGTCCAAAAGCTGGTGAACTCCCTGCTCTCTTTGGTTGGTTGTCAAATTCCATCATTTGACCTCCAATGAATAAACAACTCAATTTGTTTTCAGTGAGCAGCTGCTGAGTCAAATCTCCTCTTTCTAGTACCTGGAGTTTTTTGTTTATTTTGTTATAGGGAAGGAACAAGAAGGAAATTTGGTCTACGCTGGATCCCCAAAGAGAGAGAGAACCAATGTAACCTTGGGCTTAAAAGGAGGGTTTGTCGTGCAACTTTATGTTAGGAAGACCATAAGAGCAATAATAACAATAACTGAAAGCAAAAGTGTTTATGGAACCGTCAGGGGAGGATGAATAAAAGGGTACAAAGAGCAATTAACAGTGACTCAACAGTTTACACTGCCCTTGCATTCTGATGGTCTCATTTATTCTTCAAAATAATGCTGTGAGGAAACTATTAATAATATACCCAATGTACAGATTCAGATGCCAACTTTTAGAGCTTGCTCAATGCAATGTGGCTACAAATGGAAGATCTGGAACAAGAGCCCTGACATTTTTGCCTCCAAATTCTGTGCACTTTCCACTGCACAGCTCTCCTCTCTGTAATATAGATCCATGTGTGTTATGTAGATTATTCAGTCCTAAGCATAAGGTATATAGGAGTTGAAAGACTTGTCCTCAAGACTTGCCTTCTACACTTAAGAAGATCTATACACCAAACCACTAGAAAATCTTGGAAAGCAAGCTCAGATGCTGTTGGATTATAAACTGATGTAACAGATTATCACTGCTTTACAAATTTGGAGGTGTACAAGTTGAAGATACTTCACAGATGAAATTTCAGTAGCTTCTAATAATTCCTGAGCAATTTAGTACAATTAAGAAATTAATATTTTTCACGGAAGGGTGACAGAAACTTGTAGGGGAGTTGCAGTATCACTTATGTCCACCAGATGATGCCACTATTCAGTGGAATTCTAGAGAGTTTTGTTTGGGTATGTATGTATAGTGCAGTATGTTTGAGATAACGACTAGAAAGATATTTTAATTTGTTTCAGACATTGATGATCTTCTCACTGTAATTTTACATGGAGTTCATGCACATTAACAATAGAGGCTGATTACAAACAACGAGCTACTGTACGTTGACTTTTTGTCTTAGCTGAGGTCTCAGCAACTTTTAGTGTTTGCTCTGTGGGAGGCCAATAACTGTGGGATAAATGGAAGGCAGCAGAGTCATTCCTGGATACCCAGGCTGGGAGCGAGGACTGCCACCTTGGAGGGACTTTTTTTTTTTTACTCTATTAGGCATTTGCTCTCACTCTATGCAACTATATTTCCTGCGGCCAATCTTGATAAACAACAGATTCAGCCCAGTGGAAAAGCCAGTATGGACAGTCTTTTGCAATCATAGCATTAATGAACTGTGGGTTCCATCCTAATGTGTTGATACTTAGTCATAGTTGATAATGAAAGAGAACAGAGCCTTTGAAGTCAAAATGTTCTGGAATTGCTGGGTATTTTTAACCATTGGCCTGCTTTGGAATATTAATCATGACAAATCCTCCTTTTAAGCCCAGTCTTTAGAAGGTGAAGAAGATGAAAGCAACTACATCTGTTTGCACTGAGGGTATTTCCCCAGAAACCTAAAGCTCTTGCAACGTGTTCCTGGGAGATCTCACCTCCTTGAACCACCTCTTCTTTCTGGAGGTGGCTGTGACAAGAGTGTTCCTCTTCATTCTTTCTTTGCTTGCACCCAGCCCATCAGGTTGGGATTTTGTATCATCCTGTTGTTATTGTCCTCAGATGATCTAGGTGGGTACCAGTGGACTAAGACACTGTTTGAAATACCCTCATGGAAAGCCAGATGGGGAGGTGTGCTGCCAAGTGTCCTCTCTGTTGTTCCCAGCAGGGCCTAGGGAATCCGTGCTATATTTCCACATTCTTGTGAGAAGAGCAGCACACTGCTGTGAATACATTATTTTATTAAACTCTTACAATGACCTGTGAGTTGTTTGTAGACCTCAAATCCACCCCTCTCCCTTGCTGGCACAGTCTTGATTTTCTAATTCCTGCTCTATTCTGAGTGACCAGGCAGGGTGGGAAGGTGGATTTTGAACACTGGGGCTGAGTCATGGATGGTCAAAAGCCCAGTCAGTCCTAGTGGTCTTGCCTGGTTGTTAGTGTCTAGTTTAGGAATGAGTGTGAGGTCAGTGCTGTTGTCTGTTGGCCTGAGCTCTACATAATTTACTACATCTAAAGGGGCACCATTCTAGACATATATTAACTAATGCAAGTGCCTAAGTATGAAGATATGGGGCTTTCTGGCTGATTAGCAGAGCAGAAGTGTCCAGATATGATGATGACCGTTTTGTGCACTTTCCTGACAGTAGTCACTTGCCTTATATACTGAGTGCTTGAAATATGGCCAGTGGATGGAAGAATCAAATTTTTAACTTTATTTATCTTAAATTAATTTAAAATTGAATTTAAAGAGCCCTGTGTTGCTAATGGCTGCCACGTTGGGCAATGCAGTTCTGGAGCATTAATCCCTGTGGGCACCATTCCCTGACAACACACCTAGGGGAGTAGGCTTGTGCACCGTCCTTGTCAACAACACGCAGCCGGGTGCCGCCAGGCACATCTTGTTTGAGGAAGTACCTCCCCATCATTTGCATAAAGGTGATAGAGGTATAGACCATGGCAGGTATAGACCATGGAGGTATAGACCATGGAGGTATAGACCATGGCAGCCCTGGATATTATCCTTGACAGTGACAGTGAGGCGGGAGGAGAGCACTGCTGGGGACTACTTTCTATTCTTTTTCAAAAAAAGTTTTAATTAATTAATTAATTTAAAAGATTTACTTATTTATACAAGAACTGGGGTACAGGTCAGAGGCATGGGAGGGTGAGAGAATTCACCAGAGAGCAAGGGGACCAGAACAGGCAGATGGACTGAAGACACTGCTGAGGGGAGCAGCGGGCGAGGCAGGAGAGGTCTGCCATGCCATGTGGGTTTCTCCTTGGCCGGCCGGGAATAGAACCTGCACTGCAGAGCTGCGGGCAGCTTCACAGCACAGTGCTCAACCTGCTGCGCCACCAGGGAGGCCCTATTTTATTTATTTATGCATACAAGAGCTGGGGTGTAGATTGGGGGTGGTGGTGAGAGGATTCACCAGAGACAGAGTGGGGAGACGGGAGAGGTCTACTGTGCTATGTGGGTCACCTGCCTGGCTGGGAATTGAACTCATGCTGCAGTGGCTGCAGAGAGCTTCATAGTGCTGAGATTAAACCCTTGCACCACCAGGAAGGCCTGGGACTACTTTCTTTTACCAATACAAATAAGCCACACCAGAGGAAACAATCTCTGTCCCTTCTTTCCCACTACCTGTTGCCATAATCTAGATAAAGATCTGGAATTGCAATGGTGTTTGTGCTACTCATCTGAAGATGAAGTAATATGCAGAGAATTTGAACCAGCGCCCTACTAGGCAGGCCTTAAGGTTGACCTCATTTTGGACTGCTTGTCCTATAAAGTGAAAAAAAATATGCTTATTGGTTAAACCGTTGAATTAGGATTCTCCATTATGTGTAGCTGAAAGCAACTTACCAAATCCAGGAGGATTTTACTGATGTCCTTGTACAGTGCAGGGCCACACCTGGCCGGGTGGACATGGAGGGATAGAACCAGAAGATGTGGCAGCAAACCTAAGTGACCCGATTTGGTGATCCTGGAAAGTGCAGTCCCTGGTTGGGCTGCATGTGCTTGTAGGGTACATGTGGGGCTTCGGGGTGGGAGAGGAAGGCAACTGACCAGGACTTTCCACTTCTGCCTTTCCCCTCTTTGGCGGATGGCACTGGTCCTAGACCCGTGTGCAGAGGGTTGGTCACTTAGACGAGGCCCCAGATGTTTTCTTTTGGGTGTTCAAAGACACTTTGAGCCTCATGGGTTGAACACTGAGCCCAAGATGTGCTCTTTGGTGGGATAGGAAACTAAGCTAGGGCTTTAATTCAAAGCAGTGATGAGAATTTGAGAGCTGTTAAACATCGTGCTTTCCCTAGAGGTTCTGGACTGCTTGAGAAGAAACACGAGCATCCAATGTTTATAGCAGCACTATTTACAATAGCTAAGGTATGGAAGCAACCCAAATGCCCAAAAATAGATGACTGGATCAAGAAGATGTGGTACATATACACCATGGAATATTACTCAGCATTCAAAAAAGATAAACTCATGCAATTTGCAGCAACATGGATGGAGCTGGAAGGGATCATGCTCAGCAAAATAAGTCAGGTAGAAAAAGAAAAATACCGGATGGTCTCACTCACAGCAGGAATCTAGAAAACCTAAATAAGAGACCAGGAAAAAGACTAATCAATACAAAGTACAAATCAAAATCAACAAGCAACTATAAACCAGAGACACACTAGGGGGGGGCGGGGGGGAGTGGGTGAGGAAAGGAAGGACTAGTGTCAAAATTAGGGGGGAGGTGCAATTGCATGGGGAATATAACCAAAACGAAAATGCATACATTGTGCAAAGATGAAAAAAAGATGTAAGAATTAGATAAAATATTAAAAAACCCCCAAAAACACAAGCATCCAAAAGGATGCACCAGGAAACATTAGGGTCTTCCGGGAGCTCAGAGAGTTAATGCTGTGAGTGAACAGGAAGGGGAGTTGAGGACGATGCTTGCAGAAGGCAGTCATCCTGCTGCCTTCGACGTTTCTGTCCTGGGGCGGGGTGTGCAAGATCCTGTCTATTCCTGGGACTGAGCACCCACAAAGGCCTCTTATCTAGCTCCTGGCACAATGTCCACATGTTGCCTAAAAGGCCCTGGAGGGACACCTCCGTCTGACCTGCACCCATTCTGGGTGGATGAGCGATGCTCTGTGGTGCTCGCCCAGCGTGCCCACACCTCTTCCCCTGGGCCCCTGTGTCTGTGGGGTCACCCCAGCTGAGAAAAAGTGTGAAGTGAATGTGTCTCAACCCCAACCAGTGTATAAACTTAGCTTAAGACTCAGGGCAGTTTCTTCAACAGTAGAATCTGGAAAAAAACAAGAGTAATAGGAAGAGTAAATGGGTCAATGTATGTAAGAGTATTTAATGTCTAAGTATTCAATTGTTGCTGTTGTCTTTCTCTCACTTTCCCCTCTTCCTCCTCTGATTATTATTGCAAGAGCACCAAACACGGAACTAAAGATGTGGATCCATTAAGGATCCCAAGCAGATAACCCATTGCTACCTCCTTAAAAAAAACCACTGGAGGGGACTCCCTGGTGGCACAGGGGTTAAGACGCAACCTATGAAGCTGTCTGTGGCCACTGCAGCATGAGTTCCATCCCCGGCCAGCCAGGGAGCTACACACATGGCGCAGCAGACCTCTCCTGTCTTGCTTGCTGCTCCCCTCATCAATGTATTTCGGTTGATCCGCCTGTTCTGCTCCCCACTCTCTCTGGTGAATCTTCTCACCCCCCACACCTCTGGTCTACACCCCAGTTCTTGTATGCATAAATAAATAAATCTTAAAAAAAAAAACTACTAGAAAGACTGTGGGAACTCTTCAGATGACCTTTTCTGCCCCTGAAGCTTGAAAAGGACCCCACTCTTGTGTTAGTTATTGCCTTTGTGTAATCTCCTGTCTGGGTAATTGTCTCCCAATGTGCTATTTAGAATGTCTACACTGTACATTTAAAGAACGTCTTGTAATCATGCTATGCTGGCAATCACTACACTCGCCAGCAATTATCACTGAATCACAGGCTGGAAGGAATGACAGATGTCATTAAGTTCAGGCCCCATACCCCCCAGCTCAACCAATGGGCTCAGATACAAGTCTTATCTTGCTAATGAGGCTTTTCTGGGGAAATTTCTTTTAAAAAATAGGACTCGAATCTGATGACTTCCTAAGAGAATACCCAGCCTTATACTTAACTGGCCACTGTTTTGAATTAAAGCCACAGCTAGGTTTCTTATAGGAATAGGTTTCCTATTCCTATGAATTTTGCCTCTCCTTATTCCACCCCTGGTTTCCAGCCTGGCATCATCGGCCTTGCAAGGCCAACAACACCCTTCAGCAGCCCCTTGGGCAACAGGCCTGGAGCCAGCAGTGGCCAGGAGGCAGCTGCTATTCCTGCAGTGTGGGGCCCTCATGAGGGGAGACAGAACACAGTCATTTCGAAATCCTGTGACCCAGGGGCAAAGTTCTTGTGTTGATTTCAGGGCCTGAAGTCATTTGTTCAATCGGTTTAACCTCCTCCCCAGTGCAGCCCTTAGCTGATGGCAGATTCCGGGCAACATCCATCCCCTTCTAACATCTTCCCCAAGCTGAGGTCCTTCATTCTTGGGGTTCATTTGAGCTGTTTCCATAGTGACAACCACTTGTTGAGTTTTGAATCTCCCATCAAGGTCCTTGCAATTTGCCAGCTAAGCCACAGTCACCAGGCGTGTGTGCCAGGTTAATAAGACATAGTCAGCTTTATTTTCTCCTTCCTTTTTTTTTGTCTGCCTTCAGTGGGGGGCAGCTCACAAAAGAGAGGGCCTTTTGGATTTGAAAATTCTTATGCCTCTGCTAAATATCCCAGGTGCCCTTTTGGACTGAACCAATCTCTGGACAGCCTCGAGTGGCCATGGCAACGGAACAGGCCACGGGGCTTCTTGTTATTTGCGTGTTGTCTGAGTTGGGGACTGACACTCCTGCCTCTGTATTTTAAAAGTAGGGTAATCAGGATGAAAACAGTTTATCATGTGGCTCGGTGTCCCTTAAAGGTTGGAAGCAAAATAATTTTTCTTTTCAGAGAATCCTCTGTGACCCCATGTGACACTGAGCAGAGTCGTGTGGGTTTGTGAGCTCCCACCGCCCTGATGCTTCTCCCCAGGGTGTGTTTAGTCAAATAGGTGTAAGCCAAGACCCGCAAAAAGTATTAGTGAATCAAGCAAATGCCGATCCCCACAAGAACAAGGAAAGAGAGAAATCCGATAAGAGGATCAGGAGATCAAAGCACTTGCTGTCATTAGCTACCCCTGCTTAGTGACTTAAATGAAAGCACTTCCCTGCCTCCTGTCCACGGCAGCGCTCTGGCACACCTCCGCAAGATGGTTTCTCTGTATTTTGCAAATTGCATCACAAATTTTTATTGTTTGTTGCTGTTGAGATTTTGGAAGAATCTCTAAAGAAAAGTCCTCTGATCTGCACGGATTTGCTGTTTTATATGTGGCTAGAACTTTGGCAAGGGCACACTCAAGGGCGGCATTCTTCTCTGTTAGGAGTCACTAGGTACAAGTAAGAGCTGACTGGGGTGCAGAAGAGAAGGGCTTGACCTTCAGGAGAATGCCTGAAAGCCCTGCCTGTCTGGTTTCATCATGGGTTTTAACTGAGTGCTTGAAAGGGGAAAACAGAGGAACAAAATGATCCAGAGCCTAAGGCGTCTTGGCTGCAAGTGTACCGAATACTTAACAAATGAACGCAAAAATCAAGGGCAGTTTTAAAGCAGTATCACAGAACAGATCTATTTTAAAGGCAAGCAAAAGAAAAAAAAGAGGGGAATTATCTAAATTAAAAGGAAATGTTTCTAATTGCAAACAAGAAAATGGAAAACGTAATGATAGAATAAAGAAGCCCATCATCAGACTGTGTCTGGAGCCAGCAGGCCTAGTCGGCAGCATTGGCACACGATGGGCCCTGGGAATTCTCCAAAATCTTCTGGGCCTTTGGGAAAGTGGCTCTTAAGCAGATTGGGTTGGATGACCCAGTCCTGTCTGGAGTTGTCCTCCAAGGGCCAGAGGCTGCAGAAGTTGGGACAAAATTCTCAGAGGGGTATTTAGTTCTAGGACTTCCTGGGAACCATAGTCACTAGGAAATCCTCCTGTTTCAACATAATCCACTTCAAGCTCACTCAAGCAATAGGAAACATTGATTTGCCTACCAGGAAAGCTCAGACATAAGATGGGGCTAGGCTGGCTGGGTCCAGGGGTTCAACAATACCTCCAAACATGGGTTCTTTCTCTCTTACTGCTTAGCCTCCAGTGGCATCCAATTTATTCCAAGACTGGCTTCACGCCTGGTTGCAAAGTGGTTGCCAACTGCCTACTGGGCTATGTGTTTCCTCAGAGAGAGTTAGTGAGAGTATGCCTCTCCTTCAAACCCGCTTTGCCTCTTCCCATTCTACCTTAGCCCTCACTGGGGCCTGGGATACTTGTGCAATCACCTTGGCCAAGGAAAGGCAGGGGCTGGTTGATTTTGACTTTGCTTACCACCCATCTCTGCAGCCATTACTGGGTAGGGGAATTCTGTTGCCAGCTTTGGGCCAACAGGGCCTTCCCTGGAGATGGGCTTAGGGGCCCGTCCCACCCCAAACACAGGGCTTTGCCACCGGGAAGTCTGGAGTTCCCTCAAAGGAAAACCTGGGTGCTCTTAGCAAGGGATCAAGGGGAGGGGTTTGGGTGCTGTGAAGTAATGGGTATGTATGTTTTCTCTTGGCTCCTGCTATTTTGGGAGGGGTAGGGGTAGGCAAGTAACAGAGTGGGGTTACACCGTGAACCCTAAGAACGAGTGTAGGATTGGACTAGGAGCCTGTTTGTATTAGTTTCATAGCTGAATTGTAATTTCTGGCCCCATTCATGTGTTTTCTTTCTCACCTTCCCCCAGGAGCAACTAGAAGCCTAGTGATTAAGAATGTGTGTGCTACCCCCACCCCCACCTACCAGCTTTTCCTCCTGGGGCAAGTTACTTAAGATCTGTGGGCTTCAGTTTCCTTTTCTGTGAAATGGAGATATAATAGCACTTCTCACCTAGGTTTGTTGTGAGGATTGATGGAGTTAAATCACTTAAAGCACTTATGTAGTGCCTGGCCCAAAGTGGGTCCTCATAAATATTAGCTATTATTATTCCATAAAAGAAATTTCCTTGTCATCTCTAGCATTTGATCAAGGCAGCTGTCTGACTTATTTTCTTTGCATACTAAGTCCTAGTACTGTGCCTGCTTAGTATGTCAGTGCCGAATGAGTGAATTTGCGGATAAATGACAGTCAGTGACTTAGGACACCCTGAAATTGGCCAGTGTGGTTGGACGTAAGGCTGGCACTACCAGTGCTCTCTGGCATAAGTCAGGTGATTTTTGGTTTCTCTATACCAATGGGCCTGTCCTGAGGGCAGTCTGGCACCAGGCCTCACCTTCCGGGTCTCATCTTGTGTCCCACACAACCCTCTCTGCTTCTCTCTATCCTTTGTCATGCTTGTGCTCACTTGCAATCTTTGATCAGACTATTTATTTACTCAGAATGTTCCCTGATGTCCTCTTCCCATTCAAGTTCCACCTTCTTGCAAGACCCGGATCAAGCTCAGCTACCAGGCTGAGCCTCCCCAGCCCAACATGGTTCCCTGCCTTTTCTGAAATTATTTGGTACTTAGTATTACCTGGCGCCACTCCTGTCAGGCCTGCTTACCCTTCAGTCTCAGAGGCAAGTTCTATGCAAGTGCCAACTAAAGTTTGAGACATCACCCCTGTAGGACATGCCTTGTATCCCCTGCTCTCTGTGCCAGTAAGCATAGCTTGCAGGTTCAGGAAATTAAAACCTGAAGAATCAAATGAAAACTGAAATGAGGCCAATCATGGCCAAAGTCAAGCTATGGGTGTGGGGCTGGGAA
This sequence comes from Talpa occidentalis, assembly GCF_014898055.3. NCBI lineage: Eukaryota > Metazoa > Chordata > Mammalia > Eulipotyphla > Talpidae > Talpa > Talpa occidentalis. Next base: position 67,185,311 of record NW_023601433.1, on the reverse strand, counting down.
GAGATGCACCGCAGCCCCCCAGTGCATAGTGTACAGTGCTCTCCCTTACAGACAGGATAGACATAAATACCCGCAATAGCATTGATCATAGTACAATATAGAAAAATAATTAGGAAGTAATAAGTTTGAATATTTATTATCTTTTTAAATACAATTTATTGTAAGTTTATATAATTTAATTTTTAATAAAGGTTGTGTTGGCAACTTGCCAAATCCCTGAAAATCTAACATTGAGCTCTCAGAGGTCAGCTGGGTGGCTTGGAAGGGAAATAAAAAGAAATTTTACCAATGAATTTATCATCCAAACTTGTCTCAGAAGGCAGGAGGTGGATCATTTTTAAAAGCTGAAAGTCAATATCAGTAGTTAGGAGGGAATGTTCCCTGATGCAGCACTGCCCCAAGGAGCAAGCTTGTTATTAGTTATCCAGTTGGATACTATCCAATAAAGGAGCCACGGGCCACATGTTGACTCTTGAACACTTGAAATATGACTAAGGAACCGAATGTAAATTTTTATTTCATTTGAAGGAATTAAATTTAGATTACAGCCTGTGGTTAGTGGCTATTATATTGAACAGCACAACTTGTACTTTGGAAAATAATTTTTAGCGGATCTTTATCATGAAATCTCATGCCAGCTCCTTGGCTTACATTCCCTGGATTTGGTCATGTCAGTCTATTCACTTTTCCCTCTTCTTACTCTCAACTTCCTCCACTCAGTGCCATCCAGGCTTTTTCCTCACCCCTACACATGTGTTCAACTGATCCTCAAGCCTTTGGACTTGAAGTTCTTGCTGTAATTTCCATCTGTGCCTTTCATGGGCTACAAGTGTGCCTGTGAGCAATTGTTCTCTTCAACTTTGTTTTTAGAGGTATATAAACAATTAACAGACAAGGCCTACAGATTTGGTTTTTCTTGGGCATGCCCACAGTGCGGCCATGGTGTTCGGTGGTCTTGGTGTGCTGGCTGCCGAACTTCCAGAAGTGGCGTAGCCCTCTGTGGGCCTGGGTCTTCTTCAATTGCTCCAGGTCCTCATGGAGCTTGTTTTCCAGGGCATTGGCCAAGACCTGGCTGTATTTCTGTCTTTCAAGTCCTTCTGTCTGCTCAAGAACCAGCCAGGAATTTTGTACTGTCATGATTCTACACAGTGACTGCAACACTATGAAGCAATCCACAGCCACTGCAGCCTGAGTTGGATCCCTGGCCAGGGAGGTGACCCACATGAAACAGCAGACCTCTCTTGTCTTGCCCACTGCTCCCTTCAGCAGTGTATTTCAGTAGATTTGCCTGTTCTGCTGCCTACTCTGGTGAGTCTCTGGTGAGTCCTCTCACCCTCTCCCCACACCTCTGGCCTACACCCCAGTTCTTATATGCATAAATAAATAAATCTTTAGGGAAAAAAAAAAAGACACTGAAGCTAGCAAGGATGGGAAAGAATTCTGACTTCAAAGAACTTAAAAGTCTTGGGCCTCCCCAGTGGCGCAATGGGTTGAGCACAGAGCTGTGAAACTGTCCACAGCCTCTGCAGCACTGGTTCGATTCCAGGCTGGCCAGGGAGCAACCCATATGGTGTGGCAGACCTCACCTCTCTTTCCCACTGCCCCCTCAACAGTGTATTTTGGACTGTCTGCCTGCTCTGCTCCCCACTCTGTCTCTGGTGAATCCTCTCACCCTCCTGTGCCTCTGGCCTGTACTCCAGTTCGTGCATAAATAAATAAAATCTTAAAAAATCCCCCACAAAACCAAAGGTTAAAAAAAAAAGAACTTAAAAGTCTCACAGCAAAGCAACCCTATTCACCAGAGCTGAACTCTGGCAAGTAGTGTCCGAACAGAGGCCTGAGCGAATAGGGTTGAGAGAGGAATCCGACTGAACTGTGGAAGCAAAGAAATGACAGACACAAAATAGAGAAGCAGGACCCAGGGGACACAAGAATTTGCAGATATCATCTTTAAAAAGTTGACATTTTTATCATCATGGCTTAAATTGATATAAAAGTTATATTTTTACAGGTAATCTCACATTTCTCATTTAAAAGATCAAAAAGATTTATTTGGAATGTGTGTAAGTTCATGTTTAATATGTCCCCTAATAAATGGCATTTTTCTTAGCATAATATATAAAGTTATATATAAAGTTAAAAAGCGGTATATTCCCCACTAGATATTATAAAAATGGCCCCCTCCCTCCATCTCTTTGAGTTATGCTAAGCCAGTATTTTCTTTCTTTATGTGCCAGCACTTGAAAAAGGCTGGGCAGCAGTGCCCAGATTGTCTCCCCCTTCTGCTCTGCCTCTCTAAATCTGCCTCTGTTTATTACTCATGCCCTCCGTACTTTTGGACACCCCACAGCCAGCAATCTCTGGTTTCTGCCTTGCTTTGATGGGCAGAACATGTAAGTGCTTTAATGCTTGGTGCTCTTGTTCTGTACATTCATAGCTTTTCCTCCCAGAGAGGTTGTATGTTCTTTAAGTATAGTATCTGGGGACTTACTGCTCATGAATAATTCAGTTTCTTAAAAACTTCCGAAGTTCATAAGATTCAAAACTAATTCACTTAAAATTAAGAAGTGGAATCAATTTTCTATCTTCCTATCAGAAGGTTACTATAAAATCTCTATCATTGAATTATCTATCTGTTTAACAACGCATTTCTGCTTTTCTTATCTGCCTTTGGTGCTTGTGTGAAGTTCTACCTATTTTGCCAGGGGCAGTTACTTGCCTTGGGGAGGATTAGTATTATTACACAGAAATGCAAAAAAGAAAGAGGGAATCAATATGTTAAGTGTTTGATATCCAAAGTAGGATGTTTGTGTCCACAGCAAGACTATTGAAAAGCAGACTTTAAAATAGAGGAAGTGTTTTATGAGTTTCTTAATCTTCCTTTAATGCAGCAAAAAGCTGAGAGACTTGAGTGTTAGGCTTTTCTTTAAGCCAAGGCTATGGTGAATATGGGAAGTAGGTGAAGCTGGTGCCTTCAGTCCTGAGGCTGTAGAAAGAAGCAGCAGAGGAAGAGGATGTCAATGTCAGACACACAAGTCTTGACTTTCCTCCCTGGATCAGTGTCCCAGGATGTGGGGCTAATTTTAGATGGGAAGAAAGGAAAGCTAAAGATTGAGGAGGCTTATTCCTTTCCCATTTTGAGGTCTCTTGAAGAAGAAGAAATAAGATCACATTCATAGGTTCCAAGTGTATGAATTTTAGTGGGGAACACAGCCTTATTGCTAAAAGATTAAAAAACATTTTAAAAATGCTGGCTATGAAAGGACTCTATAAATATGCTATAAAGGGCATTTATAATAGAGAGAACAGAGACCATCATGAAATGTGGTTTCTGTAGTTGAACTTCTACAGGAAATTTAAGGACATTTTTCTTGTGGCATTTCTTATATCTAAACTTAATATACCTAACTCTAGAATATCAGTTGGAGGTTCTGAAGTTTCTGTGTGAAAAGCTAAGCTAATGCAGTGTGATTATGTAACTTTCTGGGAAAAACTTAGAGAATCTGAACATAGCATTGTGCAATATCAGAGCCACTAGCTATACAGGGTCATTTAAATTTAAATTTGAATTAATTATAATTAAATTAAATTTAAAGTTCAATTCCTCTGCTACACTAGCCACATTTAAAATATTCAGCGGCCACGTGTGGGTAGTTGCTACTTAAATAGACTGAAATTTCCATCATTACAGAAACTTCTCTTGGAAAGATCCTAGAGGACTGTATGGATGCACCTTTCGGGTAGATGTTGTTTTATAAACAACTCAGAATTGAGCTTGTTTTGTGAGAAGTGCATTAAGATATAAACTTTTATATCAACCCAGGAAATATTTTTAAGGGCTTTTAAAAGATAAACTTAATACTTGTATAATTATTTTACACATAATAATAAATAAGATATTTGATAAAAATTAAATAAAATGTTAAAATCTTCCCTATCTACCTAACACATATACAAAAATTTACTCAAAAAAAGGATTAAAGATCTAAATGTAAGACCTTAGACTATAATATTCTTTTTTTTTTTTAAAGATTTATTTATTTATTTATTTATACAAGCACTGGGTATAGTCAGAAGCGCGGGAGGGTGAGAGAATTCACCAGTCAGAGCAGGAAGCAGAGCAGGTAGAAGGACGGAAGTACACTGCTGAGGGGAGCAGCGGGCGGCAGGAGAGGTCTGTGCGCCATGTGGGACCCTCCTCTGGTGGCCGGGGAGCAGCCAGGGATCAAACCGGTGCTGTAGAGGCCGCGGGCAGCTTCGCAATCCAGTGCTCAACCGCTGCGCCACCGGTGAGGCGCTAGACTATAATATTCTTAGAAGAAAGCAGAGGGGCAAAAGCTTCATGATATTGGATTTGGCAGTGACTTCTTCGATAGAATATCAAAAGCACAGGCAACAAAAGAATACACAAGTCAGACTTTATCAAAATGAAAAACTTTTGTATATTAAAGGTCTGTGTCAATACAACAAAAATTTAACTCACAGAGTTGCAAAAATACTTGCAAATCAATATTTGATAAATGATAAATATCCAGAATCTATAGAGAACTCCTAAAATACAACATCAAAAAATCCAACAGCCCAATTGAAAAATGGGGAAAATACTTGAATGGAGATTTCTCCAGAGACCTACAAAGGACCAATAAACACATAAAAGATGCTCAACATTTGTAGTTATTGGGGAATACAAATCAAAACCAAAATGAGATACCACTTTACATTCATTAGGTTCACTGTTATAAAAGAAACAGAAAATAAGTGCTGGTGATGATGTGGAGAAATTAGAACCTTTGTTGGTGGGAATTTAAAATGGTGCAGCTGCTGTGAAAAAGAGATGGCAGTTTCCAAAACAAAAAAATAAGCATAGATTTACCATTTGACTCAGTTCCATCTTATCCAAAGCAATATACAGATTTTAGCAGTCTTTATCAAAATTCAGTAATTCTGCAAGGAAATAGAGCAAATACCACTAAAGTTTATATAGAACCAAAAGCTCCCAAATAACCAAAGTATCCTGAGATAAAAGAATGGAAGGGAGCCATTATACCTCCTAATTATACTCCTAAACTATACCACAAACTATAGTAATCAAAACAATTTGGCATTGGAATAATAATGGACACACAGATCAATGGAATAGAATAAGAGCTCAGAAATAAAACCACAGTTATATGGTGTTTTAATTTAGGACTAAGCATTCAAGAACATTCATTGGAGAAAGTCTTTTCAACAAATGGTGTTAGAAAAACTGGAGAGTCACATGCAAAAGAATGAAACTAGACCACTATCTCACGTCATAAACAAAAATTAATTCAAGACTTGGATATAAGACCTGAAATGATAAAATAAATAGAAGAGACCCTGACTATGCTCTCTTTTTCTTTCTCTTTTCCCTAATAAACCTGTCCTTTTATTATTTTTTATTTTTTTAAAGATTTATTTTATTTTATTTATTTTTTTAAAGATTTATTTATTTATTTACTTATACAAGCACTGGGTACAGTCAGAAGCGCTGGAGGGTGAGAGAATTCACCAGAGCCAGAGCAGGGAACAGAACAGGCAGACTGATAAAGAAATACACTGCTGAGGGGAGTAGAGGGCGCGGCAGGAGAGGTCTGTTGCGCCATGTGGGACCCTTGCCGGTGGCCGGGAATTGAACCGGCGTTGCAGAGGCTGTAGACAGCTTCACAGTGTGGTGCTCATCGGCCTGCGCCACCATGGGAGGACCTAAACCTGTCCTTTTAAAATGTAAACAAAACAAACCAAAACACAGAAGAAATCAGCAATATACTCCACGACATTGGTTACAATGTGTTGACAGACTCAACTCTAATGGCAAGGGAAACAAAAGCAAAAATATACAAATGAGACTACATCAACTTCTACACAGCAAAACAAACTATTATTAAAACCAATAGCCATCCCACCGAATGGGAGAAAGTATTTGTATACACACATCAGACTAAGGGTTAATATCCACAATTTATAAAGAACTCACACAACTCAGCAAAATCTAAAAAACCAAATCAAAAAATGGGCAGAAGAATTGAATAGATACCTCTCCAAAGAAAACATACAGATTGCCAACAGGCACATGAAAATATACTTATAATCACTTATTATTAGGGAAATGCAAATCAAAACCGCAAGATATCATCTCACATCTGTGAGAATGGTTCATACAACAAGATCAGGAACAACAAGTATCGAGGAAAAAGAACCTTTGTAGACTGTTGGTGGGAATGTAAACTTGACCAGACTCTATGGAAAATAGCACAGAGATGTCTCAAAATATTAACAATATATCTACAATATGATTCAGCCTTTACACTCCTAGGTATTGATCCAAGGAATATAAATGCAGTAATTTGTAGAGATATGCACATTCCTACATTATTGCAGCATACTTTATAATGGCCATGATATGGAAATTAGTTAAGTGCCCAAGAACTGATCATTGGAAAGATATAGTACATATGCACAATGGAATATTGCTCAGCTATAAAAAAAAAGATGAAATCTTGTCATTTGTGACAACATGAACAGAACTGGAGGGATTATGCTAAGAAAAATAAATCAGCAGGAGAAAGACAAATATCAGGTGATTTCACTCATGTGTGGAATATAAAGAAAAAAAAGCTAAAGAACATAAAAAAAAAAAAAAAACAGAACAAATCCTTGAATTCTGACAATAGAACTGAAGTTTCCAGAGGGGGTGAAGGGGAGTGAAAGTAAAGAGTGGAAAGGCCTAGTGAGGTGTGGTGGAAGGTTATTGGTTCTTAGATGGTGAGAGTGACACAGTAACATATATTTGAAGAGGTGTGAACCTATACCCCTAGATCATATACAACACTGCAAACCAGTGTTACCTCAATTAAAAAAAATACTAACAACATAGCAAGTCATTTCCCAGAAGGATTATGCCACTTTGCTTTCCCACCAGTGGAGTTTCAATTGCCTCACATCCTTGCCAACACTTGGTAGAGCACAATTTTTTTTTTTTAGCAGTTGGCATGGTGGAAGGCATTAGAGAAAAAAAGTTGGTAAGACGTAATATCTTGAGGAGTTTATGGTCCCGTTTATTAAAAGCCTACAGCAACAGCAGCACCCAGGTGGTATAACATATTAAGTTGTTCTAATAAAGCAAGTGTAGTTGTGTGTGGATATATGGAAGGAAAAATGTAAAATGCTTTCTAGGAAAACAGGAAGAAGCTGGGTGTCAATCAACACACTTTGCTGTGAATAACTTGGTTCTATGATTAATAATACAATATATTGTTCTGTTGATTTGGGATGATTTTGTAGAGGGCACAAACAATATTCAGCAATTTTATTTTATTTTATTTATTTTTTAAAGATTTATTTATTTATTTATACAAGAACCAGGGTACAGGCCAGATGTGCGGGAGGGTGAGAGGATTCACCAGAGCCAGAGTGGGGAGCAGAACAGGCACACTGACAAAGTACATTGCTGAGGGGAGAAGTGGGCGCAGCAGGAGAGGTCTGTCATGCCATGTGGGACCCTCACTGGCCAGCCAGGTTCAGCCAGGGATCGGTTAAATTGATAGATATTAAGTTTGTATTATCTGTTCAAAATAACATAAAATGTACAACACTAGTTCACATGCCTGGTCTAAATTAACAAATTCTCTGACGTTTCTCAGAAGTTGAGGCTAAATCACTGTCTCCACTCGGTGTTTAAGCTTTCTGCTCTCTATTGTCAAGCACTATTTCTTTCTTTCCAAATATTTGCTTTCATGGGGTAAACCTTTTAATATTTATTTTTATATAAGAACCAGGGTACAGGCCAGATGTGCAGAAGGGTGAGAGGATTCACCAGAGACAGAGTGGGGTACAGAACAGGCAGACTAACTGAAATACACTGCTGAGGGGAGCAGCTGGCGAGACAGGAGAGGTCTGCCGTGCCATGTGGGAATCTCCCTGGCCAGCTGGGATCGAACTGGCACTGCAGAGGCTGCAGACAGCTTCACAGTGCGGTGCTCAACTGCCTGTGCCACCAGGGAGGCCCAAGGACTTCCTTCTTGGAAAGTGGCAGACAAGCCGTCTCCTTTCACCACTAGTGTTAAACCCCATGATTCTTCTGTGTCTGGAGCATGACGAGGCATCTTTTAGCTCATTTGCTCTTCAGGAGCTGATGGCTTTACAGTGGCCATCAGTGTCTGAATATGAATGGATGGTCCCCAGCCAGAGAGCAGCTTCTTTGTTTTATGTCCTTCTTTCTGGCTTGTACCTCATCACTACATTTATATTGAAAGTTGTTTTTAAGAAATTGGTACCTCTTTATAGCATTTATGGAGTTTTTAGGTTGAGGTATAGTATTGGAAATAGGTTTTTGTGAGACTCTTCAAATCCAAAAATTAAACTCAAAATAAGGTGGAGACATTGCTTTTTCCTTTTTTTTTTAAAAAAAGATTTATTTATGCATACAAAAACTGGGCTGTAGGCCAGAGGTGGGGAGCAGAACAGGTGGGTCTACTGAAATACGCTGCTGAGGGGAGCAGCAGGTGAGACTGGAGAGGTCTGCTGTGCCATGTGTGTCACCTCCCTGGCTGGGGATTGAACTCATGCCACAGTGGCTTATGATAGATTGATAGCACTGAGACTTTAACCCCTGTGCCACCAGGGAGGCACTGTTGTTTTTCTCTTGAGGTGTTTTCAGGGCTCAGTGAGGAGATCTTTGGAGAATGGTCCAAGATAAGGAGCTGAGCTGGTCGCTGTTCTATGTATTCTTCTCCCATCAGGAGAGATGCCCTAACTGGCCTTAGGAGTTCCTATTATTAGACCAGTGGTTCTCAGAGACAATTCCAGGATCAGCAGCCTCAGTGGCACAGTGGCACCTGACCTGTCAGCTGATAGGAAATGCAGACTCTCTGGCTCTATCCCAGTCTACTGAATTGGGTCAACTGGAAGTAGATTCCAGGTAAGTGTATTTTAACAAGCCCTCCAGGTGATTCTTTTGCATATAAAGGTTGAGAACCATTGGCCTAAAGTTACCTGTATTTTGTGGAATTACCTCTGGAAAACTATAACCTCAGTATTGTCATTAACTTTATGGGAAAATTGTGTTTGAGAACATAGATACTGAAGGAAACAGTCTTAAATTTTAATCCCAGATCTACCACTTAATAGCTGTGTGAATTGAGGCAAGATATTTGTTCTAAGACTAAAACAATTTTTTTTTATCTTTAAAGTAGGTAGAGTGTATATGATATTTCAGACCACAAGCTTAGGTGTGCCCAAAATAACCCTTTTTTTCATCACTGATCTTTATTGCTTTTTTTAGTCCCCATTCTACTATGTGGGTAAAAAAGCCCATAATTTTAGTCAATAAAGGCAAATCATTAATTATTCAAGAAAGGAAATATAATTGTAGTATACTACTTGGCCAAGCAGTGAGATAGCATTTCCATAATGAAAACAGTATAAATATAAAATATTGGTTCAACTAAAAATTATGATATAATTATTTTGGGAGAATGGGAGTTTCAAAAGTGGAAGCCAGGCCTCCCCTGGTGGTGCAGCGGTTGAGCTCTGGGCTGCGAAGCTGCCCGCAGCCTCTGCAGCGCTGGTTCCATCTTTCAGCCACTGGTGAGGGTCCCACATGGCATGCAGACCTCTCCTGCTGCGCCCGCTGCTCCCCTTAGCAGTATATTTCATCGGTCTGCTTGTTCTGTTCCCCACTCTGGCTCTGGTGAATTCTCTCACCCTCCCGCGCTTCTGACTGTACCCAGTGCTTGCACAAATAAATAAATAAATCTTTAAAACCCCCCCCCCCAAAAAAAAAACCCCAAAAGTGGAAGCCATGGTGCAGGGAGCTACACGTTCATGTACCATAAAAGGAAGTCAATGGAAAATGTTTAATATTGAGAAGTCAGTATGTAGCAGCATAAGTACTTAATTTGGGAAGGAGAAAATAAACATAAGAATATGCTAAGGGAATTGAAAGTTGTGACTCAAGATTGAAGTTAGGGAAAAATGGGAATGGGTGGGATGCTAAGTTTTGTTATGATTCTTACAGTTAAAAATTTAAAAAATAAATCACATCTCCATAAAACACCCTTTTCTCTTGAATCATTTTCTTTGAGTTCCACAAGTAAATGTGTAAACTGAGATTAACTCTTTGTTCTGCCTACACAGGGGAGTGAGTGCAGAATATGCTCACTGTTGGTAGATGCGGGGCAAGATGGGGAAGGGGCACAGGGTGATCGTTGCACACATTTGACCACACGGGGACAGATTGTGGCACCTGCCTCATAGAGTTGCCATGAATATTTAAGAAAATATTGCATGTAAGGTGCCGGTATAGTTTTGGCACATTGTGAAGATCCAAAACATGTTGTTAATAATAGTGTTCATATAATGAGAAATTACCTGGGAGAGTCTACCACACAAAGGTTAGATTATGTTTGTTCCTGTGGGTGGACAGATTTGTCCTTTCTTATTTTTTTTTTTTTTTTTTTGTCCTGGGAGAGCTTCCCACAGTGTGATTCTGGTTTTCTCATCAGTATAATAAGTCCAAACCTTCAGAGTAGTACATTAACACGCCTACTATGCAGTTCCACCTGAGGTTCCCAAAGAGAACTCATCTTTGTATGCCTAAAAGACTAATCTCATTCTATTTTCCCTTAAAACAACTTCTTGTTTCCCTAAAGAGCATGGTCAATACAGAATAGGGCCAGGACAAGGGCTTGGGAAATATACAAAAAGGTCTTATTCACATTTATGTTTTTCAAGTGGCTTACAAAACTCTTCAAGATACCCCCGAGCCATCATCTGCCCTTGCTCTTACTGCTGTTATCTCCAGTCCCTCCCTCCCAATCCAGGCTTCATTCCTTGGCTCTTCCAAGTCCTTTGTCTTGGGGCCTTGCCCATCCACTCCCTCTGGTTGGATGTCCTTTCTTATTTTTTTAAAAGATTTATTTATGCATACAGGAACTGGGGTGTAGGCCACAGCTTGGGGGGTAGAGGATTCACCAGAGACAGAGCGGGGAACAGAACAGGCAGATCTACCGAAATACACTGCTGAGGGGTACAGTGGGCACGACAGGAGAGGTCTGCTGCGCCATGTGGGTTAACTCCCTGACCGGCAGGGAATGTGCTGTAGTGGCTGGCGATAGCTTGATAGTGCTGTGTCTTTAACCCCTGCGCCACCAAGAAGGCCCATATTTGTTATTTCTTTTTCATCAGAAGTCTGGCAGTCTTGAATGAACATCCATAGTGATTTTGATCTCACTCATCAGACACTTCATACTCCTGAAATAGGGGGCAGCTGCAACAGATTCTAACCGACAACTTCAGGAGAGTAGGACAATTAGCTTAGTAGGTTCCCTGTTCGTTCCCTCAAGTGTGATAGCTGAGAAAGTAAAGCAAAGGTCAACAAAATTAAAAAATGCTGTCTACCCCAAATCCTGCCATGAGAAGAAACCTAAGTCACTAAGGCAGCGATATGCTCAGGGTTCACGGTTGCTTCCCTGCCCCTCCCCTCCTTCCCAAAGCCCTTGTTAACATTCCATATGTCACTCTGCCTGTAAGTTGGCTTATACGCCTTTAGATGAAATCCAAATTGGATCAGCCAGCTCTTTCCCTACTCCTGGTTCAAAAAACAACAGTCAATTCTTTTAGCTATATAATATGTTGAAAAGCTCTAAATACTTTGTAAGTACAAGCTACTTACAGGATTGTTAGTAAGATGCCTCCTTTCTTCTGTTTACCCACATGATTGTATACATCTAGGCCAGTACAACAGAATATTTCTTAGAAATGTGGGTCTGTTCAAGAACCAAGATACACTAAGACAGATGTGCAGGTCCCAGGTTTCTGGCTTATAATGAACTGGCTGATTTTATAAAATGTGCACAGGCTTAGTCTTATTTATTTATTTATTTTTTTAATTAAATATCTGCTCTCTTAGCAACTTTCAAATACACAATACAGTATTATTAACTATAGTCATCATGCTGTGTATTATATCGCCAGGGATATTTAATTTGTAACTGGATGTTTGTACCTTTTGACCAACTTTACCCATTTTGCCTTTTCCCCATACCTTGCTTTTAGCAAGCACCAATCTGTTCCCTGTGTCTGTCAGTTTTTAAAAAAATTTTAGATTTCACATGTAAATGAAAGCATATGGTATTTGTCTTTTTTCTGATTGACTTAGCATCATACCAAGGCTTATCAATGTCACTGCAAATGGCAAGATTTCCTTTTGCTTATGACTGAATAATATTCCATTGTGCTTGTGTATGGGGTTATATATATTTTTATATATCCCTAAGACACTTTCCTCTTTCCCTATTGTAAATAATGCTGCAGTGAACATGGAGGTGCAAGCTATCTTTCCAAGTATGTGTTTTTGTTTTTTCTTTGGGTTAATACCCAAAAGTGCTACTGTTTTTAATTTTTGAGGAACTTCCATACAGGTTATACTAATTTCCATTCCTACCAACAGTGCACAAGTTCCCTTTCTCCACATCACCACAAACACTTGCTATCTCATCTTTTTGTTAATTGCCATCCTACCAGGTGTGAAGTGATCTTTCATTGTGGTTTTGGTTTGTGTTTCCCTGATGATGAGTGATGCTGTATGTTTTCTTTGGGAAGAAGTTTTATTCTCTTTTATTTCCTTTTTAATATTGGTTAGGGCAGCTACCACCTTGCTGGTCATACTGAATTCAAATGCCCTTGTGGCCTGATTTCCCTATTGTGCTTAGGAGCTTCCTTATCCAGGAGATTGCTTCCCAGGTATGGAGAAAAATCTTGCATGCCATTCTCTCTAACCTCTAGCAAATGGCTTCTTGCATATATGACAATTAAGCACCAATGCACAGAACATTTTGCAAGAGTATACACTAAGAACATTTTTCCAACACAGAGGCAGTCAGCTGCAATTGTGTTAGTGCTGTGTTGACTGCTTTGCAAAACATCCATCACTTGTGTGGTTTGATGTAGGGGAGATTTTTCCAAATGCCACAGGAAGCAGAACAACCTCAGATGTGCTGCCTGAGAACACAATCTGGGAGATGAACCAGGGTGTTCCACAGGCAGTGTGATGGCCTGACTCAGCAGTGCAGACTCCTGCTCTTGTTCTCGCTGGTAACAGAGTTTTCTAGCTTCTGAACCCTGTGAGGAAGAGCTCATTTCATGTTTGAGAGATACTCGTATAAAACTAGGACATGAACTTGAACATATGCCCAGGAATAAACACGTGAAAGGATAGAGAAACATGTTTCACTCTGGAAAGAAATCCTTTTCTCCCACATCTGTGAGGTTGATAAAAATAGAGCAACAGAAGAAACAGGAAATAGGAGAGTGAAAACTCAGAAAATGGGGCTCAATAGAACAACTCCATGTGCCAGAAGTTGTAGAGAGTGGGAAGATATTCTGACTCTGGTTTTTTGGCCCTGTCCTCTTTCAGAAAATGAAGGTGCTCTCTATAATTTCCTTTGGCAGAGGCATCACAGAAGACACTAAATCCAAGAAATATAATTTTGTTACAGATAGTTTTCTTTTAACCTTAAGATTTTTCTTGCTTATCATAAGCTAGTCAAAACTCAGAGGTAGTATTTTAAATTCTGAGCTGGTAAGTCCATGTATTAGAAATTAAAAACACGAAAAAATAAATTCAATAATAACTTGAAATGATGTTAAATGTTACTGTATATTTAATATATCAAACATAATATATTTTTCTAGCAAAATCAGTGATTTATTTACTTCGGCTGTATTATTTGCAATGAATCTGTATGACCTTAAGCTAATAAAAGGATTTCCAAATATGTAAAGTGCATTGAAAAGCTATAAATATGGGTAGACTCCAACTTAATATTAGATTTTAAGAGTTTATAACTTAGTTGGTTTGAACTTAGAAAATCATATTATTATTTTTTTAATTTTCAGTAGTTTTTGAATAAATAATAGTATTTATGACTAAAAAGCTAATTATTAATATGTGCCCAAATCTAGTACAAAACATTAGTATATGCAATCATATAAGTTACATATTTACATATGTAATTGTTTTTTTTTTAAATTTTTTTATTATTTTTTTCTATTTTTATAATAAATTTTATTTTTATATTCCCCATACAATTGCAACCCCCTTATTTTGACCCCAATCCCTCCCCTCCTGCCCCCTACCCACCATAGAGTATCTCTGGTTCATAGTTTTTTGTTGATTTTGATTTTCACTTTCTTACAGTTATTCTTTTTCCTGGTCCCTTATTTAAGTTTTCTAGATTCCTGCTATGAGTGAGACCATCCGGTATTTTTCTTTTTCTTTCTGGCTTATTTCGCTGAGCATGATCCCTTCCAGCGCCATCCATGTTGCTGCAAATTGCATATGTTTATCTTTTTTGAATGCTGAGTAATATTCCATGGTATATATGTACCACATCTTCTTGATGCAGTCATCTATTTTTGGGCATTTGGGTTATTTCCAAAGCTTAGCTATTGTAAACAGTGCTGCTATAAACATAGGGGTGCAGGTGCTCTTTGGAATTGATGTTTCTGTGTCCTTTGGGTAAATACCTAGGAGTGGAATTGCTGGATCATGTGGAAGCTCTGTGTTTAGTAGGTCCAGAAATCTCCACACAGCTCTCCATAGTGGTTGGACAAATCATATTATTTTCAATTGAGGTAATTTTGGTTTACATCATCATTTGTTTTTGGGGAGACAGGATTCCCCCCCTTTAGGAGTTATTACCATAGTGCACCCACTACCAAAGCACCTATAGTCTACCAACATAGTCCATTTTGCTCCCTCCCCCACTTCATTCTTGACTCTCCCCATCACCCTCTGGAATACTCAATTCTATAGCCAGCTTTCAAGGGTTACTTTTTTATGTTTGTCTCTATCTTACCCTTTGTTTGGTTCCTCTAAAATCTACATAGAAGTGATATCATCTGTATTTGTCTTTCTACTTCTAACTTACTTTGCATAGCACAATCCTTTCCAGTTCTATTCATGTTGCCACAAATGGCATGAGTTTGTCTTTTTTGATTGCTGAGTAGTATTCCATTGTGTATACATCCCACATCTTCTTGATCCACTCCTTTGTTATTGGTTACTTAGGTTGTTTCCATAGTTTGGCTATTGTAAAAAGGGCTGCAATGAACATGGGAGTACAAGTTTCCCTCTGAGTTAGTGTTTTTGTATTTGGATAGATAGATACCTAGGAGTGGAATTGCTGGGTTGTATAGCAGGTCCATTTTTAATCTTTCTGAGAAATCTCCATACTATTTAACACAGGGATCGGATCACTTTACATTCCTACCAACAGTGCATGAGGGTTTCTTTTTTTTTACATTCTTACCAGCACTTACTGTTTCTGGTCTTTTTGATATGGTCCTTTTTCACAGGTGAGAGATGGTATCTTATTATGGTTTTGATTTGCATTTCCCTAAGGATAAGTGATAATGAACACTTTCTTCATGTGCCTGTTGGCCATCTATATGTCTCTTTTGGAGAAGTGCCTGTTTAGCTCTTCTGCCCAAGTTTTTGATTGATAGTTATTTGTTTTCTTTTTGTTGAGTTGTATGAGCTCTTTGTAGATCTTTGATATCAGCCCCTTGTCAGATATATGGTATGCAAATATTTTCTCCCATTCAGTAGGGTGTTTTTTCTTTTTACTTATGGTTTTTTTCACTGATTTTCAGCTTGTTTATATTTTCCTTTGTTTTCCTTGCTGTTGGAGACACATTTGCAAAGATAGCACTGAAACTTATGTCATGAAGTATTTTGCCTATGCTTTCTTTATGTATTTTATGGCTTCAGGTCTTAAATCCAGTCTTTTATCCATTTGGAGTTGATTTTTGTGTATAGTGTGAGAAAGCCGTCTAGGTTCATTCTTTTGTCTGTGACTGTCCAGTTTTCCCAACACCATTTATTGAAAAGGCTTTCCCTGCTCTAGAGTATACTGTTGGCTCCTTTGTTGAAGATTAACTGTCCATTTTGATCTGGGTTTATTTGTGGGATCTCAATTCTATTCCATTGGTCTGTATGTCTTATTTTTGCTCCAGTACCATGCTGTTTTAATTATTATTGCTTTATAATGTTGTTTGAAGTCTGACCGTGTGATTTCATTTTTCCTCTTTTTTGTCAGGATTGCTTTGGCTATTCAGAGTCTTTAGTGGTTCCATATGAATTTCAGTAATGCTTGCTGTATTTCTTTGAAGAATGCCATTGAACTTTTGATGGGGATGGCATTGAATCTGAATGTTGCTTTGTGTAGGATGGCCATTTTGACAATGTTGGTTCTTTTAATCCATGAATAGGGAATATCTTTCCATTTCTCTGTGTCTTCTATTTCTTTTAACACCATCTTTTAGTTTTCATTGGTCCTTTATCTTCTTTGAAAATGATCTTTATAAAAAAGAGTGATATCAGGCTTGGAAGGATTGCTAGGTCACTGTGTAAAATTCTATTTAGCTTCTCTTTTACTATATCAATAGGTATACAGATATTAACTACTACTTACAACGTTTTTAACTGCAAAGTGTGTTTTGAGTTTTGACTAGGCTGGCCAAGGTCATGGTTCCTCTAAGCAGTACAAGGGAGAAGGGTCAAGGCCCTAGGGATTCTGGCAGATGCGGGTGGAGTAAGGAGCACAGAGTGAACTCCTGGAGTTTTTAGGTGAGTAGCATTCCAGAGATTACAGTTTGGAGGTCTTGCAAATAGACAGAAATCTGCAAAGGGTTGGACTGAAGGGGAGTAACAGAGTAGCTAGGATTGGGGCCTCCATGGTGGGAGCAGGGTTCAGGGGTGTTTCCTGTGAACAGTATAGTTCCTCTAGGAACTAATTTGATCTCATCAAATTACTATTTCTGGGAATTTTTATTTTTAGTGAAGTGTAAAATATTCACCATTTGAATATTAGGTCAAAGCAAATTGTAATTTTTTTTTTAAAAATATATAATGCATCTCACCAGGGCAATTGGAAAGAACTGAGACTATTATTCTGGGATGTTAGGCAATAGAGATAACCAACCCAGGCAATTCAAGATAGGAGATTTGGCTTATCAGAGTTATTAAAGTCATGTAACTTTATCCACGAAACAGAAGATATTTACCTGAAAACCATTTCTGGTGCAGTTTTAATCTATCATTGAAACAGGAGTTTCAGGCATGTAGTTCTGATAAAATGGTACTAAATAAAGCAAGGCTTTCAAAGGGAATTTAGAGTCAAATGAGTGGTTGTCCTGGGTTATCTGTGTTGTCAAGGTAACCGACCTAAGGTTTTTCTTTTTTTCTTTTTTATGGGGTGGGGGGTAACTTGAACCTGCCAAACCAACATCAGAGATACCTCATGCTTTAGCTAGTCAGCTGCTGGCCACTGACATACAGCTTTTGTAGGCTGAGTAACCTAAAAAGTCCATTTTCTCCTCTTCTTGCCTGCCCACTAACTTTTTTTTTTTTTTATAAATATTTATTTATTTATGCATGCAAGAGCTGGAGTAAAGGCCAGATGCACAGGAGGGTGAGAGGATTCACCAGAGACAGAGTGGGTAGCAGAACAGGCAGACTGACTGAAATATACTGCTGAGGGGAGCAGTGGGTGAGTCAGGAGAGGTCTGCTGTGCCATGTAGGTAGCTCCCTGGCCGGGGATTGAACTTGTGCTGCAGAGGCTGTGGACAGCTTCATAGGTTGCATCTTAATACCTTGCACCACCAGGGAGGCCCCCTGCCCACTAACTTTTAATTTTAGAGAAAAAAACTCCATAGCTACTTTCATAAAGCTGCAAAACTGGATTATGTTGTAAAACTCTTAGGAAAAGGTACAATTATTTCAGATATTTGCAGAGGTTACATGGCAAGTGAAAATCCACATAATTACCCTTTCCTCTGAAAAACTTTACAGCAATTGGGGAATACTTATTTGGCTTTCTCCCAGCTGGTAGCTGGTATTAGCATAATGCCAGGCTAGGTCACATGGTACCATACCTGAAAGTCCAGATTCTATTTTTGTTTCAAACCCCAGAAAATTTCAGACCAAAACAAGGAAGAAAGTTCATTAACTGAACACATCCCAAGCTTTGTGGCTTGGGATGCCGGGATGGAGATGATTTGGTCCCTGTGCTCAAGGGTTTACAGACTGCTGGATAGTCTGAAACATAAAAATGCAACAAATAAAGGTAATAGAATCATCTGGGAAATATGAAGACAGGGTGAAATGTTCCATGATCTCCAAGATCTCCAGACTCTGCTTAGATGGGCGTATCTAAGAAGACTAAAAGATGTGGTATTTGAAATGGACCTTGACAGAATTTCAACAAAGATTTTTTTCTTGAAGGGTATTTAAGATGCATTATAGAGAAAGACCCATAAAGCAGGAAAGTTTAAGGATTCAAATGGTGACATGTTCAGGCTCAGTTACCAGGGTTGAAATCTTAGCTCTACTGCAATCTGCTGTGTGACTTTGGACAAATCACTCATTTCTCTGGGCCTCAGTCTTCCGTCTATAAATTGGGGATCGGGGAGGATAGTAGTACCCCACTGAGTGGTTGTGAGGATTACATTTTTCAAGATATTTAAGATATGTGGAACTCTTGGAACTGTTCCTGATTTGTCGGAAGTGTTTGAAAGTGTTAGCTATTACTTTTCTTGTTGCTGTTAATGGAGTTTAGTAGGAGGTGCAATGTTTATGAGACTGGAAAGGGTTTGGGGTTCATTTTGAGCTCTAAAATATATCAGATTTAAATTTATATCGGATAGGACATGACATCAAAAAAAATTTCTTTAAAGTAGGTAATGGCATGATAACAACAGAAATCAGAAAACAACAGCATGGCTAGATTCAGTCATAAAATGTTGGTGTTGTCTGTTTTTGTTATATTTTCAACCATAGCCTGAAACTGCTAACCACAATAACTTTTCCTTTTGGCGACTGAGACTGAGGTGGTATGAATTGATTTGATGTGAAACACCTGTAGAAAGAATTACTGAATGCTAATCTTGTACAGGTGAAGAGAAAATCGATTTGTGGAGGAACAACTTCTATTTTATCATATAAATAAAAGCTATGGGGGCTATGAATGTCAAAGCTGGTGGCCTTGAACCCATCTCTACCATAAAAGGGTACCAGACCATGCAATATATCATTAAAAGAAACGTCATTTCTTTTCCATTTTGCAATATGTTTTGGGAGATATGACTGATGACCTATATTTCAGGAAGCATGAATGATCTCCACACTCAGATGAGATAGGTGTGTCATAAATCAATACATGATGTAGTGAAACACTTTTTCTGCCTTGACACAGCCTTGATCCCTAATTATAGGTGAGAACAAGGTAAATATTTTCTTGAACAGCTAGCAATCTGCTAAGAATGTTGGTGACCCCAAATGGTTTTATTTGCCATCCTCAGTTCAAAGATACTAGTTAATCTACTGCAGTGAATGACTAATGCCACTTCACATACACTTTTTGGAGAACAATTGTTGCATTCTAAAAACATTTGGCCTGCTGTTTTCTCTGATCTCTGAATGTATCTTTGAGACCTTAAGGTCCTTGTTCTTTATCTCTGTAAGTCTACTTTTTTCTTTCTATTCAAGAACCCTGTGTACTGATTATATCTCATGGCTAAGCCTTGTTGTGGCCTGTTCTGAAGGAAGTCAGCTGTTCCATATCATTTCCCTCTGGAGAAATCCATGGGTTTCAAGTATTCTGATACTTTCAGGAGTGTCATTGTTGAGCTGCAGGTCATGGGACGGAGTCCCGTGGATTCAGTTGGCTGTGTGGATCCATTAATGTGGAACTGGTCACCATCTAGGAAGCTTGATTTGTGATCCAGGTCAAATGAAGTTCCCATGGAGCTGGACAAGGTGAGTTGGAGGAAGAAAGGGTGTCTTCGTTGCTGGACTCTGAGAACCAGCAGCTACGAGGGGAGTTTCAGTTAACTGGGTCACAGAAACATCTGGATGGAAGTTCTTTCATTTACACTCTTATTAGGTGACTTTTTAAAATTAAGATATATTTATTTATGCACATAAGAACTGGGGTACAGGCCAGAGGTGTGGAGGGTGAGAGGATTCATCAGAGATAGAGTGGGGAACAGAACAGGCAGATTGACTGAAATACACTGCTGAGGTGAGCAGCGGGCAAGTCAAGAGAGGTCTGCTGTACCATGTGGGTAGCTCCCTGGCCGGGGATCAAACTCACACAGCAGTGGTGTGGACAGCTTCATAGATTGCATCTCAACCTCTTGTGCCACTAGGGAGGCCCTTATTAGGTGACTTTTAAAAACTATTACTTTGAAGCTATTATACATTTAAGGAAGTGGTAAAAATAGAGTTTTGTATACTCTTCACCCAGTTTACTCTGGTGGTGACATATATCACCACTCTGGTGGTGATATGGTAGAACAATATCAAAGCCAGAAAACAGATGTAGTAGGTGATATTTTCTTCTTCCAATGTTTTTTATTGTAAAATACACATAAAAAGTTACCATCTTAACTGTTTGGAAGAGTACAGTTCAGTGGCATCAAGTACATTCATATCACTGCTATCCATCTCAAGAATTCTTTTCCTTTTGCAAATTGAAACTCCCTGTACACCTCTCTCCCAGCCTTTGGCAACTACCATTCTACTTTCCATCTCCATGAATTTGACTATGCTTGGTAACTGACATATATATATATATATGTATATATAGTATATTTGTCTTTTTTGGTGAATGACTTATTTAATTTAGCATAATGTCCTTAAGGTGAATCCAGGCTGTAGCATATACCAGAATTTCCTTCCCTTTTCAAGGTTGAATAATGTTCCACTGCATTCATGTGCCATATTTTGTTGATCCATTCATCCATCAGTGGACTCTTGGGTTGCTTCCACCTTTTAGCTATTGTTAATAATGCTGTTATGAACATGGCTGTACAAATATCTTTTGTGATGCAACTTCAGTTCTTTTGGTCATGTACTTAGAAGTGGAGTTGCTGGAACTGACTTTTGTAGAAGTTTGTACTTTGCTTGTTTCTTTTGAATACTTCAAATAGTTATCAGCTCCTCAATTGCCACCATTTTTAGTTATCTGCATCCCTCATTATGACCCCCGGCTCCCCTTATATCCCCACTTTCCTGTCTACGAAGCTTATGTTTTCCATCAGGAAAGCACTTTCTTGCATATTCTCTCATCTCCCCTGGAGGACATCAACATAGCTTTTATCCTACATCAACTTTCAGTTTCCTTACCAGACTTTCAGCTCTCCCTGGCAGACTAAACTCTTTAAAAACTTTCAGGGGGACTCCAGAGCTCTCATGCTCTTCTGGGTTCCACTTACCACACCACCAGCCCTTCTCTATTTTTGACGATTCTTCATCTTTTACCTTATCTCTTACTGTTGCGTCCTCATTCTTCAGACTTTCCTCAGTCTATACCTTCTTTTTGGAAATTCTTTTCTATTCCAGTGCTTTAGTGGCTCCTAAATGCTGGTGAGAATTAAATTTATATTCAACCCAGATTTCCTTCTTTGACTTCCAGATTTATATATCATGTCTACTCATCATCTCCTGGATGTCAAGAAAGCGTCTCAAACTTAATATGTCTAAAGAATTATCTGCTTTCTCCTCTAAACCTCTTGCCTCACCCCCAAGTTCTATTCTTTTCAGCAAATGGTACCCCCTTCCATATAACTGTTTAGGCCTAGAATCTAGGAGTCCTCTATCCCTGTTTCTCCTTCACATCCCACATTCAATTCTCAGCAATTACTGTTGTCTTCATCTTCAATATATACCCTAAACATGACCACTTTCACTTCCCCTACTACCACCATTCCAACCTGAGCCCTCAACAACTACAGCTTCCTAATTGGTCTCATGCTTCCTCTCTTTTAGAAGTTAATCCTCTTATAAAAATTCTAGTGATTATTTAAAATGTAAGTCATGTTTCTGTTTATTTGCGTTTCTGAGTTATCTTGTCTATATTTGATCAGCTGTTTTCTCCCACTTCTTTGAATTTCTTTATCATGGCAATTTTGAGCACTGTATCCAGTGGGAAGAAAAGATTGTTGATATCTCTATTGTTGCTATCTGGAGATTTGTTCTCTCTGTTTTGTGAAATATTCCCCTGTGGAATCAAGATGCCATATGTTGGATTTTTGTCTCCCTATTATTAGCTTTCTAGATTGTTATGTGTTCAAGTGTCTTATGGGTGAAGAACTTCCACTTTTCCAATAGATGGTGTTGGAAGACAGAGAGAACTAATCTGTAGCTCTTTTTTTGGGTTGTGAAGGGGTCTGAGGGGTCCAATTGCCAGTGACACTGGTGTGTGAGGACCATTCCTACCTGTGGTACTGTTGGTAGCCCTCCTTTCTGGGTTTCCAGACCTGCGTCTCTGCTGTCTGTGGGATGGGACCTTTGTGCTACTTCCCTGAGCTTTCAGCACACCCCACCATATCAGCTTGAGTCCCAAGGGAATGGGAGAAGGGCAGTGCCCATCTGCCTGTTGTTCTCTTTACTGGAGACCATGTTCAACTGGCACATCTCTCCACTTTCACAATATTTCCCTTCAGGTTGATCCCCAGCAGCTCTTTCTTCACCAGGACTTTCCTATCATGGGAGTATGGGTTTGAATCACAGTTTATACCTTGGCCACTGTCTCCAAATGCCTCTTGCCTCCCACCTTTTTTGTATAGGGAAACATTTCCTCATCATCTCTTCTGTAGTGTACAGTTGTTCTCCAAAGGCCAAAAGATGCTCCAGTTTTACCCCAAATCACAGGATCCTCTGAGTACAGTGCCCTCTAGACTTCAGATCATCTTCCTGGGAATGAAGTGGGGAACCGCCTCTGACACCATCTTCCCTTTTCCCATAAGACAGAATTTTCATAGTTTCAGTTTAATTGAATCATTAAGAAAAAATCAAATTGCATGGAGATTGCTTTAGTTTCTTCTAACACTAGTGACTATTGGTTTCTGGCTTACAGCTGATCTTAAGGTTAAAATCCAAATGGAGTTGAGCTAACATCTTTGAATACAAAAGGGAATAGATGAGACTCTAAGAAAGTGAGATTGTGGACATACTCAGTTTGGAAATCATCACTCTCTTTACAGTAATTTGAATTTTACTAAAAGCTATCAAAAAATCAGAAGCACAATGTGGGAAGGAACTAAAAATTTTTTAAAGTGTGTAGCTACTAAATCCCAGGTAATGTGCTTTAACATGCATGCTTAGCTCATTTTCATGGCTATGTTCTATATTGGGTGTTATTATCCTTTTCGGAGATAAGGAAATTGAGAATTAGAGATTTATGTACTTACCATGGGTCATATTGAAAGCCAGAACTGGATTCCACCCCTCACCTGACTCACTCCCAAGCCCTTGTTCTTTCATCTACTTACACTACCTCCCATGGGGAAAACTAGAGTGAGACTCTCATAGGTATATTTGAATTATTTTTATGGGTTATCAAAACTTCAATTTAAAAATGAAATTGAATTTTTGCATCTAAAAATGCCACAGCAGGGATCTCTAACCCAAGAGATGGAATTAGCTGATGAGCCATGAATGGGGGAAGGAAGAAGTGTTGATTCATTTTGTGAAAAAACATTGTCTACTAACTGCATTTGCACAGCTGCCACCCCAGGCAGGACACTGTGCTGTGCAAAGTAGGCTAAAAGGAAAAGGCAATACTCCTGCTCTGAGCAATTTCTGATAACACCAGGCTACCATGAGAGGTTTGCTATGTGCCAGCTATGTTTACCACCCGCCAGCTCCATGCTGGTGTGCACTGCCCCCTTTTATACACGAAGGTACATGGTGCTCTCAGGGCTACTTTTGGGTATGTTATTGATATGCTGCTGAAAGCCAGGTACATCTGCCCCTGTCCACTTGGAACACAGAATAGAAATGACACAACTGGGGCTAAAACCACTTAAAACAACATCATTTCTCACAGGGATAGAGAGCTGAGAAAGTTCCAGGAGATGGAGAAGAAAAGTGGGGTTAATACCATAGCAGACAATTGTCAGAAAAGACCTTTTTTTTAACGTTCCTTAAAATGTATTAATTCTGTTTTTTTCCACATTATTTCAAACTGGTGAAATGTATTTTATTCTCTTATTATATGGAGCTTGTAGTCATGAGGATAGATTATTCTTTTTTTTTTTTTAAAGATTATTTATTTATACAAGAACAGGAGTACAGGCCAGATGCGCGGGAGGGTGAGAAGATTCACCAGAGACAGAGCAGGGAACAGGATAGCTAGATTGACTGAAAGACACTGCTGAGGGGAGCAGCGAGGGAGACAGGAGAGGTCTGCCGTGCCATGTGGGACCCTCGTCGGCCGGCTGGGATCGAACTGGCACTGCAGAGGCTGCAGACAGCTTCAGTGTGGCGTTCAACCACCTGCGCCACCAGGGGAGGCCTGAGGATAGATTATTCTCTGATTAACAGAGTCCTAAATCTTAGCGGCCTAAAGCAAAAAGATTCTTTCTCCTTACACTGTATCTCCATCACAGACTGGTGGGAGGCCCACTTCATGTGCCATTGTTCTCATTCTGGGATGCGGGTTGTGACAGAAGGAAGAAAGCTCTGGAGAGTCACTCTTCACTTCCATCTCCAGTCCATGGGTCACTACTAACTGTTGGGTTCCACCCGAACACAGGGCAATCAGAAGCAAAGATAGCCAGAAACATTCCATGAGCAAATGAATGAATACCACAGGCCTGGAGTTAGGGTGAAGGTGCCTCAAGGGGAAAATACTATGCATCTTGAATGTAAGGCTATCTAGTTAGGCTGTATTTTAAGTAATTTCACTTACGGAAAATAAGATAAAATTCTGATTAAATGTATAATGGCTATATTTAATTAAATTTTTTTTCATTGATAATTTAAAAGTGATCTTTAGAAATCATTTTGCTCTTCATTCAATTTTAGTTTTAGATCATGTACCAGTTCTATGCTTGTCTATAGAGTAATCCATGTGGAAGATGGGCCCATAAATCAGCACAACAACGGGACTGTCTTTAATCAGCTCAAATGAATAGCCATTAAAAATGTTTTATTAACTCTAATTTCAAGTAAGCAGAGTAAAACAAAACAACCTCTCCAGATGAGAATGCTTTCAATTCTTTGCGCTTTTTTTTCTGGTTTTCAAAATTTGAACATTGCAGAACTATCTTAAGCAAATTTAATCATCTATTTTAAAAATCAGTGTTTATCCCATGACTGTGACGTGCACATTTGTGTTTTGACCACAGTACTCTCTAATGGTGTCCTAACAAAGAAATACTTTTGAGTGACCCTTTGTGATATTGGAGTACATTGTAATGTGTCTTAACAAAGTAAAATACACTTTGGAAAACCGTAGTTTTTTCTCTGACTCAGGAGAGATGGTTTATAGTCAAAAGAGGGTGTAAAGTCAAACACCTCCAAGAGAAATGTTTTCGATGACATACAATTAATGACATACAATTAATGACATACAATTAATGTTCATTTTTAAATTAGAAATGTGCCATTTGGCATTTTCTAAAAGGGAAAAATATGTAAATAAGAGGTGGTCTAATGTCAAAATTCCTAAAGGTTTGGGAGTTCTTGGAACAGATAACACATAGCTGAAAGCAGGTGTAGGGTGAGGGCTGAAAATAGTTTCAGTGAAAGCAAAGAGCTGTCCTATAAGTGGGATTTTAAGTTCACAGATCAGAAAATTTCTAACTGAAAAAAACATTACATTTAAATCTGGCCATTCAGCAACTAACAAAAATTGTTACTAATTTGCGATTTCAGCTATTTTGTCAGGAATTATGTTAAGAAATAAATTGGGCAAAATCCTGAGAGAAAAATGTAATCCTTTAGAAAATAACAGTAATTTGCCAGAGCTAGGTTTGGCAGCAATAAGGTATTAGTGGCAAAAAATACATGATGCTATTAACCAGTAATAACAGAAATGAAAAACAAACTGTAGATCTCATAGGAGAAAAATGAGATTTGAAGAGTCAAGACAAAAAAGAAAACAACATAAACTTTGTAGTTGGAATGAATTATTCTCTAGTATTTAAAAAGGGTGGCAGTGAAGCACAAACTTGATTTCAAATTATTGCATTTTTAAAAAGCATCTCTGAATGTCAGATATGCCACAGTGTGCAAATATAATGTGGAAATATGAACTTCAAAATAAGATCATACAGTAGTTTTCCCTTATCACTAGAGCATAAGTTCCAAGAACCCCAGTGGTTGCCTGAAACCTCAGATTATAGCAAATTGTACATCTGCTGTGTTTTCTCCTACACATAGACACATACCTATTGATCAAATTTAATTATAAAATTGGCATAGTAAGAGATTAACCAATAATAACAAGTAATAAAACAGAACAATTGTAACTATATTATAATAAAAACTATGTACATGTGGTCTCTCAAAATATCTAATTTTAGGGGGCCTCTCTGGTGGCGCAGGGGTGGGGCCTCCCTGGTGGCGCAGGGGTTAAGTCTCAGCATTATCAAGCTGTGTCAGCCACCATGAGTTCAATCTCCAGCCAAGGAGCTAACCTACATGGTGCAGACATCTCATCTGCCTCTCCCACAGCTCCCCTCAGCAGTATATTCAGTCGATCTGCCTGTTCTGCTCCCCACTCTGTCTCTGGTGAATCCTCTCACCAACCCCTCCCCGCTGCCGCCTACCTCTGGCCTATATCCCAATTCTTGTATGAATAAATAAATCTTTTTTAAAAAAAGTCTTACTGTATTAATTGTATCAGACTGATGCTATTGACAGTGGGTTGACAGTGGGTAACTGAAACCATAGAAGGCAAAATGGCAGATATGGGGGTTTACTGCTGTTTAAACCTATTGAAATGCGCAAGGCACGATTCTCCAGAGTCCTAGACAGCACTTTGACAGTTGTCAGGGACACCACAGAGAAATGACTTACTGCCTTGCTCCACCTCTACAGGGCCTCACCCTTTGCTAGCAAAGGGGATGCAGCCGTGATGGCTACCTAGGTCTTAATGTTTCAGTAAGAGAGAGCAGAACCCAGGAAATTCACATCGTTTTGAAGACACTTGATTCCCTGATAAAAAGTTTTAAAAAAATGTAAAATGAAATTGTAAAATAGATAGGACTTGAAAGAAATCACTGCAAAGTTAGAGAGAAATTGAGGGCTGAATTAGGCATAGCTCATGCTACAATGGTTTGGGAAGCTGTGGCTGCAGGGAGCTTAGTTCTCAGAAGGGCAAGCACGTTTATATCAGTTACTTCCTTAAATGCCAAAAAGAATGTATTTGAGGGAAAGTAAATGATAGCAGAGTCTAGGAGTACAGATAACAACATGCTTTAATGTTCCAGAATCTCGGAAGTTTTTAACTCCCAACACATGCATTTTGGGAACAGAAGTTCTAGCCTTTCTTCAAATCAGTCCTGAATACTTCTGTCATTTATATAATCCTTAGTTACAATTCTTTAAAATTTACAACTTGTAACAAAAACCTTCTCCTTTCACTCCACTTCCATTCTCACCAAACACACCCCCAACTCACATTTTTAGAAAGTTTTCATTTATAACAAAATGAAGGCTGAATCAAAAATAACAATGTCTAGCCTGACCATGGAGTTTTAATTTCTAACAAGTGAGCATTTATTTAGCTAACAGACAAGGCCACCCAACATTTAAGTGCCTTCTTTGCCGTGGCAAAGTAATTGGGAAAGAAAGCTTTATAATTATGTTTATTTCTTGAAAATTTTGTTTGTGGCAGAGTTGTCACAAATATCACATACCCTCAATAATTCCATTTTACTATTGAAGAAACAAGTTTCTGAGCAGCTAAGTACTTTACCTGGGGCCATATGGCCAGTAACTAGCAGAGCCTGGATTTGAACCCTCAGTTGCATGATGCCCTCGAGCTGCATTTTTTTAAAATGGCTCCCCACCTCTCCACCCCCCCCCCCACCAAATCAAGGGATTTCAGATTTTTGGAAGATGATTTGCATATAAAACTCATTGACTTTCCTGGCAATGCCTATAAGAGTTGTTCATCACCCTTAAGTAAATAAATAGTCGCTGCTCCTCCCTCCAGTGTAAACCATATAGAGTTACCCTGTGAAAAGCAGCTCCTTTGCAAATCTATGCCAGTAATAAGGAGTTGTCCTTTGTGACTTTTCAATGGGGATTCCTGTCTGGTTTGTTTTTCCTATCCTGGTGGCCTCTCACTTCTTAATTTGGGAGGTGCTTCTAGATACTCCTCTCCAAAACTTCTCAAAAATTTTTGCATATTTTACCCCATTTAGTGACCACCCTGCTAGTGGTTTTAACTTTTCGGGGGGTGGTGCCAGTTTCTGTAGGTACTGCACAAAGCACTCCCCAATAACTGTGGGTACACCAGAATGGGATTAAGGAAGCTTAATTGAGGCCCATGGTTTCAGTATCCCTCCCAGGAGTATTGTGTTCATGTGGTGCTGGTTTTAGTAAAATTAACAAAAGTAAGATATTTCTATTGTAGTTAGTTGGTTAGGACTGTCATATATTTCTCTTCTGACTTCTCTTTGACATACTTCCCTCAATTTGGGTGACCCTGGAGTGGTCAGAGGTATCATTGGAATCCTGCTAAGGGGAAGTTGAATTGGAGATACATTTAGGGGAGGTTTAGGGAGACATATTCATGTGGGTCAAGTCACTTTATAAATAAGCTGCTGGCTACCCAGTGCAGGAAGAGTTTTAATGAACACATTCCTGTCCAAGGGTATTGTGGAGGTCCAGAGGCTGGCTTGTGACAGGAACCCCTCCAATATACCCGTGTCGCAAGAATGCAGGGTGTGGCGGAAGAGTGAGTGGAACCTGAAACTGGTTTATGGAAAATGTGATAGTGATGTGTCAGCCAGTTCATAAACAGAGATCTTTTTTTCTGGATTTGCAAATACTTGTGTATTTGTCAGCTTTTAAGGATGGTATTAGTTGTGATTTTTTTTTCATTTAAAATAATTATTTTTGGGCTACATTTTGCATTTATGAATTATGTTCTTTTTGTAAAAGAAAACTCTCCCCAGATTGCATAAGTTCCAGGCCCCTGTCCCTTGCAGTTGGTGGAAACTCTTTTCTAGATACTGTTGCTCCAGAGTCTACCAAAGGAAATTTCATGAACACAAGGAACGGTGTTCAGTGCCAACATACCTTCTTAATTTGTGCCAATGTAACCAAGTTTTTAGGTAAGATAAGAACAAAGAAACTAAGACTTCACTTAAATGATGAAGATCTGATCTTCGAGTTATGGGGATCAGGACTTGGCCAACTGGCAGGTGATGGTTGCTTGTGGTGTAGGTGGTGTCAGGACAGGGTTGGGAGGTGGTCGGGTGTGTGAGTGTGGACGTGTGGGCTGGTAAGTCTAAGGAGATGGACTGGGGGCAGCAGAGTCCCTTTAATTTCTTTTTTTAAGAACACAGAATGCTCTCATCAAAGAATCTAATGTTAAAGGTCAACCTAAAATTATCAACAACGGGCTAATTCTGGGAGGTTGATTTAGAAGAGATTTTCATTTTTTTCTTTTACATATGTGTATGTAAAATACTATATATGATTTGACATTTCTGTAAATGGAATGTATTAACATTAAAAAAGAAAAATATTTGAAGAAACTTTCTTCCACTGCACTTACAATCAAGTGTGTGTGTTTGAGAGAGATAATTTTTCAGTCCTTTTTTTTTCTTTCTTTCTCTCTCCTTAATTTAGAATAAATGCATAAAGGTTCACTAACATTTTAATAATGCTTTGAGAACTTCAAATGCTGTATGCTTTATTTCATACCTTTTAAATCTGTGCAAGATTTAACTTTTTAATTTGAAAAAAATTATAAAGTTAGGAAGCAATTTTCTTTGAGTTTTACTTTTTGTGTATGAGTGTGCAATATACATGCAAACGGGGAAATTCATGAGTAAATTACCAATTAGTTGTTGAGAACTGAAGAACACTGAAGCGGAAATTAGGATCTAATTATTTGTCTATACTATTGTCATTCAAGACACGAAACTGCAGAGTTTTATAATTGTGGAGAAAAATCTAAAATTTATTCTACCTGTGATAATTCCCTTACCAGGTTGATATTTTTATGGAAGTTCAGGAGAGGTGGTTTGATAGCTTTTAAGAACTTGCTCTTTTGCTAATAAATGATTCGGGCATCTCAGGCCAGTGCCAACCCAGGGTCGAACTTCCTCTGGGCTCACAACATCAATGTGAAGCAGGCATACAGTGTTCAGACAGATCACTAGTTCTTTTAAAGACAGAGATGCTTAGTAAAAATAGAACAATTCGCTCAAATATAAATTCCATGTATATTATAGAGAACAGCGTCTATAAAACTATTTCTAGGGTTTTCTTTATTTACTTCTGCTCCTAGGCTCTTCAGGCTGCCCCAGGCCATCTTCTGCCCTGGCTCTGTGCCTCAGGACATTCTTAATGCAAGGTCCTTGGAGCCTCTACCAAATGGCTCATTAACACTCTCTGGCTACTCATTAGCAAGTTATTGTCTCTTCTGGTTTCTCTAGATGCTCTTAGTCAGCTCTGTTAGAGCACACAGTAGGCATTCAGATGATATTTTGAATAAGCAGTCCACAGATATTTTCTTGTAGTCTGCAGGCTCTTACCATTTCCCCTAGACTCTCCCTACCCACTCCCTTCCCTCACCCAGCTCCACCCTCCAGCTGTGTCTAACCTCCCCCTAAAGTCCATTTCCTCTGGGCAGCTGGATATTTTGAGACTGGGCATTGTGCAACCTGATTTCTTAAAGGAGCCATATCAGTTTGCAACAAAACCAAATACCAATTAAAGGAAATGAAGTCATTATGTGAAACTTGACTTTGCAGCCTATTTTTCTTTCGTTCTTTGAGTATTAGTATATAAACAGGAACTTCAAATAAATTGTTATTTTCAGTGCAACTTTGGGAAATGTTCAGCATGAAGGGTTTGGATTATTGTGCCATTAAATGGGCTAAAATATGGATAAATTCTAACTTAGAGCTGGTACATAGTTGACACTGCAGGAGTAATTCACTTCCTTCCTTTTGTCAGAATGGTCCAGTTACATTTGTAGCTCTGTTTACAGTGTCTAGCTCTGCTCCATAAAGAATCATGAAGAACTTAATGAGCTGTATTTCCTCCCATGCCATGGGCTGTGTCAACACAATGTTAAATATTGTGACAATTTTTGACTGAATTGAGTTAACTGACTGAATGTTTTGAAGTATTGACACAGCAGCTAAAAGAGTGAGAAATGTAGTCAAGCCAGCTATTTGGTATGATGAAAATGGCAACTATTTCAAAAATAAAACTAGAATAGAAATGTGAGAAGGGAGTGGAAGTTTCAAGTAGCCACAGGGCCATGGGAAAGTACTTGCCAAAGGACCTGTCCTCAGAAGCAGACGCAGAAATGAATCTGAAGATGCCCCTGGATCACCTAATAAGCAAAGCAAAGCTGAAGGACCATGCAATCCCAACTCTTTTGCCAGAGCTTCCTTAATTTATATCCAAGGAGCAGAAGTAGAAAATGAGAAGTTTCACAACTCCCTGAGATATGATGGGTGATGGTCTGCTCATTCTCTCCTTTCAGCCATTGTCTGCTTTTTTTTTTTTTTTAAGATTTATTTATTTATGCATACAAGAACTGAGGTGTAGGCCAGAGGTGCAGGGAGTGAGAGGATTCACCAGAGAGAGTGTGGAGCAGAACAGGTAGATCTACTGAAACTATGTTGCTGAAGGGAGCAGCAGGCAAGTGAGGAGAGGTCTGCTGTGCCATGTGGGTTTCTCCCTGGCTGCAGCGGCTGGTGATAGCTTGATAGCACTGTCTTTAGCCCTTGTGTCATGAGGAAGGCCCCATTGTCTGGCTTTTGTTTCTTCCTCTGAGGACTTTGAGGATGGATAGGAGGTTATCCAGAGACAGGTGTCCCAAAATATGCTAGATGTTGAAAACCTTTGCCAGGAAAATTGGGGCGAGGATGGCACTAATTGTAAAACATTTGTTCTCAAGTTGATTCAATGACTTTTTAAACAAATTACAAAAAAGTTTGTTTTACAAAGTTTTGTTTTATAGATATATGTAAATCTACAGGTTGTCAGAGGAACATAATTACATATGAACATACAATCAATATATTCAGTATTATCTATAATATGCATGTGATATGTATAATGTTATATAAATAGTAGGTGTAAAGGGCCTCCCCGGTGGCGCAGCGGTTTAGCGCTGGGTTGTGAAGCTGCCTGCAGCCTCTGCAGCGCCGGTTCCCGGCCACTGGTGAGGGTCCCACATGGCGCACAGACCTCTCCTGCCGCCCACTGCTCCCCTCAGCAGTGTACTTTGTCAGTCTGCCTGCTCTTCTCTCCCCTCTGGCTCTGGTGAATTCTCTCACCCTCCCGCGCTTCTGACAGTACCCAGTGCTTGTATAAATAAATAAACAAACAAATAAATAAATAAATCTTAAAATTTAGAGCTGAGGCATGATTCAGGATGTTGTAATTGTTAAAAAAATAAATAGTAGGTGTACATATTTTCTCTACAGCTGAATATAGACTGTATATGTCATAGGTTCACATTCAGTGTTATTTCTCAGAGGTAGAGAGATAATACTATATGCATGCTATATCTAATAAATAATAATATGTGTATAACACACATAAAAATGTCGGGTGGGGAGAGAGTTTAGTGGATTTTAACTCTGAAATGTACTTGCTAGCATGGATAACCTTACATAAGAGCAACTACACTTCATGTAACTTGGCAGGTCACTTCTGAGCAGTGGGAAGTTCTGTGCTTTCCCAACTACATCAGGAAATGAACGGCACTAAGAATGCAGGTCAGTTTTCAACACAATGACTGATAGTCTGGAGATCCATTTCTAGCTATACTCTCTCCCTTGGAAATGGTCAGCTTAGTGGACACAATCAAGATCTGACACAACATTTTACCTGAATAAAAGGACTTGGACAGATTTTTGAAGTAGCTGTAACTGGGTTTGGCATCGTGATATGAGAGGAGCTGGCTTTCCTCATCAGGGAAGCAAGTCTTTGAGAGGGGCCGGTTCAGGTCAGACTGGATCAAGGGTTTTGACTGAACGCATCAATCATCTCAGTAAAATCACTATTTGGGCTGTTTTTTCATTCCAGGACTTTCCCTCCCTACGTGGCATTGATATGAATGATCAAATCACTTTGTATGGACATAGA
Source organism: Talpa occidentalis (assembly GCF_014898055.3). NCBI lineage: Eukaryota > Metazoa > Chordata > Mammalia > Eulipotyphla > Talpidae > Talpa > Talpa occidentalis. The sequence continues at coordinate 67,152,141 of NW_023601433.1, read as the reverse complement.
CAGAGATTTAGTCTATCACCTACTTCCCTTTGTGACCTTTATTCCCACTTAATCAGTGACACACAACTCATGTCACAGAAAACCTGACTGAAGAAATGGATCATGGTTTGTTGTGGGATCTTTTTGCCACAATATTTTATGGTGTTTTCAAAGAACCTAGAGGGCAAACTTGAAACAATAAGTGCAACCTCGCTAAAATGAGCTCCTGCTGGCTAGCATAGCTATAAATGTCAAGCTACAGGATTTTAAAGACTTACAGTAGCTCATACATAGCTTGTACATTTATAAGCATTATTGAGTTGGAAGATAATGACAGTCACATGTTGAGACTAGAATATGACATCTTAACGTATGTTCTTCCTCCCTGTAAGTCTCCGGAGTCCAATTATTGCAACTTAAAAATGCAGCATTTCAGTACATGACTATGGAACCAGTGGGAATAATTAATTCTAAGATTTTTAATCTATTTACAGCCCTCACAAAACACATAGAGTGATAGGAAGAAAACATTCTTGACAGACATTTAACTGTATAATTTTCACTTTGAAATTTTGTTTTTTTAAGATGTTAGTATTTCTATTTAAAAATGCCTGCCATGTTATATCACCTAATGTTAATTTTATTTCCGTGTCTTAGGATACTGTTGTCAAATCCCTTAGAAGTATTGTGCTGAAGAATCTGGTTTTATCAGTTAGAATGTTTTTCATATAAGGAAAAGAAAAGAAATGACTACATTTCTCACTCTTTTAGCTGCTGTGTCAATACTTCAAAACATTCAGTCAGTTAACTCATATAAGGAAAAGAAAATAAAATGTTTTTCATATTGTTTCATATAAACAATAAAGATATTTTTTGGCTCATCCAACCAGATGGTTGCATACAGGTCAGCATAGCCAGGTGTGGGGCTGGTGTTTGTTTGTTTTTTTGAAATTCCATCTTCTGTCCCTCTTTCAGGTTTTGATCTCATTCTCAGACTGCTTTCCCTTGGCCTGACAAAGACATTATTCTTGGCTCTAAACTGATAATCATGGCAAGCAAGAAAAGACACAGGTACCTATTGAGAATGTGTTATGTTGGAAAAAGCAGGGGGAAGAGGAAGAAGGAGAGAGAGAGAAAGAAACAAAGAACAAGGCACTTGTTCTGGAAGCCATAGTGCTTCCAGAGGTCCAGCTGGCAGTTTTTAGAGTACCTTAGGAAATCTGGGCTGGGATAATACATCCAGCTGGCACAGCAGCGAAGCACTCACTGTCAATATTACTTGGATAGACTTGTTAGGGGGAAAGGATGTCCTGCGCAAACTCCATACAGGCTTGTGGATGCCACCCCCACTCCATCAAGACACTGGGAACTACAAATCTCAGGATCCCTAAAGGGAGGTTGCAAGGACCTAAGGGTGGAGATAAGCAGCCATTTTGTCTGTTTGGGTATTTAACTGGCCATGTTAGTGGGGTCTTGCTCTCTTGGCTGGTGTTCTTGGCCAGCCGGTTTGGTCTTGGTGGGTCATTTGGGATTCCAGGTTGGCGGAACGGGTAGGATGCATTTAAGAATTTATTTCCCTCTTTTCTCCCTGAGTTGTACATTTCCTCATTTCCCCTTCCCTTGTAAATAAATCTTTTGTTAACCTTTTTGCGTGTGCCTGCAGTTTAAGTCCCTTTTAAGCGTGCCGGTGAGGACCCACAGTCAGGCAACCCGTTTTATATTGGGGTTCCCTGTAATAGACCTGGGTCCCGACATGGACATCTACGACTTAACATCTATGATCCAAGAAAAAGTCAAGTCGGCCCATGTGTATTAGGAGAAAGAGAAAACATTCCTGGAAGCCACACCCAACAAACCCGTGTTTACATTCTACTGGCAAGTATTAGGTCATGTGATTATGCAGGAATATACTTCTATTTTTCTTTTTTTTTTTTTTTTTTTTAAAGATTTATTTATTTATTTGTTTATTTATTTATACAAGCACTGGGTACAGTCAGAAGTGCAGGAGGGTGAGAGGATTCACCAGAGCGGGGAACAGAACAGACAGACTGACGAAATACACTGCTGAGGGGAGCAGCGGGCGGCAGGAGAGGTCTGCGCGCCATGTGGGACCCTCCTCCGGTGGTAGGGGAGCAGCCGGGGATCGAACCGGCGCTGCAGAGGCTCCGGGCAGCTTCGCAACCCAGCGCTCAACTGCTGCGCCACCGGGGAGGCCCGATACTTCTATTTTTCTATCCAGCACCCATTTTTCCTTTTTTTTAAAGGTTTATTTATTTATGCATACAAGATCTGGGGTACAGGCCAGAGGTGTGGGGGTGAGAGGATTCACCAGAGACAGTGGGGAGCAAAACAGGTGGGTTGACTGAAACACACTGCTGAGGGGAGTAGCGGGCGAGACAGGAGAGGTCTGCTGTGCCATGTGGGTAACTCCCTGGCCACCCAGGAATCAAACTCATGCTGCAGAGTCTGCAGATAGCTTCACAGTGCTGTGCTTAACCCTTTGTGCCACCAGGGAGGCCCCATTTTTCTTACTTAGCAGTAGAACTTTGACTTTTTTTTTTCAGAGAGACAACATGGTCATTAAAAAAGTGTATATCTCGGGGCTTCCCCAGTGGCGCAGCGGTTGAATGCTGGGCTGCGAGGCTGCCTGCAGCTTCTGCAGCACCAATTCGATTATCGGCCACCAGTGAGGGTCCCACATGGCTCGCAGACCTCCCCTGCCGCCCGCTGCTCCCCTCAGCAGTGTATTTCGGTCCTTCTGCCTGCTCTGCTCCCCGCTCTGGCTCTGGTGAATTGTCTCACCCTCCCGCTCTTCTGACTGTACTCAGTGCTTGTGTAAATAAATAAATAAATCTTAAAAAAAAAAAAAAAGGTATATCTCCCTGCCCTAGAGTTTCCTGATTTAGTCAAAGCAAGTAAAACTAAACAAACAAATAAACAAATAAAAACAGGATGACTAGCATGGGATATTCATACTTATACAAAAAAATTATTTATCTGAAATCCAGGTTTAATGGAATGTCTTGTATAGTATCTGGCAACCTTACCCGGATTCCCTTGAAGGTTGTGTGGCTATGAAAGAGACAGACTGCTGATGGGACTTCCTGAAAATCTTTTTTTTAAAAAATTAAAAGAATTATTTATTTAAAAGCTTTATTTATTTATGCATACAAGAACTGGGGTACAGGACAGAGGTGTGGGGGGGTGAGAGGATTCACCAGAGACAGAGTAGGGAACAGAACAGGCCGATTGACTGAAATACACTGCTGAGGTGTATTTACACTGCGGGCGAGTCAGGAGAGGTCTGCTGCGCCATGCGGGTTCTCCCTGGCCAGATGGGGTTCGAATTCATGCTGCAGTGGCTGTGGCTAGCTTCATAGGTTGTGTCTTAACCCCTTGTGCTACCAGGGAGGCCCACTTTCTTTTTTAAGGGACCAAACTTGTTAGATGCTGGGGCACAGTGGAAATCATCCCATATTCCTTTGGATTCTTCTAGTCTGGCAAATAATCAAAGAAACATCAAACATAATGAGAAGAGAAAAAAAGTAATTAAATAATATATATACCTCCTGTATACATGGGACATACTCAGCTTGAGTAACTCTGTGTGGCTTCAGATACCATCTTAAATACCTTAGCTAACACAAGGGAGGCTATGGGAAGAAAGCAGAAGTTCACTTAGGAGCTTACCAAGGAAGGTAGATGAATACATGCAGATTTAATTTCTGTCTTCATCATTGAAAAGAAATAAGGAGATAAGGTCTTCCTAAAATACTGAGGGAGATGCCCATATATAGACAGATTTCCTCTGCACATGTAAATGTCTTCACCCAGCCTTCAGAGCTCCTCCTACAAAATAAATCTCTTGCCAGAAAAAGATATTTTGGGGTGGGAGATTTTTACTCCTCTACACAATGAAATAAAGAGGAGAAACCTTGAATAGCTCTGAATTGCTCACCCCCAGATTCCTTGTTATATAAAAACAAACAAATAAAACCCATGTTTGGCTAAGTCATTGTAGTTTGGTATCAGTTACATGCTGCCAAATGTGATTCTTTTTTTTAAATTTATTTTTATTTATTTATTTTTTATTTTTATATTCCCCATACAATTGCAACCCCGATTTTGACCCCAGTACCTCTTCCCCGCCCCCAAAGAGTGTCTCTGGTTCATAATTGTTTGTTGATTTTGATTTTTTTCTTTCTTATAGTTATTATTTTTCCTGGTCCATATTTAGGTTTTCTAGATTCCTGCTATGAGTAAGACCATCCGCTATTTTTCTTTTTTTTTTCTGACTTATTTCGCTGAGCATGATCCCTTCCAGTGCCATCCATGTTGCTGCAAATTGCATGTGTTTATCTTTTTTAAATGCTGAGTAATATTCCATGGTGTATATGTACCACATCTTCTTGATCCAGTCATCTATTTTTGGGCATTTGGGTTGTTTCCAAAGCTTAGCTATTGTAAACAGTGCTGCTATAAACATAGGGGTGCAGGTGCTCTTTGGAGTTAATGTTTCTGTGTCCTTTGGGTAAATACCTAGGAGTGGAATTGCTGGATCATATGGAAGCTCTATGTTTAGTAGGTCCAGAAATCTCCACACAGCTCTCCATAGTGGTTGGACCAGTTTGCACTCCCACCAGCAGTGCAGGAGAGTTCCTTTTTCTCCACATCCTCACCAATATTTGTTGTTGCTAGTTTTTTTTAATATGTGCCATTCTCACTGGTGTGAGATGGTATCTCATTGTAGTTTTGATTTGCATTTCCCTGATTGCAAGTGACGTTGAACATTTTTTCATATGCCTGGTTGCTGCCAAATGTGATTCTAACTGATGGAGCTACACTTGCTAGAAGGATTGAAGTAGAGACCAGCTTTGTGTTTTCTTTCTTGCCACGCAACTTAGTCCATATTTGCCAGTCTCTCTGCAGTTAGGTAGGGCCATATAACTGAGTTGTGGCCAATGGAGTGTAAGTGAGGTGCTATGTAGCTTCCAGACTTGACTCCCTGCTCCTGCCCTCCCCACAGTGGCTGCAGAACGAGGGACCCTAGAGACTACTGGAGCTACAGGATAAAAACAATGTGCATCTGTGATTATTTTGTGGGGTAGGCCCCTCCCTTGTGCTGTCCCTTGTTGCACTGGAATAGGAGCAAGTGATACACTTTTCTTGATTTACCATGCCCCTGAGCTGGTGGGGTCAACTAAGTCAACAACCTGTCATAAGACGGATTGTGTCAGGCCTGGAATTTCAAACAAGAATCCTGAGGTCACGCATATTCTGCCTACCTCTTAATCAGTGGAATGGAATGTGCTGATTGGCTTAAACAAGCTATGGTACATTTCTGGAACTGGGACTGGGGTTAGGGCTTCAAACCAAGCTCTCTGTGGTACATGGTCAGTCAGGGGCCCAGCAGGAAATGATAATTTGAGGATCTTAATGAAGTGACTATCTACAAAGATGGGAAGGGTATAGGGAATCCCTAAGAGTATAGGACCCTGTGGCCTTAGCACTCCTGGGTCTGCAGGGTAGGTTGATGGATGGCTTCCAGAACCCAGAGTTAGATGTGCCATTGGTACAGATAAGCTGTGGGGAGAGGGCTGCTTTTCTAATCCTATGAATTTAGGCTTAGGAAAGTAGCCAGCCTACATGGAAGAGCCAGAAGGTGCAACTACCCTGGCCTTACCCTTCTGCTTTCTGATTTCCTGCAGGGGCTCCCCACTGGTCAACCCAACTAGAAACCCATAGTCATGAGCACCCTTGCAGGTCAGGCTCCCAAGACAAAGCATGGCAGGAAGGGGAGGAGACCAGATCTGGAGAGGACACCCAGCATAGGCCAGAGGTGTGAGCTGTCCATCCTCAAATCAAAGCTGGGTTTTGTTAGGGTGATAACAGGGGCACTTAGTGGGGGAATAATCCATAGTTTCCACTTAATTGGTTACATTTCAGGCCCTGAGAATGAAATACATGATTATAACTTATTTGTGAGAAATCTTTGGGCCATATGACAAATACATCGAAGGAATGACTTCTGAATTTTCACTAACACATGATAAATTTCAAGTTCTGTAAGATGTTGAATAACTTGCTATTATTATTATTATTTTTTCTGGGTATGAAATGCAATTGAACAGCTTATTTATCAAAGCATTAGAGTTGCTGGGATAACAGAATTTAATTTAGTAGACTTCGATTTACACATTTACTTTGATTCTTCTTGCAGAGTTCTTTGTTTAATTCTGTCTCTTTAGGATTTGAAAGTGTTCCTGCTAAGAGCAATTATGATACCAGTACTATCCACTGCTTTATTAATATTTTTATATAACCCAATGCCTGTTTTATTGGCCAGGACTTTTCGATCTCTTGTAATTGGTTTTATTCCAGGACATCTTGTTGCTGAAGACAATCTTAGGTTTGTACTTTTAGTACTGAATGAATTCCCATATTGATTCACACTTGATGGTTAATTGTTCATGCATAATCTTAGCATTATTTTTATGCCTGCTGATATTAATCATATCAGCCCTAGCAGGGCATTGTTAAATTATATGTTAAATTGTTTTGAAGATTCTCATCTATCTTCTCCTATGGAGCTTTCTTTTACTGCATGTTTATGAAATTTTTAGTGATAATCACACTTTCCTACGCTATAATGTACCATGCATTAGGGAGATCGTGCATTATTATTGTATAGAATTTGATAAATAATTAATGCTTATTATAGTATACTCATAAATATACCTAAATATGAGGTAAAACTGAAAATTATCTTTATTTCACCAGCCAGGTATAACTTTGATTAATATATTGGTATATATTCTTTCAGAATTTTCCAAGATTTATCTATTTTTCTTACAAAATTGGAATCCCACTGAATATACTATACTGTTATCTTGTTTTTTTACTCACATCATGACTTTTTGTATTAAAATATGTACTTATATAATGTTAGTCTTAAAAAGCTATGAAATATTTCCCTTCAGATGCATTGTAATTTAAAGTACTCCCTTGGTTTTTGATTTATTTTTAATTTTTTGCTATTATATGCAATGCCTTGAAAAAATTGTATGTTCATTTTTGAACTCTTACCTTATTATTTCCTTAGGAAAATTCAGTAGAATTAGAACTCCTTGGCCAAAAGTGTTGGGAAACATAATGTTCAGGCTTTTAATACTTACTTGGTACACAGATAGTATAACTTTATTTTGCAAAAAATTTCCCTTCCGCATCATCTACTACTTTGCCTTCTTGTAGGATTGAATATTAGATCAGGACTCTAGCCGTATGATCTCACTGAATCATAATTTCTTCCTTTCTTCAAATACAGTCAGACTGGGGGTTAGGGCTTCAACAAAAGAATTTTGCAGGGGAACATATATTCAGTCCATTAGGGAGGATGGGTACACTGGTTTCTCACCAGTCAATAGGAATAACTCTAAGACTTATTTCACACCATCTGCCAGGTGTAGAATCTCTGGTGCTTACTTGGGTAACCTGTTTACTGTGGCACCCTGTTTGCTTTTCTTCTGGTCTCCAACTTCTTGACAAGCACTTTTGGACATCATGTCCTAAATAAATACTTGTCTTCAAATTTTCATCTTAGGATATGCTTCTGGATAACCCAGCTTATAGATAGTTTGAGCCAATGGAGTTATTCCTCAAAAAAAAAAAAAAAAAAAAAAAAGCTGCTATTGTCATTGGGTAAAGAGCATTCTGCATTTTTCCTGCCTCCATCTGGGGTGTGTGTGTGTGTGTGTGTTACCTCTCAGTACAGTGGCTGGCTGTAAAGTCAGTCTGGAACAGCAAATATTTGGCACAGTCAACAGAATTTTCAGGCTGTCAAACCCAGGAAGGAGGTTCAAATACTGGCCAGTCAAAAAGAACAATAATTTTTTTTTAAAAGGGGTCATCTATGTGTTTTCAGTCTACTCTAATTTTCAGTAAGGAAACAGGTTGTATTCAGACCTGTTATAAGGGCCATTGTTAGCATGTAAAATACATGATGCTATTTTCTCATTCTTTATTATTCTGCCCTACTCTTCTATTTCAATTACAGAAGGAGTTAAAGGCATTTGCTGCAGTTCCACAAATAAAGAAATTACCTACTGACCACTCTTAGGCTAAAAGAGAAATGAAGTGAGAAATTCTTCCACCCAGATAAACACCCATGGGGTTTTATTTCACAAGTTGGAAAACTTTTTTATAAAAGCAATTTCTCAATCCTTTTTACACTAACTTATATAGATGCTTGTGGATCCTCTAGGGAAATCCTTAGCTCAGGATTTCAGAAGTTCTGATGTAGAAGCAGTTGGCCACCTGGGTCTGGCTAATGACTGTGCATAGAACATTCTGTGAGAGACAGATGATTTGTAATGAGGGAAGAGCACCGTGGCAGTCTTCTTCCTCACCAAAAATCCTTGTTGCAAGAGAACAAGCAGCATATCAATCAATATAGATTTTTAAAAGTGCTGCAGTAATGAGTCGACTCAGGACTCTCCAAAAGTATAGGAATTTTATTCCCAAGAACCTTATTCCCAATCTTTCAGAGTTAATTTTTAAAATGAATATGCAAATATGATTCCAATAAATGTTCTTCCAAGTCTACTAACTAATATACCATTTCTTGTCCTAAGGGAGATTTATGGGGTCTGAGCAGAAATTCTTAGGAAGCTAGGCAAATTGCCCTAAGTATATATGCAGCAAAGATATTGTTAATTATTATTTTTTAATAAGATTTATTTATTTATTTATACAAGCACCGGGGTACAGTCAGAAGCGCGGGAGGTTGAGAGAATTCACCAGAGCCAGAGCGGAGAGCAGAACAGGCAGACTGAGGAAGTACACTGCTGAGGGGAGCAGCGGGCGGCAGGAGAGGTCTGTGCGCCATGGGGGACCCTTGCCCGGCGGCCAGGGATGGAACCGGTGCTGCAGAGGCTGCGGGCAGCTTCGCAGCCCAGCGCTCAACTGCTGCGCCACTGGGGAGGCCCCCATTAATTATTAAAGAAACCGTTTTCTATATTTTAATACTTGACAAAAAAGTGAATCAACTCTACTCTGTCCAAGCTTATGCAAATTCTTTTCGTGGTTTTGTCATACACATTTCTAGAATGTGGGTGAATTGAGAAGAGATCACAGAAGATGCAATAGGAATTCCCAGGATATCCTTTTTATCTCACAAAATAATAATAAAAATAGCTAATTTATATATTTTTATAAACACAATAAAATTAACTACCATTTATAAAGTGTTATTCACATCTATTTATATTTAAACCTTACATAAAAAATAAATTTTAGAATAGTGCAGGCAGGTATTAGTCACATACTTATTTTGATTGCCAATATTTCCTGATGTCACTGCTGATTACCTGATGTCATGAAATAAACATAGCTGTTGACTCAAGAGAGGTATCTGGAGCACTTTGTGAGGGACTAGAAGACTGTACAGAGAGGAAAATGAAGTTTGGAAAGCATGGGGTCACAAGCAACTGTAGAAGAGTTTCTCAAATCTATATGTAAAAGGATTAATTTTCCCTATGTTGACAACAGTTTAAAAAACTTACCTCACACTACCAGTAATGATTTATGAAGCTGGAAGATTTTCAGAACTATTGGTAATAAAACACAAATTTTTATTAACTATAGAAGAGGAAACATTGAACTATTTTTGCATTTTCTCTATAAAAATGTTATATAATTGATGCTCTGAAAGAATATTCAAGCAAAAACTGTAGGGGAAAATATTCTAGATGTGTCAGGCAGTTAATAAGAATATGATTTTTATTTCCAGATTTTGTCACTTTTTGAAATTTATAATTTGCTGTAATTTTTTCCTTTGGAAAATATTCATATTGACATCTGGTTTTGTATTTATAATCTTGTATTCTTTTACATGGAGAAGTGCTCCAAAATTATGTAAGCATCAGGATCCACAAAACCTGGATCTTCTCCTGCTTCCTACCAATGAATATAAATGTGCTGTTTGTGACCCCAAGGTAAATTCTGATACACCCAGTGGAGATTCTTCTTAGATTAGTTCTTTGAAATTCTGCCTCTAAAAGTACAAAGATCGTACTCTGTTCGCATGATCACCGTGACAGAAAATGATTTTTTTTTTCTTTTTTACAACTTACTTAATACAGAACCCATCACAGTCAAGGAGCGCAATCCACTCCCAAGATGTGGAAGTTGTATGTTCTTATCATGAATTAGGCAGACAGTAGGAGTAATAGCTACATATCTTGGCACCCTAGCCTTAGCATTTGTCCCTGTTGACATAGCGAACAAATTCTGGGGCAAGAGAGAATGGGCCATCTGCTGAAAAATCTGCTTTTGCTATCATCTCTATGATCTTAGTCTCAGATCTCTAAATCCCACGTGACATTGCACCTGCCTCCCTTGGTCTAGGTATGCTGGTTGTGTGTTCTGATTTGTGGATGCCTGGGTCCCGCCAATGTTAAATATTCTGGATGTCATCTTGCAAACATCTCTGGAGTCATGGCCATTATGAAATTACATTTGGGATCTGTCACTTCACACAACTGGTTTTGACTAATACAGTCAATAAATGTAGCCAGTCTTTGCTCATGTTTCCTGGGCAACATGTGGTCAGACCCTAAGTTTCTGGACAGACAGTGAATTGGAGAGAGCTCTTGGGAGCAGCACCCCTAGAGCAATGATGGATGCAGGATTGGACCAATGCAGAACACAGTGAAGTTGCACCTGATTCCCTGGGGAGTCTTGAGTGTGGGCTGGCCCTTCACTGAGCGTTGTGATGGTATTTGAAGGTGGTGCTTTTGGTACGTGATCATGTCATAAAGGTAGAACCTTCATGAATGGGATTAGTGCCCAGAAGAGATCTCAGAGAGACCCCTCAGCCCTTCATGTCCTTGCATTATCAGTCACTAGAGGAGGCTTATCTCCCTGGGGTATGCCATTCCTTCCTTCCAGATCCCAGTAGCCTCCCAAGTTAAATATTCAGCAAGGCCATATTGTAGCTTGAAATCCTCCTTGGTGGGAGGGGATTTTGATAGCTCAGAAAACCAGCCTTATAGTCATCCCCAGCCAGTTATAGAAAATGTCTCAGCATACCATGGTAGTGTGAGAATCAAAGATTCTAAGTGCATTTGGTAAGGACTTGGGATTTTTTCATAGATTTGTGATTACCTTTGTTTTTATTTATTAAATCTTTCAAGACTTCAAATAAGCTTACAGATTTTAAAAAAATTTCATGATTAAATGAGACTGATTGCTGTTAGGTGTTTGGGGACAAATTTAATGGGCAGAAAACATTAGTTTAATAGTGAGTGGTGGTCACTCTGAATTATATATAAATAACAGAGCTTTCTGGGAATGACAGGGAAATGTCCATCACAGAGCAGGCTTTGGGGATCTAAAGTGACAGAGGAAGAGCTACATTACTCTGCATGGGCAAATAGCAGCCTGGGGGCTGGGCTGGCAGCTGGAGGGGTGTGGCTGGGAGCCAAGCAAGCAACATGGTAACAGGCAGGGCTCTATACGGAGGAATGGAGGGGAGTCTGGAATAAGAATAAGGGACTTTTAGAATGAAAAATCCTAGTTTTCAGATTGGAGTGTTTGGCTGTGCTCTGCTCCTGTGTAACTCATCTCTGTTGCCCCAAACCTGCCCTCCACCCTTGCTACCCTTCCCTTGGTGATGGTGGTGCCTGTGGTCAGGAGGGAGTCAAAGCAGTACCCAGAGTGGTGGGGTGGTACAGAGAAGGGGCAGCATGGACAGAGGAAAGCCAGGAAACCATAGAGGACTCAAAAGGAAGCAGGAAGTTGAGACTGCTAAGGACTGAATGTTTATGGCCATCCCTTCCCACCTCCAAATTCATGCTGAATTCTAACCCCCCATGTGATGTTATTTGAAGGTGGGGCTTTTGGAAATGGATCAGGTCATGGAGTTAGACTCCTCATGAATGGGACTAGTGTGCAGAACAGATCTCAGAGAGACCCACATTGCTTCTGCCGTGTGAGGTTAGAGTGAGAATATGGCTACCTGTGAGGAATTGGACACTCACCAGACACCAAATCTGTCAGCATCTTGATCTTGGATTTTAAGCCTCTCGAAATATGGGAAATAAAGGTTGGTTGTTTAAGGCACTCAGTCTATGGTGAGTTTATTATAGCAGCCTGAATGGACTTGGAGATCCAAGAACCTAGGGAAAATGCCAAGTTCTATCACAGCAGTTCCCCCCCGCCCCCAATAAATCCCAGCAATATGGAAAAAGAAGGTCTCTGGGCTTTCACTTGTTAAAGATTGGGGTTTAATTCAGTTTTATCAAGATCTCAGAGAACAGTGGGACCCCAGCAGGCAGAAGAACTTGGGACTTCTGGGCAGCAAATAGTTGGGCAAACAAGAAGCTTGTTCACAGGGAAGGGGATGGGGAGACATAAAACTGGGAGGTAGGATTCTACAGAGGAACATAGTTATACTCTTTGTTCTCCATATTTTACTCTAGTCCTTTCTCCGAGTCATTATATAAAAATCTGGGTCAATATTGGGTTGCTCCTCTCAAAATTTACTTCATTCCCAAGGAAGAAAAATGTTTAGACATATTGTAGAACAGCAGTTGTCAATGCTGGCTGCCTATCAAAATTACCTGTGGAGGTTTTAAGTATACAAATGCTAGCTACACATTCAGAATTTCTGGCAGCAGGGCCCTGGGTATCTGTGTGTCTGAACAACTTCATGGGGATTCTGATGAACGGCCAGGGTTGGGTGCCATAGCTGTAGAAAATCATTTAATGAAATTCACAAGAAGAGAAATAACCATTTTTGAAAAGTTGAAGATCAAAATTAAATGTCATTATTTTAAGAGGAAGCTAAGCCAATGTATCTTCATCATGCTTTTATTTTATTATTTTTTAAAGATTTATTTATTTATTTATTTATACAAGCACTGGGTACAGTCAGAAGCTCAGGAGGGTGAGAGAATTCACCAGAGCCAGAAGGACCGAAGCACACTGCTGAGGGGAGCAGCAGGCAGCAGGAGAGGTCTGCGCGCCGTGTGGGACCCTCCTCCAGTGGCCGGGGAGCAGCCGGGGATTGAACCAGAGCTGCAGAGGCTGCGGGCAGCTTCACAACCCAGCGCTCAACCGCTGCGCCACCGGGGAGGCCCCCTCGTCATGCTTTTAGTTAGAAGAATGAAACCTATCACAACAGCTAGCTAGAAATGTGAGAAAGTGAAATAACAGTCTAGAAAATTGTACTTTGTGGAAAATGCTGCTGTGCATTTCCTTAGGAGGAATGCTTGGGTGTATTAAAGGGATGATAGGATTATCAAGAAAAAATTTAGGACAAAACGGCGAGTTTTTTTAGGAATGCTCAATTATGTTATTCAAAGAATGGTCAATTATGAGACTGGGTCAAAGTGACATCAATGAGTAGATTAAAAATTCTTTTCAAATCAAATAAATTCTTAAGAAGAGCCCTGATTCACCTGATTCACAGAAGGTGATCAGTTTCCTTGAGGCCAGCAGAACAGAGATTTGAAAATAAAGAGCTACCCTATGGCCAGCACTGACAGTATCAAAATAAAACCAACAAAACAAAACAAAAATAACCCTTTGGAGGGTTTTGTACAGGTGTATCTTCAACTGAATGCTTAGATTTTGCTTATGTATAGCTACATTGTGAAATAATTTTTTTTGGCAGAATCCTTGTAATAGATCTCAAATACCACCAACATTCCTATTTGATTATAGCATGTTTTGGTAACATTGATTTACTCAGAGCTACTAGAATAATAACATGTATAGTCTAACTTCTAAGGAGAGTGGGAGGTAGGTACGTGGTTACGTGGTATAAAAGCAATGAAGATGAATTTGTTTTTTACTTCTTGGAATTATAGTTACGCAATTTAATGGCTGACATCCAACATTTAGTGAGTCGCTGAAAGCACCTGTCTCATGTTTGAGGTGGCCTGGCAGGTTCTTGGAAGGAAAATATTCAGAGGGGATAAAAGTCCTTCCTGGTGACAGATAGTCGATTTAATTACTAGAATATGTTGTATATTAAGATATGTTGTGATTTTTATATTGAACATTACCCTGACAACTTGGAGATTTATGTTTTTAGAAAACATCCTAAGTAGGGTTAGTTTTCTGGCTGTCACTCAAGTTGAGCCAGGTGTATTTCCTCAGTTATTATTGTCTGCTTTTCTTCCTTGTGGTTTAATCCTGCTGAGTGATGTCTCTCCAAAAAATTTGAAGAACTTCCTTTCATAAGAATGGCAATATCAACCTGACACTTCTAGGGTGACTGTTTGGAGTGATTTGACAATAATTCTGATAGGAGAAAAGAGTGTGAGCCAGGTATAGGAAGTTTCTAATTGTATCAATTAATAATGAAATTCTAAAAGGTGCTTGGAAATGGGTGTCAGTGTAGATTAGTCCCTTTCTCTCTTTTTTCATGTCCTGCTTTCCCAGCCAGGTCTCATCTGTCCGGTCTAGCCGTCCACCACCTGTTGAATCCATCTGCACTTGGTGCCTTGTGTTGACTGACCTTGTTCTTTTCGTGGACAACGCCATTAGCATCTTGTCTGATTTCCTGAAGTGAACCTTGCAGATCTGACCATCTTACTCTATAATAGGACCATTTTGGTGGCCAGTAATTGAAAACTTGACCCAAAGTAGCTTATACAAAAAAAAAAAAGAATTTATTGGCTCATATAACTGAATTATATGAATTATAGAGGGTCTCAGGAGAGGCTAGAGGTGACCTAAAGGGATGGGCATGCAGCTCACATCTTCCTCTATTCATCATTCCCTTCCCTGGGTTGTTGCTGTTCATAGACTAATTTTGTGAGACTTGAAAAAAATGATGTTTTTTTCTTATGGAAGCAATGTTTAAGTTATTTTATTTCCCTGATAATAAGAACAATGAAAAAAAAAAAAACCACTTGGTAAAGCTAAACAAATCAAATAATTGAACATGAAATAATAAAAAAATTAGTAGCTAGTGGCAAATTAATAATTAGAAAACAGAAGTCTGTACATTGGATAATTTGTTGTGGAATAGTCATTTGTCTTTACATGTCTTAATTTTGGTATTAGTACTTACTTGACTCAATAACTTGCTTTCTATTTGTTTTTAAATGTTGCTAGATGTAACAATATTTCTTGCAACTGTGGAATTTCAATAATCAAAAACACATTTTGGTTTGGAGAAGCTGTTCTTCATGGGCAGAAATATTATAGCAGCTTAGCAATTTATCTTCAAATCTGTAACATTTGAAATTAATATGCATAAAAAAGCTACTAAATTTTATCAGCAGTTGATTTTTGTATTGAAGAGAAATCTCTATGATAATGAGTAAACAGTGCTATAGTGTAAGTGCGACAGCCCATGTGGAGTTCCTTTGAATGGTATGATTTAAGGGCATAATGCAGGGAAAATATATGATAGTATGCTTGAGTAAGCCTCCAATCAATATTAGCTATAATTATTATCAATTATTACCCAGCTTTAGGTCATAAACTCTACATCTTTTCTTGGCTTGTCCTTCTAGTGCTCAGTGGTTGTTCTAGAATTTCTGTAGAGAAAGGCTTTGGACAAGCAATTTGGTTGGAAAGAGCTCCGTAGGACTTGGATCGAAAACAGTGTTTGCATTGCAAATATATCCCTTTTTCAAGTTCAGATTGTATGTTGGGGTGGCCAGAGGGAGGGCTAAGAGGGATTATAGAGGGATGGATGCTGAAGCTTTCCTATGCATGACTGGATGTGCCATGCTGGTCCAAGTTCATCCCGGGCTTTTGGTTCTGGCTTTCCAAATTCTTCTCAGTCATCAACAGCTTTCTGTCCTCTTCTGTCTGTTGGCTGAGTTTCCTCAGCTCTCTGACTCCTTTGGATCCTTAGTGGCTACAATTTCTTGTTCGCCAGGCATTGACCCACTGTGTTCCCCCCATGACCTGATTCATATTTCCCAGGTCACCCTTCTCTTTTCATGTTAGCATTGAGCTTGCTGCCTCCTGAGAGCCTGGGTGCTGGCTCGGGGCATTTGGACTCGCTCTTCTCTCTGCCTGGAGTGTTCTGTCCCCTCTTGACTGCTTAGCAAATGTCTTCTTCATGAACCTTCAATTCTGAGTCAATGGTGGAGATTTTCTTCTGGAGTAACATTTCTCTCGGGGGTTCTTATAGCATGCCATTGAATTGGCGCTGAAGATGTTAGTATATTTTATCTGCTTCCTTTTTGTTTAGATGTGAGCACCTTGAGGTCAGGAATTTTGTTTTATACCTTGTTATTACTATTGGGTATCACAATGGCTACTATTTAAAGAATAGAGCTTTGTTAAATTGATGCAATGAATGAATGAAGCAACTAGAAATTGCTTTGCCTAGAAGAATCCACCTATTTAGAAGTGGGTTTCTTGAGAACATGGGAGTGATAAGTTACTCATAGGATGCACTCTATTGCATAAGTCACTCAAGGGAAAAAAAAAAAAACAAAACAAAACTGTAGGGCTTCTTTGAAAAGAACAATCAATAATCCTTTTTCATAATGCTGCTAAGCCCATAAAAGAAATTCTAAAGTCTTGGCTTTACAGACCTTTTACTGTCATTCTTCCAGTGTTTCCCCAGCCCCCCAAATCTCCTGTTTTATGAGCTGGGGAAGCTTTCTATCATCAAATGTTTTGTGAGAAAACTTGTTGGACCAAAAAGGGAGAGGCTGAGAAAATGATCTTGAAGTTGAAGGGATTTTTTTTTTTTTTGTTTTGATAAGAGTGACTCACTGATAGAATGCATGCAGCTACTAATAATAATGCTTTAAAAAATGTACCTATTGTCAAAGATTTTGGGCATATCATCAAATAGTTGCATAATGGGGTTACAGAAGCTAGTAGCAGATGCTGGGTTCATAATTTTCTTGCTGAACAGGCCTCTCCTACGTATGCCAAAACAACAACAAAAGTTCAAATCAGCAAACTGGCAATAGGACAGGACATTCCAAGGAAAAGAGCTTTCATTGATGGGAAAAATCTTGGATTTGATTTCCTAACCTGGTATTCGATTACTATGAAGTGTCAGCTCACTTCAATATTGAACATTGGGTAAAAATTTTAGTCCAGTGTCAAATGGCCTAAGATTAAATTCTTGCACTTATTCATTGTGTGGTTTTGGACAAGTTACTTATTGTCCTAGTGACTCATTTTCCTCATCTGTAAAATGGGTTTAATCATAATACCACCAGTGTTATTATGATGAGTAAATTAACCAATAAATGTGAAATGCTTAGTTATTGTCTGGTATATCATAAACATTCTAGAAATGTTAACTTATTTAGGAGTGTGTTAAGGTGCAACTTAATTGGGAAATTGACAAGTTGAGTAAAAGCTTCTGAGGATGCTCTTGAACCAAAAAGTCAACATCTTTAAAATGGCATCTCTCTATTCTACGTAGTTTTTAAGGTTCTCCATCAACAGAAAACACTTAAAGGTCTTATCAATTATAAAGGGAAGTCCAATTGCAAAGAAAAAATAATCAGAAAACAAGGTCCAATTTCTTACTGGAAATATACTTATTCTTGGTCTTCAGAAAGAGGGGAAAGTTGAAATTTGAGAAATAATTTGAAAGCATTCAGATATTACTTTCCTCAGATACTAAATATAATTGCTTAATAGAATGGACATATATATATATATATATATATATATATATATATATATATAGCTTTATCTACTTACTGATTAATATTTTATTTTATAAGCATCATAATAGTTTATGTTCTATGAATGCATTTCAATGTCAGTAACAGTGTAGATCCTTAGATCTTTTGTTCTTAATGATCACTATAATGTTTGGTGTAGCAGATAATGATACCCAAATTGCATTAAGAGATTAATTATATTATAAAATACACTTCTTATAGACAATTCAGGGATATTTGTATTTCAAATTAACCTCGGACGATACTGCTTTCCAAATTCTTATTAACTCAGCTGACTAGAGAGGGTACCAGATCCAGGATCTTTTGCTGTCTTTTCAGTCAATTTAAAATCAATAATCAATAATAATGGGCCAAAATTTGTGCTGGGGTAGCAGGGTGAGTTATCCATAATCACAATATCTCACAATTCAAATAGTTTATTATTTAATAGGGCAGATAATGTTCTTTTTTATCCTGAAGCAATAAGTTTTTTTTTTTTAATTCCAAGCATATCAATTCTGGGGAGATGTCTGAATTTTGAAAACTTTCAAAAGGGTAACTTGATTTAAGCTATTATTTTGCAAGAACCACATGTAAGAACAGTGACGTAGAGAAGAATTCTCAACAGATATTAGAATGACAAGATGGACAATTCAGAAAATCCTTCAACATTGTTGGGTGAATTTTATTAGGGTGGCCTTAAGAAATCACCACATATCTGATGGCTTAAGTTAACAGAAATGTGTTCTCATAGTTCTATCTCTCATAGAGGATAGAAGTCTGAAATTAAAGTGTGGCAGAATTGTATTTCCCTTGGAGACTCAAGGGGAGAATTTGTGTTTTGTGTTCCAGCTTCCAGTGGCTGTTGGCATTCCTTGGCTGAGGGCTGCATCCCTTCAAGTTCTGCTTTCCCCTGATGTTGCCACCTCCTCTTCTTAGTATCTCCTCTTCTGTCTGCTCAACTTCCCTTCTGTCTCTTACTAGGACATTTGTCATTTAATTTAGGGCCTGCCCAGATAATCCAAAATCAACTCCTCATCCCAGAATGCTCGATTATATCTGAAAATATCTTTCTTCCAAATAAGGTAACATTCATGGTTGTTGGGGATTAGGGGCCCATATGTTTTTTGGGGCCACTGTTTAATCCATTATGGTTTTATTTATAAAATATTTAATATTTTATATATTTGTAAAATATAAAATATATGAAAATATTTTGTAAGTTATGGTCTAAAGCTTTAGAAAAATCTCATATACTGTATTAAAATATAAGTCCCTAATTATCTTCTCTAAAATAGTAATTTTGAGTCTCTCTGTTATTTTTCCATTCTACTAATAGGAATAATCGTGAATTCATTATATAGCCACCTATTGCATCTTTTAATTTCTTTTTAATTTTTTTATTTTAACATTTATCATTTAAAAAAATTTTTAAACAATATTTGCTTCCCCCCACCCACTCAGATTGAATCCCCATAGAATTTCCTTCCCCAAGGCACCCGTGCACCATCACCACAGTCCCCTGTGCTCCTCCCTCTCCTTCTCTGATCCTCTCCCTCCTCCTCCCCTGTAGTATGTCTCTGGTTTATAATTGTCTGTTTTTGCTTTGTTGTGTTTTGTTCTGTCATTTTTTTTAAACTGTGCATCTTTTAATTTCTAAAACATTTTGCAAGCATTATGAATGTATTATGTATTAGTATTATATAATAGTACATGTTGCTATTATTACATGTGAAACTTTGAGAAGAAATAGTTCCAATTTGTAAATCATATAAGGAACACAAATTGCTAAACTATGTTAAGTCTTAGTTAGAAATTAAAACTGATTATATATCACACTGTGATAATGATGCTGAGGCACCGGGATTTTCTTAGAGTTTCAGATCACACATATGCTAGCTGGTCATGGGGAAAGAGAAGAAAGACATAGGAAAATTTTCATGACAACTTCTGGTTTCCAGTTGGGCATGTAGGAACTTAAAAGTTATGACTTCTATCCATAGAACAAGAAAAAACCTGAAAATACTAAAATCAATAATTTTTCTTAGATTCACCAGAAAGTTGAAGTTACAGGGCAAAATACTGGGGAGACAGACAAAATACAGAGTTACAATTTAATAGAGTAGAAACCTACAAACAGAAAATTTCATGGAAAGCATTGCTGGATTATGAAAACCAAAACTGTAATTGATGAATTGCTGGAGACTCAGTGTGATTAATGCTGAAAGTTAAAAACTCCAGGGGGAACTAGTTTTGGGGTGGCCTCCACACTTTAGTGAATTTTATCTGCAGGAGCCCTACTAGGTTCTCACCTGGTGAAGATGGAAGAAGAATCCTTTCCTGCTTCTGGTAGGGTAAGTGGAAAGTAGCCATTTAAAAACAAGTGCAAAGTATTCTGCTCTTCAAAATTACCTAATGAAAGCCTATTTACCCTGGAGGGGAAGGAAATACCCAACTCCGGCTTGCTCTAGCCTTCCTGTCTCAACCAAAGGAGACATGACACATAAGAAGTACTTGCAAAGGTCATATCCAAGTGGCACAGACTCACTAAAAGACTGAGACCTAAACACAGGACCAGAGGAGTCTTCTCCTCCCCCACTTTTAATCATTATATCAACAGGACTTTCATACAATAACAGGGAAATATTACTAAAAGAACTCTACCTCTTAGGCCTTATTTAAGAAGTCTCTAGGGAAGCCCAAAGACAATGGGGGATCACAAACAAAGCCACTAGGAGAAATTTCAACTTCTGACACCTAGAAAACAGAAAACACCACTTTCCTAGCCACACAAACAAAAACAAACAAAAAAAAGAAACTTTAAGTAAGAGCCTATTTGTCTCAGGTCCTTTTGCCTAATACACCATGTCTAGGTTCTAGTGAAAAATTACAAGGCATACTAAAAGATGAAATGCATAATTTGAAGGCAGAGCAAACTTCAGAACCAGATTCTGATATGGCAGAGATGTTAGAATTCTCAATCTGGGTATTTAAAACAACTGTGATTAATATGCTAAAGGCTTTAATAGAAAAAGTGGACAACATGTGGAAACAGATAGGAAGGCTCGAAGATTCAATCAAAAGGAAGTTTTAGAAATAAAAAATAAAGAGAAATGAAGAGTGTTTTTGATGAATGCATCAATAGACTGAATATGGCTGATAAAATGTCAAGTGAGCTTGAAGAAATGCCAAGGGAATCTTCTAAAACTGAAATTCAAAGAGCAAAAACATGAAAGAATCAAAACAAAACACCCACGAATGCTGTGGCAATTGTAAAAGGTGTAACATACATGCAATGGGAATGCCAGCAGGAGAAGAGCAAATGGAACAAATGGAAAATCTGAAGCAATAGTGATTAAAAAATTCTCCAAATTAATGTCAGACTCCAAATCATAGACCGAGGAAACTCAGAGAATATCAAGTAGGATAGCCTCCCCTAAAAAAAAAAACAAACCCAAAACAAACCATAAACTGCATTAAAGCATATCATATTCAAGTTGTAGAAAATCGACTTTAAAGAGAAAATCTTGGAATAGTCAGAGAAAAAAATGCCTTGACAATAAAGGAGTAAAGATAAGAATTACATTGTACTTCTCTTCAGAAACTATACAACAAGAAGAGAGTAGAGTGAAATATTTAAACTATTGAAAGAAAAAACCCTCAAATTTAAAATTTTGTGAAATTATCCTTCACAGAAGTGGTGGAAAAATAAAGACCTTCTCAATCAGAGATTGAGAGAATTTATTACCAGTGGACCTGCCTTGCAAGAAATGGAAAATTTTTCCTGAGAAAGAAAATGTTATATGCAAGAAACTCATATCTACATAAGAAAGGAAGAGCAATAGAGAAGGGGTAAATGAAGGTAAAATAAATTAGTTTTTCTTACTCTTAATTGATGTAAAGGTTAGTAGTTTGTTCCAAATGTATTTAGTGAGTAGAGCTTATGGATAAGTAAAATGAACAACAGCCTATTATAAGAGTCAGGAAAGAAGTATGTGGAAACGCATAGTTTGAAGTTGTCAGTATTACCCATGACATAGTATAATACTCTTTGAAAGAGGACTTGGGGTAATTCTAAGTCCATGATGCATACTCTAGGGCAACCACTAAGAAAGTTAAAAAAGAAGTAATTGCTATGCTAAGAGAAGAGAAAAAAACAGAGTAACATAAATTGCTCAAAAGAGAAGGCAAGAAGAGTGGAAGACAAAATAGGAATTAAGAACAAATGTAATCAGAAAACAGTTACAACCTGGTAGATTTGAATCCTACTATATCTAAGGTCTTACCTGATTTTATAACCAAAACCAGCTTATAGTGGGGTGACTAAGATAATAGATAAAAAGTTTGGTAAAACTTTTAGTATAGGGCCTTCGCAGAGGTGCAGTGGTTGAGCGCTGGGTTGTGAAGCTGCCTGCGGCCTCTGCGGCGCCTGTTCGATCCCTGGCTGCTCCCCGGCCATGGAGGAGGGTCCCACATGGCGCACAGACCTCTCCTGCCGCCTGCTGCTCCCCTCAGCAGTGTACTTCGGTCCTTCTGCCTGCTCTGCTCCCCGCTCTGGCTCTGGTGAATTCTCTCACCCTCCCGCACTTCTGACTGTACCCAGTGCTTGTATAAACAAAACAAACAAACAAATAAATAAATAAATAAAACATGCCTCTATAAAAAAAAAAAAAAAAAAACTTTTAGTATAGTGGGTGGCATATAATAAGCACTCCAAAAACTAGAAGGGAAATGTTTATTAAATGCCTATTGTGTGGTAGGCATAGTAAAAATTGCTATATACTTTGAATTGAGTTAAATTTATTAAGTAAAAATATATGTACATATCAAAAAATTAGAAAATACAAGGATGTGTGTGTGAGAGAAATATAAAGGGAGAAAAAAAATCCCACCATTTAACCATTGTCAACACCTCGATAAACATACTTTCATAACTTTTACTATTATATTAATTGATAGGTACATAATGTATTAATATATATTTGTATATATATAAACAATTTTTGAAAGGAAGATTGTTTTGTGTGTTCATTTTTATCTGCTTTTACAGTTTTACACTCACTATATCTCTAACATCTTTTTATGCAAAAGGCATTTTTAAGTTTTAAGAGTATGTATTAGGCTGGGGGCGGAGCAACATGGCGGCGAGGAGACGCTGCGAGTAAGATCTCCCATTAAAAAAAGTTAATAGGGAGGAAAAGCGGCAGGTCCCAGTGAGAACTGGGACACGGAAGATAAACGGACGACTCCAGCAAACTGCCCGAAGAAGAAAGTTGCCATAAAAGAGGACGAGAAGGGAGGGAAGCGCAGAACCCTGCTCCCCTCCCCCGCCCACAAAGTCGGCACTCTCCGACCGGCAGAGAGGAGGAAACAACAAACCAAAACGGCCAACAAGAAAAACGGACACAGCAAGCGGGACTGTGAGTGGAAAGGAACTATTGCAGCCACCACACCCCGTGAACGGGAGCTGAGGCGAACCCTGCAGGATCCGCCGCGGAGGTGAGCTCCAGGCGCCATTAAAGAGAGCCCCGCCCAGGAGGAGACCAGCCCCAGCACACAGCCCCGGCCGCCCGGTAAGCTTGCGCGGAAAGTGGCGCGGATCCAGACCGGATCGCAGCTGCCCAGGTCCCCGCGCCTGCGACCTAGGCTTGCCTGCAACCTAGGCTTGCGGGGAGACGGCGGAGGCCCTCCCTGAGTGAGCAGGAACAAGGCGCCCAGACAGGGGAGCGGGATTCAAAAGGCGCCATTCCCGCGCCACTGATCTGGGCTACAGCCCGCGTCCTGGAACTGAGGGCTTTGGAACTGAGGCCCGGGGCACGAAATTAGGGGCGTGGGTTCCCCACGACGGTGGGGCACAAGGCAGACACAGCACCCCAAAGCCGTTGAGGTGTACCCTACCATCCCCGCTCTGCTCCCTGTCCCACGGGGTGGAAAATCAGCTCCCCAAGGGCTCTAGGAGAGATCTCTGGCGCCACCTAGCGACTTGACCCCAGCACAGGCTACTGAAGGAGCTAGTGGCCAGCTGGGGAGTTAGCCCACACCTGGCTCCTTCCGAACAAGTAGTCTGAGCCCACAGGGAGAGCGAGCACCCACAGCCGGGGCAGACCAGGCGCGCAGAAGAGTGTGCCTGAGACCAGACGTGCAGGGAGTGTGTCCCACATCACCATTTTAGAACAGGGACATTTCTTCAGTAAAGACTACCTGCCGAAGGCTTCCTCAGGAGCCAGAGGTGAGCGGGGGAAGTTCGCCCACGCCAGACCCCCTCTGGCCTGCAGTCCAAGCCCAGAGGGGAGCAGGAACCCACCGCCGGGGCAGACCAGGCGCACAGGGGAGTGTGTCCCCACATCGGCATTTTAGAACAGGGACCTTTCTCCATTAAAGGCTGCTTGAAACTGACAGATGACTCCTGGAAGAACCAGAGGGGAACAGAGAAGCCCACCCAAGATGCCGGCCAGTCCCAACAACACAGTGTCCCAACGCATACGGCAAATTAGAAAACAGACAGTAGGGAGGAGAAGAACCACACGCAACCTAGCAACTCTCCAGAGAAAAAGCACACCACAAAAAGAAAGCCAGCCCCCAGATTGCAAAGACAATAACTTGGAAGAATTTCTGAGCCTTCCAGAAAGAGAATTTAAAATTGCCGTGATTAAAAAACTGACAGAAGTCATAAAGGAAAACAATGATAAGGGAAAATAATCAACGATCAGAAGAATGCAATTGAGTCCCTAGAGAGGGAAAACAATGGTCAGAAGAAAGAAATTGAGTCCCTAAAGAGGGAAGTAAAAGAAATGCAGGAGATCAAAGAATTAATGGAAGAACTAAAGAATTCTGGGAAAAGCAATGAAAGCAGAATAGACGAAATGGAAGAACGAATAAGTAATCTTGAAGACACAGAAATAAAAAGAACCAAAACAGAAAAGGAAAGAGAAGTACGAAGGAAAAAGAACGAAGAAAGACTTCGGGAACTATCTGACTCCATGAGGAAAGGAAATATAAGAGTTATAGGAATACCAGAAGGAGAGGAGAGAGATGTAGGAACAGAGAAAATATTCAAAGAGATAATTGAAGAGAACTTCCCAAATGTGAAGAAGGAGCTGAAAATTGATATACAAGAAGCAAGAAGAACACCAAACTTCCACGACGAAAGGAAAAATACAGCAAGACACATAATAGTAAAGCTCCCAAGAATCCAGGACAAGGAAAAAATAATGAAGCTGGCAAGAGGGAAGAAACAGATAACATTCAAAGGAAAACCAATCAGGCTGACATCAGACTTCTCCGAAGAAACACTACGGGCAAGGAGAGAGTGGAGGGACATAGTCAACAGACTCCAAGAAAACAGATGCCAACCAAGAATACTCTATCCCGCAAAGCTCTCCTTCCTCTTTGAAGAAAGAATATGGACCTTCCCAGACAAACAGAAACTCCGGAATTTCATTGCAACTAAACCCCCACTCCAAAAAATACTACAAGGAGTCCTAAAGCCAGAACCTCAGAGGGACGAATAACAATGAAAGAAGGCCAAAAAAAAAAAAAAAAGTTATTAAAAGAATAAATAAATAAAATCAAAGGAAAGACAAACACAATGGCAAATACAGATGTTAACATATCAATATTAACTCTAAATGTAAATGGACTAAACTCTTCAATAAAAAGACACAGAGTGGCAGCCTGGATTAAGAAACAAAACCCAACCTTTTGCTGTCTCCAGGAAACACATTTAGCTACAAAAGATAAAAATAGGCTCAAAGTTAAAGGATGGAAAACAATCCTACAAGCAAATGGACCAAAAAAGAAAGCAGGAACAGCTATACTTATATCAGATAAAACAGATTTCAAACTCAAAAAGATAAAAAGAGACCCCAATGGTCACTACATTATGATCAAGGGGACAATACTTCAAGAAGAAATAACACTCATTAACATATACTCACCAAACGAAGGAGCACCAAAATATATCAGACAACTGTTGTCCTCTCTGAAAACAGACATCAGAGAAAACACATACGTAGTGGGAGACTTCAACACACCACTATCAACAATGGATAGATCAACAAGACAAAAAATAAGTAAAGAAACCAAAGCTCTAAATAAGGACCTAGAGCAATTAGGCTTAACAGACATCTATAGAACACTAAACCCCCAAAAAACGGAGTACACATTTTTCTCAAGCGCACACGGATCATTCTCCAGGATCGATCACATACTGGGGCACAAGACAAACATCAACAGATACACCAAGATTGAAATCATATCAACCATCTTTTCTGACCATGAAGGCATCAAACTAGAAATAAACCATAAAAAGAAGGCAAGGAACTTTCCTACCTCATGGAGATTAAAAACCACACTACTGGAAGACCATTGGACTAATGAGGAGATCAAAGAAGAAATTAAAAAATTTTTTGAATTGAACGACAAGGAGGACACTAATATCCTAAATGTATGGGATACAGCAAAAGCAGTAATAAGAGGAAAATATATAGCAATAGAAGCTCACATCAAGAAACAAGAAAGAACGCAAAGAAACAATCTCATCTCGAAGCTCAAAGATCTAGAAAAAGAACAACAAAAAAACCCCAAAACCAGTAGAAGAAAAGAAATAATAAAAACCAAAGCAGAAATAAATGAAATTGAAACTAAAAAAACAATCCAAAAGATCAATGAAACCAAGAGCTGGTTTTTTGAAAAAATCAATAAAATAGACAAACCCCTAGCCAGGCTCACAAAGGAAAAAAGGGAGAAAGCACAAATAAATAGGATCATCAATGAAAGAGGAGAAATCACAACGGACACAGCAGAAATCAAAAGAATAATCAGTAACTACTATGAACAGTTATATGGAAACAAGTTTAACAATCTAGAGGAGATGGACAAATTCCTACAACTCTACAATCACCCAAAGCTAGATAAAGAAGAAATAGAACACCTAAACAGACCAATTACAATTAGCGAAATTGAATTGGTAATAAAAAACCTCCCCAAAAACAAAAGCCCAGGACCTGATGGATTTACAAATGAATTCTACCAAACATTCAGAGACGAATTAGTGCCTATCCTTCACAAACTCTTCCAAAAAATTGAGAAGGAAGGGACAATACCAAACACGTTTTATGAAGCCAACATTACACTAATACCAAAACCGAACAAGGACAACACAAAAAAGGAAAACTACAGGCCAATCTCCCTAATGAACACTGATGCAAAAATCCTCAATAAAATTTTAGCTATCAGAATCCAACAATGTATCCATAAGATAATTCACCACGACCAAGTTGGATTCATTCCAGGGGCACAAGGATGGTTTAACATCCGAAAATCAATCAACGTTATCCAACACATCAACAAAAAGAAATATAAAAACCATATGATAATATCAATAGATGCTGAGAAAGCTTTCGACAAAGTGCAACACCCATTCATGATAAAAGCCCTTGAAATTCTTGGGATACAAGGAACATACCTCAACATCATAAAGGCCATCTATGACAAGCCAACAGCCAGTATCATTCTCAATGGTGAAAAGCTGAAAGCAATTCCATTAAGATCTGGAACAAGACAAGGATGTCCACTCTCACCATTGCTTTTCAATATAATACTGGAAGTCCTAGCCAGGGCAATAAGACAAGAGAACGACATCCAAGGAATCCAAATAGGAAAAGAAGAAGTCAAACTATCACTATTTGCAGACGATATGATATTATACATAGAGAACCCCAAAAACTCCACAGAAAAGCTAATTCAACTCATCAATCAGTTCAGTAAAGTGGCAGGATACAAAATCAACACGCAAAAGTCAGTAGCCTTCCTATACACAAACAATAAATCTGAAGAAGAAGAAATCAAAAAGACCATCCCTTTTGTTATTGAAACAAAAAAAATCAAATATTTGGGAATAAATCTAACAAAAGAGGTAAAGGACCTATACAAAGAAAACTATAAAACACTGTTAAAAGAAATAGAAGAAGACACAAAGAAATGGAGAGACATCCCCTGCTCATGGATTGGAAGAATAAACATTATTAAAATGGCCATCCTACCAAAAGCAATATACAGATTCAATGCTATTCCAATCAAAATTTCAATGTCATTCTTCAAAGAAATAGAACAATTATTGATGAAATTCATATGGAATCACCAAAAACCCCGAATAGCCAAAGCTCTCCTGAAAAAAAAAGAAGGGAATGGAGGCATCAGACTCCCAGACTTCAAACTATACTACAAAGCCATAATCATCAAAACTGCATGGTATTGGAACAAGAACAGACATACAGACCAATGGAATCGAATAGAAAATCCAGAAATAAACCCACAGATTTATGGTCAACTAATCTTTGACAAAGGAGCAAAGAATATGCATTGGAGCAAAGAAAGTTTGTTCAATAAATGGTGCTGGGAAAACTGGGTCGCTACATGCAAAAGAATGAAGCTTGACCACCACCTCACACCATACACAAAAATTAACTCAAAATGGATTAAAGAACTAGACATAAGACCTGAAACCATAAAATATATAGAAGGAAATATAGGCGAAACACTACGTGATTTGCACATCAAAGACATCTTTACAGACACATCACCCAAAGCAGTGATAGTGAAGAGAAAGATAAACAGCTGGGACTACATCAAATTAAAGAGCTTTTGCACAGCAAAAGAGACAATAACAAAAACAAAGAGAAACCCCACCAACTGGGAGAACATTTTTGCACCCAACACTAATGATAAAGGACTGATCACAAAAATCTGCAAAGAGCTGATGAGACTCAACAACAACAAAGAAAATAATCCAGTCAAAAAATGGGCAGAAGAGCTTAAAAGAAACTTCTCTGAAGAGGAAATGCAAATGGCCAACAGGCATATGAAAAAATGTTCAACATCACTTGTCATCAGGGAAATGCAAATCAAAACTACCATGAGATACCATCTTACACCAGTGAGAATGGCGCATATTAAAAAAACTAGCAACAACAAATGTTGGCGAGGGTGTGGAGAAAAAGGAACTCTTCTGCACTGTTGGTGGGAGTGCAAACTGGTCCAACCACTGTGGAAAGCTGTATGGAGATTTCTGGACCTACTAAACATAGAGCTTCCATATGATCCAGCAATTCCACTCCTAGGTATTTACCCAAAGGACACAGAAACATCAATTCCAAAGAACACCTGCACCCCTATGTTTATAGCAGCACTATTTACAATAGCTAAGCTTTGGAAACAAACCCAAATGCCCAAAAATAGATGACTGGATCAAGAAGATGTGGTACATATATACCATGGAATATTACTCAGCATTCAAAAAAGATAAACACATGCAATTTGCAGCAACATGGATGGCGCTGGAAGGGATCATGCTCAGCGAAATAAGCCAAAAAGAAAAAGAAAATACCGGATGGTCTCACTCATAGCAGGAATCTAGAAAACTTAAATAAGGGACCAGGAAAACGAATAACTACAAGAAAGTGAAAATCAAAATCAACAAAAAACTATGAACCAGAGACACTTTTAGGGGGGCGGGGGTGGGAGGGGAGGGATTGGGGTCAGAATGGGGGGCTGCAATTGTATGGGGAATATAACAATAAAATTTATTAAAAAAAAAAAATAAAAATTAAACTCTAAAAAAAAAAAAAAAAAGAGTATGTATTAATTTTACCTGGAAGTTTTTAAAATTTAAGTCACTTTTTGTTGTGTTTCATTAAATGATGTGAGTTTAGAGAGATGCAAATAGAATTAACAAAACAATAGTCTTGTCATCAGAAATCAGAACGGCTGTAGACCAAATCTCTGAGGCCTTTAGTGAGCTACCCTGGGAATTCAAGTAGCAGCAGGAATATAATTGAATTTTCCATTTTCGGCTGAAATGTTGAAAACTAAAAGAAATACAAAATGTAAGGGCTACAGAGGTCAGACATGAGAATTTTCCAGATAGCAAAATCCATTGCATATACTGTTGGATTTTTATGAAGGCAATGTACTTGCCATTGGATTCAGGGGAAATGGAGCAGAAAGAGAAGTTGAAATTCTATGTGCTTAGCTTTGTGGTGAGCTCTGAAGAGTCCCACCCACCTCCATTCCTGACTGCAGGGAGTCCCAGGAGATGGTAGCACCTGTATTTCTCTCCCATCAACTATTGCCTAGCAGGTCTGAGAACTCCTGACCTCTCCAGCCCTTGGCTCTTGTGAGCTGCTGACACAAGGGCTGTGGGGTTGAAAAGCTTGGGTGTTACCCGGCACATTCTTTACAATGTGAACAAAACAAAAGCCAACACCCTAAAATCTCTCCTGAGAACTGGTCATTACTTCCTTTTGGTTCCACCTTTCTCTCTAATGCAGCAAATGGGGGACCATTTGAGTGACAAGTGGAGCTGCCACTTTTATTGGCTGTTACTGAACCAGCTGGAGCTGGGGATAATGCTAGCAATCTCAAAAACAATGCACCCTAATACTTTATAGAAGAGCTTTCTTGTTCAAATAATGTTTACTGTTGAACATTTGTATAAAATGTGGAGGCTATAGATAGAAAGGTAAATATAAACCAAGTGTAATTCCCTCCACTCCCCCGTTGACATTTTAGTGGACACCAGCCCGACATTTTCCGGGTATGTTTACTTCCAGAAAATTAACAAAAATGAGATCATAGGGAACATGTTTTTATAACCTGCTTTTTTACTTAACAAAA
Source organism: Talpa occidentalis (assembly GCF_014898055.3). Taxonomy (NCBI): domain Eukaryota; kingdom Metazoa; phylum Chordata; class Mammalia; order Eulipotyphla; family Talpidae; genus Talpa; species Talpa occidentalis. The sequence goes on along the minus strand of NW_023601433.1, from coordinate 67,121,821 downwards.
CGTCAGAAACGTCTTTTCATGTCATTAAGTGCTTTTGAACATTAGGTTTTACCTTTTCGCTTTAATTTTTAAGAGGTACTCTATTACATTACTTCTGCGCTTTGTTTTATTTGAGCTTTAGTACCTATTTTTATTGGCTGAAACTGCTGTAGCAGCAGCAGCCAGGACTCAGATTTCTTTCTTTTTTTCCTTCTTCTTTTTTTCCAAAAAGAAGTTTCTTTCATTTACCCATCTCCGGGTAGTCAGTTATAGTCATTTCATTAACTTAATATTACTCATGCTGAAGACCACCCCTTCCTCGGGTACCTGCTGCTGATGGAAGTGTTTTATACTGTCCCTGTCTGCAATATGCAACTCACCCGGTGTCTGGCTTCCCGGTTCTGTGAGACCTGGCAAATGAAAGGAAACCACGTGTCTGATCTTGAGTGAGATAGCAGTTCCTTTGCTGAGCCGCCAGCCAGTGCATTAGCATTGGTTGCTTCTGGTATCATTTTACCATAAGGCATTTTTTTTTTTTGCTATGGTATTTGAATCAGAAAAAATCTTCTGATGAATATGAACCCATATCATAGTCCACTGAAAAATGATAATTATGAGGAAGAACCTACTCGCTTAATTAATTTTTATTGGGGCTCATCTCTTTTTCACTCCTGAAAAACCTGACACCAAATTATTTTCTCCTTATGTGAGAAACTTCATATGGAGCTCATTACCAGAGCTGAAATAGATTAATCAATGAAATAATTTATTGATACAAAGCAAAACATATTCTCTTCTGTCAACTGTGAAAGTGCACCCTCTGCCCACTCTCAACCCCCCATGCCACTTTGCTGACTTTTCCAGTTGCTTGATCTTTATGAAATGCATTTCTGGACTTGGCTGACTTCAGATGCACTGTGGCTCTGGGAGCATTTTCTCCTCTGTATACCTTTGTTGGGCATGTTTAGAAGTTCCTGCTCACCAGTTCCTTCCACACATCACTGTGCACTTTCTGGTGCTGTTCAAACTCACTCCATATCTTTCCTGACACTTGTTGTTTCTGGTCTTTTTGATATGGGTCAGTAATACAGGTATGAGACGGTATCTCATTGTAGTTTTGATTTGCATTTCCCTAAGGATAAGTGATGATGAGCAGTTTTTCATGTGCCTGTTGGTCATTTGTATGTCTTCTTTAGAGAAGTGTCCATTTAACAATTCTGCCTAATTTTTTTTTTTGTTATTTGATTTCTTTTTGTTGAGTTCATGAGTTCTTTATATATCTTGTCAGATGTATGGTGTGAAACTATTTTCTCCCATTTAGTAATGTGTCTTCTTTTTAATAGCTGATAGTTTCATTTACTGTGCAAGTATTTTAGTTTGATGTAATTCAGTTTGTTTACATTTGCTATTTTTTGCTATTGGAGATGAATCCACAAAGACATCACTGAAACCAATGTCACTGAATATTTTGCCTATGTTTTCTTCATTGTATTTTATGATTTCAGGTCTTACATCCATGTCTGTTACTCATTTTTAGTTAATTTTTGTGTAAGGTGTGACATGATGGTCTAGTTTCATTTTTATGCATGTGATTTCACCAACACCCTTTGTTGAAGAGAATCTCCTTTCTCCAGTGTGTGCTCTTGACTTGTTGTTGATTAATGGTCCATAGATAGCTGATTTATTTATGGACTCTCAATTCTCTTTCATTAGTTTCTGTGTCTGCCTTTGTGCCAGTAACATGTTATTTTGATTACTGTAGCTTTGCAGTATAGTTTGAAATCTGGGAATGTGATGTTGTCACTCTTCCTCTTTTGTGTTGGGATTATTTGGGATATTTGGCATCTTTCGTGGTTCCATATAAAATTCAGTAATGTTTGTTCTATTTTTCTTGAAGAAAGCTATTGGAATCTTGATAGGATTTGCATTGAATTTACATATAGCTTTGGGTAGGATGACTATTTTAGCAATGTTAATTCTTCCAGTTCATGAGCAGGGAATATCTTTCAATTTCTTTATGCTTTATTTCTCTTAACAAAGTTTTATAGTTTCATTTACAAAGTTTTATTTTTTTGAGCTGAGTTGTTCAACTTTTCCAGAGTTCTTACACATGGGAACACATTACCATGAGTCTTTTTTCACTGAAAGTAATCCAGTGACTGTTTCTTATAAACAAAGTCACAGGAAACACGTCATTTTGTATAATCTTCAGAGTTAATGTCTTTGTCCTTACTAGATTTGCGTTTTCGATATATCCTAATCTTTTCCCCTTCCTGTCTTTCTTTCTTTTTTAAAAGATTTATTCATTTATGCATACAAGAGCTGGGGTACAGGCCAGAGATGGGGGTGGTGGTGAGAGGATTCACCAGAGACAGAGCGGGGAACAGAATAGGCAGATTGACTGAAATACACTGCTGAGGGGAGCAGCGGGAGAGTCAGGAGAGGTCTGTCGCGCCATGTGGGTTGCTCCCTTGCTGACCGGGGATTGAACTCATGCTGCGGAGGCTGTGGATTGCTTCATAGTGCTGTGCTTAACCCCTTACGCCACCAGGGAGGCCTACCCTTTCCTGTCTTTCTGTTAGGTTCATACAGTCAGTCCACAACTTACTCTAACCAGTTTTTAAAAAAATACCCAAAGCAACCCTTCATTGACTGCTCCTAAATCATATAATTTAGTATTATTTTAAAAAAGATTAGATTTGTATTTGCTTTTGTGTATGTTAAGAAGAGGATGGCCCCTTAATTTTCACTGAAGCTAATTGCAATTCTTGCCAAGCAGGTTGGAAATCTACTTTCCTTTGAAGTTCAAAATTGATGCTAATTAAAAAGTCAGAGCTTTAGTATAAAAGTTGTAAGAACTTACTACAAAGAAATTGCAAATACATTTTTTGGGTAAGAATAACCATTACTGGGAAGGGCTCTAGTTCTAAATTGATTATAAGCCTTGTTGAGGTGATATGTTAATTACCTCAGGCTGGCGTAACAAAATATCATAGACTGGGTAGCTTAAATAACAGAAATTTATTTTTGCGGTGGATGCTGCATCAGTGTACCAGCATGGTTGGGTTCTGGTGTAAGACCCCTCTTCCTGGCTGCTTGTTCTCTTAACCACTTTGCTTTAGAGACTCTCCATTGGAGATTACAATGATGAAGAATCATAACTTTCTTGATTTCCACCTGGTTCTTTTGGAAGTTCTGGGAACTCAGCCTGGCCTTAAAGAGAAAATAGAATTCACATGGAGAAGGTGTATTTGTTTCCTATTGCTGCTGTACAGACAACCAAACTTTTTTAGTATCTAACAGTTTGGAATGTCAGAAGTTTTAAAATCAAGGTGTTGACGGGACTGAGTTCCTTCTGGAAGCTCTAGAAATCTGTTTTCCAGCTTCTAGACTCTGCCTCCATTCTTTGCCTTTTGGTCCCCTCCCCCTTCTGCTCCATCAACATCTCATTTTCTGATTCTGACCTTCCAGCCTCTCTCTAGTTAGGGTCCTTGTGATTATACCGACCCACTATGATGATCTCTCCATCTCAAGAGTCTTACTTAATCACATCTTCAGTCTCTTTTGCCATTTAAGGCAACTGATTCATAGGTTCTGGTCATTAGAAGGAGGACATTTTATTTTTTTAAAAGATTTATTTATTTATTTATACAAGCACTGGGTACAGTCAGAAATGCGGGAGGGTGAGAGAATTCACCAGAGCCAGAGCGGAGAGCAGAACAGGCAGACTGACTGACGAAGTACACTGCTGAGGGGAGCAGCGGGTGGCAGGAGAGGTCTGCGCGCCATGTGGGACCCTCGCCTGGCGGCCGGGAATTGAACCGGTGCTGCAGAGGCTGCGGGCAGCTTCGCAGCCCAGCACTCAACCGCTGCACCACCGGGGAGGCCCTAGAAGGAGGACATTTTAGAGAACATGTAATTGCATAAAGTTTTCATGTTATTCTCTTTCATGGCACATTTGTTTTTCAATGAATTATAATAAAAATGACTATACATTAAAGTATTTCTCTTGAGTTATCATCATTGGTGTATCAGTCAGCTTTTGCTGTGGTTACAAATAATACTCCAACTTCAGTACTTATAACAATAATTATTTTCCTCCTGTTATGTGAGGGCTGTGGGCTTGCTGTGGCTCTGCTGAGTCTGGCCTGGCTTTCCGAATTCAGTTGGGCTCTGCTACCTACTCAGGCCTTGTCATTCTTGGACAAAAGTCAGAAATGCAGCCTCCTCTTGGGATGTATTCTTTTTTTTTTTTTTTTATGACCAGGTGCCAAAACTCAAAACAGTTTGAGAAGAGAGGCAATCCGCGAAGTATCTTAACATTTCTGCTCCTCTAGGACATATGCCTGTACACTCACATTCCATTGGCTAAAGGAAATCGCAGGGAATAAGCTCAGAGCTACTGGGGTAGGGAAATACACTGCCTACCTAGAGAGTTGCCAGGGGAAAGGGAACAAAAAATGGTCAACAAATAATACAATTTGCCACAATCTACTGTGCCTGACTTAATCTTTGTCAATGCCACTTTTTGTTCTTTTGGAATATTAATTACTCTTTACAGTTTCTAATTTGGCATTTAATTTATGTAGTTTAAATAATAAAGGTGATCATATAGTTTCTATATAAATATGTCCCAGAGGTAAAAGTAAACAGACAAGGGGGATTTTAGCCAAAGAAAACATTCAATTTTATAAGTATATAAATACTTTTATGAGGGTCATGACGGTCAGTTATTTTTAATATCTGTGGATGTCTAAGCCAGCTGAAAAGAATTTAAATGAAAGTAAAATATTGGGGTCTAGTTATCATAAGGAATGATTTCTTGACCAGTCAAGTGAAAAAGACATGAAAGGGGCAAAAGTTCTCCCTCGTGGATAATTAAATCATTTATCTGCTTGAAGGAGGAAGCCTGAACCAGATGACAGGTTTCGGCCAGCTCTCTGTTTATGGCACTTTGAATTTTGAAATAAAGAAGTCCTTTTTAAGACAGATGGCATTAAAATTTCTCTTACATTAGTAAAATGGCACTAAACAACTTAGAAGCTGGCTTAATGCAGAAAGGGAAAATAGTAAGAGAAATATATGTGAGGAAAATGTAACTGATCATCCACTGTTTATTTTTGAGAGAAAAAACATCCTAGCTAACTCTAAGTTTAATATGCTCATCTGTTTTATTCACACTTTCTTTTCACAAACATTTCATTAGTATCTACTATGTGTTGGGCATTGTGATACTATGGTTGGTGAGGAAATGATACAACTCATAAAGACCCAGCAGATCAGCTGTAAATGTCACACATCACCAACACTCTTCCTCACGAATTTAAGCTTAACATTTAAAAAAGAGAATAGTACTTTAAAGCTATGTTTCATGATCTACAACTATGAGAATCGAGAAGCTAAAAAAGATTACTGCCTTGGGCCTCCCCGGTGGCGCAGCGGTTGAGTGCTGGGTTGCGAAGCTGCCCGCGGCCTCTGTGGTGCCGGTTCGATCCCCGGCTGCTCCCCGGCCCCTCCTGCTGCCCGCTGCTCCCCTCAGCAGTGTACTTCAGTCCTTCTGCCTGCTCTGCTCCCTGCTCTGGCTCTGGTGAATTCTCTCACCCTCCCGCGCTTCTGACTATACCCAGTGCATGTATAAACAAACAAACAAATAAAAACATGCCTCTATTAAAAAAAAAAGATTACTGCCTTGGAGGTGATCAAATACTTTCATTTGCCCCCCAGTCATTTCTTTTCTCCTTGTCGTTCCTCCTTCCTTTCAGCAGATATCTAATGTAGGTCTTTCCCACCCTCACAGCTTTACTGAGGGATAATTGACAAAACTGTGAGACATCTAAGGTGTATAAAGTGGTGATTTGATATCTGTATTGTGAACAGATTCCCCCACCCAGTTAATTAACACATCAGTCACTCCCCCCACATATTTGTGAGAACATTTAAACTCTACTCTCAGCAAATTTCAATAAAATGTCAACAACTATTGTCACATTAGATCCTCAGACCTTACACATCTTAGAGCTAAAAGAGTGAACCCTTTTAACATCTCCCTGTTTCCCTTACCCCCAGCCTCTGGCAACCATTTTTTTTTTCTGTATCTATGAGTTTGACTTTTAGGAAAAAGGATTCCACATAAAAGGAATACCATGTAGTATTTCTCTCTCTCTACCAGGCTGCTATCACTTAGCATAATATCCTTCAGTTCATCCAGGATCTCAGGTATTTCTAATTAGCTTTGAGGTATTTTTACATACCAGCCAATCCTCTCTGACAGCAAGTTATTGTTTTATTTGCTTTTGAGGTTGATTTATGAGTGTGGCAATGTGTGGTTCAAAGGCTGTTGTATTGGTGAATCCCTTTTACGAAGTTACCTCTTATGAAAAGTCAGACAGCACAGCGGCGTAATGAATGATAATTCACTAGTGTAGCCTGCCTAAGAGGCTCAGAATCAATGGTTTTCTTTCATCATGAAAGGCTGCAGCTTGGATTAAAAAAAAAGAGAAATATTTGAAAGTTGCTATCTGCTTACTGTGTCTTAATCTGTTTGCTAACAACAGCATGTGTTTGCTTTGTTATAACCCACCTATGGTAATCCCGGCTGACTCTTAGGTAGTACCTCTCCATGAGCCAGCAGATTGAAACACTGCAGATCTGACTCATTTATTTATTTTTTTTTAAAGATTTTTTTTATTAATGCATCCAAGAACTGGGGTACAGGCCAGGGGTGTGGGGGGGCAGTGAGAGGATTCATCAGAAACAGAGTGGGGAACAGGACAGGCAGATTGACTGAAATACACGGCTGAGGCGAGCAGTGGGCGAGACAGGAGAGGTCTGCTGCGCCATGTGGGTAGCTCCCTGGCCAGGGATCGAACTCGTCCTGCAGTGGCTGCGGATAGCTTCATAGGTTGCGTCTTAACCCCTTGCGCCACCAGGGAGGCCCCTGGCTGACTCATTGAATCCTCATCCGAGGGTCGGAATTTATCTGTGACGCTGCTATCCCCACATTGTAGATTGGAAACTCGAGCTTTAGAGAGGTTCAGTAGTTACAAAAAGTCACATGCCCAGTAAACGTCAATCGGGCTTTGAATTCAGATGGCGTAGCTTTGTTTTGCTGCATTTTATGAAGCGAGTCCAAGAATCCGAGATTTTATTAAAACTAAAAACTGCTTCTTGTTGCATTTGACTTCATCCTACCCTCCTTCAACTTGAGTTTCTGCTTCAGACTATGAGTTTGCAATTGCTTTCTTTAATGCAGATGACTAACTTTTCGTAGCTCCTCTGGTGTTTAATTGCAAAATAATACAGTGCGCTCTCTCTCTCTCTCTCTCTCTCTCACACACACACACACACACAGACACACACAAACACACAATGCTGACCGTTTATTCATCAAGAAAGGCTTGATAAGGGCCTAAAATGACTAGTTGTTCTCCAAGAACAGATAAAAAATAGTGCAGGGGTTGGGAGCCAGCGAGAACAGAAGATTCTTCCCCATCCAGGGTCCAAGGACATGGCACAGGCGCGGACCCTTTCTTTCAGCAGAGACCCGTGGAGCGGGCGCGGCACAGCCCACAGCGCCGCGGGGAGGAGCGTCTCCGGCTTCCCCGCGCGTCTCCCGGCTCCGGGGCCCGAGACGTCCCCGCGCGCGCCGGGGAAGCCCTCCGGGGACTGCGGGCGGCGTGAGCTGTAGGTGCGCCGCCGCCCGCGCTCCCGGGGCTGGAGCGGGCCGGCGGGTGCGCTCCGCGTCCTCGGTTCCAGCAACCTCAGCGTGGACAGGAGGCGCACCCGGCGGGGGCCGGAGCGAGGAGAGGCAGCGCACAGGGGCGCGCGGCTTCGCGCCCTCCCCTAACTCCCCAGCCGCCGCCCGACTCCTCGGCTGCGCCGGGGTCGCCTTCTCCCCCCGCGGCCGCCCACCTGGCCGCTCCCCGCGGCGGAGGACTGGCTCCCGGGCCGCACAGGCGCAGCCCGCGGCGGTCGGAGGCGCTCTCGGGTCTCTGCCCTCCCCCTTCCCCCGCGCCGCCCGCCCTCCGCGGTGCCCGACGTGCTCGTTCCCTGCCACTCCGGTCGGGGCGCGCCGGTGGGTTTGGCCTGCGCGGCGGCTGCGGCGAGGCGGGGGAGCGAGCGAGCGCGAGGGGCGGGCGCGAGAGTCTGCGTGAGTCACCCGTACCTGGAGTGCGAGCTACGCAGAGCGCGCGGCGCGGAGCCCGAGCCGGAGCCGAGCCCGGGAGTGCGGCCGCCCCCCGGCGCCAGGCCCCGCCGCGCGCCCCCCGCGCCCCACCGCCCTCCCCGCGCGCGGCGCGGCCCGCTCGCCCGCAGCCGCCCCAGCGCCCCGCGCCCGGCATCCCGCAGCCCCCCCGCCTGTCCGGAGGCGGTGAGGGGCTCGCCGGGGGATGTCACAGCGGCTCCTCGGAGCCCCCGCCGCCACCCAGTCGTCGCCCCCGGGAACCGCGACCATGAACCCCCAGTGCGCCCGCTGCGGAAAAGTCGTGTATCCCACGGAGAAAGTCAACTGCCTGGATAAGGTGAGCGAAGGGGCGCCGGGCCAGCCCGGACCTGCCGGGCGCCGGCTGCACCTGCTCTGAGAAGTTTTGGCATCTGGGGATGGAAGGAGATGAGTGGGTCTGTGTGTTTGTGTGTGTCTTGGCACAGGGTGGGGACACGCGGAGGAAATCGCCTGCGGGAGTGTCACAGAGCGCGCTCGGAGACGCGGATGCTGGAACCGGGAAAGGCTTTTGTCGGGGTGCGGCGCTGCGCTGGCAGCGGCAAAGCTGCTGCGGAGGGCGCACCGCGGAGCGCGGCCCGGGGCCGGGAGAGCCCCAGCGAGGCTTCCGAGCCAATTCGGGGAGCCGCGCCCCCCTCCCAGCTCCCCGCAGCCCCCTTTACACCACGCACCACCCCCTCCTCTGTCCCCTGCCCAGCGCGTCCCACGGCGGCGGGGAGGTGGGGAGGCAAATAGTAATTAATATGGCCTGGGGCGGCCGCTGCCGCAATGCCCAGAATCATCCCCGCCGGAGAGCCCGGCCTCGAGAGCCCGGGGTGCGGGCGGCTACCCGGACCCGCGGGGGCTCATCCTCCCGGTCCGGGAATTCCAGAGGAGTGAGTGGCTTTAACCTGGTCCTGCAGACCTGGTGCCCTGCGCGGGCGTGGATGGAACCGAACAGCCTGCGAGAGAGACCCAGGCACTGTTCTGAGTGACTGACGGTTGAAACCGCCCGGAGGCGTTCCCCGTGAAATTTGTGTAGTGATACAAATTTCAGCTGCTCGTTTGGAGCAGCTGCATCCCGGACAGGGTCCGCTTTACCCGCAGTTGTGTGGAAGCTGGGCCAGTGTGGGCGCCGCGGTCCCTGCCTCCTGCCGCCTGGGATGGCCCGACTTCGGTTGGATACGTTTAATCGAGATTCCACAAACACCTTGTTCAGGCACTTTGAACTGGATTCCTTTTTGTTTTGAAGCCACTTCATGGGTTCCATTTCTTCATGAACCCAGCTCAGAATGCCACGCCGACTGCTCTTCGAAGTGCAGCATGAACAGAACCTTGGCACTTCTGCCATATGAGTTTGCGCCACAATTGTGGTGGGGTTAATTTAACACTCAATTTTAATAGCTGCCCTCTTTATTTACTTAGCCGAGAGTAGGCAAACATACCCACTGTTATCTATAATAATTTTGCTGTATTTTCAAATAGGGGGACTGTGATGCTGTAGAAATGTCTTCCTTCTGTACCCATGCCGAAAAGAACTTGTTATAAAATTTTAAATATTTATTTTTTTCAGTATTGGCATAAAGGATGTTTCCATTGTGAAGTCTGCAAGATGGCTCTCAACATGAACAACTACAAAGGCTATGAAAAGAAGCCCTATTGTAATGCGTAAGTATTATCAACACGGTGTGCAGGCGTGGCACGGCCTTAGATCATAAAAGTGAGTGGATTTGCCTGTTTGGAAGAGTTGACTCACTGTGTCACCCAGGTGTGGCAGTGGCCAGTGGCCTCTTCATGTTGCATACTCTGTACTTTGTTGAAAGTCATTGCATTTATGTCTTGCCCTAATGTGGAGGGAGGGTGATTTGTTGATGTCTTCGACAAGAAGGCTAATTTTTGAGAGTCACAAGTGTTGGAGTTAGGGGCATTTGTTAGAAACTACAGAACCTTCATGCTGAAAATGTGTGGGCTCTGAAGTGCATGTCACATAGATTTCCATTTTAATCACATGTCAGTTTCCATTTTAATCATATGATGTTGCCATACTGCAATTTTTTAAAAAAAATCTGAACTTAGTTGCTAGGGAAAGGAGGCTTTCTTGGCCTTAGCCGAGACCACTCCAGAAATGCTGAAACTTAAACAGGGAACCAAAGGATAAAGGCATGGGCATTTCCATTTGGCTAGTAGCAGGTCTGTTGGTGGGGATTAAAGAAGGCAAGCTTTCTTTGGCAGGCGTTTCTGTAGGCATGCATCTAGCCTGCAATAATAGCAATTAGGTAGCATTTATATAGTGTTTACCATGTGCCAGGCCTGTTCTAAGCACTTCATGCATACTGACTCATTTAACCTTCACAGACCCTAACACTTTGGGGGTGTTATTATTATTGTTCCTGTTTGACAGATAAAGAAATTGAGGCACAAAGAAGGTAAACCTCAAGAATGGGCTCAGATCACACCCAGTGGTTAAATATTGGCCAGTGCTTCCAAAGGGCTCCCTTGCTGCCAGGGGCATGTGTTTCTTCACTTCTTGAGCATCCTCCCATCTACTGTTTCCCAATGTGGGCTTTTGGCCCTGGTTCCCATGGCGGGGGGTGTCTGCCCAGCCTGGAGGTGGCAGGGCACCCTTGGACTTTTGGCTGGAATCTTGCCAGAAGTTCATTCTCTCTAGTGCTTAGGAAGCAGGTTCATTCAGGTATCTTGGAGATGGACTGCCTATGGTTAATTCATGCTCATGGGAGACTGGTATCACAGGTAGCGTAGCCAGTAGGTATCTGGTCAACAATGTCATGTGCTCAGACTTCTCTGGTGAAGAGCTAGTTTTTAATCTTTGTATTTTCTTTAGGGTCTAGCTTAGTGTTAGACTAAAGACTTTTCAGGACATCAGAAAATGGGGGCATTGGACAGGATTCAGAAGTTTCTAGGATAAATAAGGTCTGCAGATAGTCCCCAAACTCACTGATGTTTGCAACCCTTCTTTGCCATACCTTTTCTGGGGATGCCATGAAGCAAAAATCAGAGAGGTATAAATGAAAATGACTGGTTACCGATCAAAGGCAGACAGTAGTAACTAGAAGGGGAAGGGCCCTGACAACCCATAAATGGGATAATTGTTCTTTGGTTAAAGGAAAGTGAACCATTCATTCTTCCTGTAACTATTCCAGCCTGTGGCCTGATTCAATCAGGCTTTATGAGCCACATCATGATTTTGTTTTTATAGCTCCACAGCCCAGAGCTTAAGCAGGAGATGATAGTGACTTTCTATATCCCTGGTAGGTCTGGAGGAACTGGGAGGGGAAGAGAAAAAACAGGAGAGAAAGGAGAGGAAGAGAGAACAGCAATTGTAATAATAACATATATAACATATGTAATATAATAAATTTTTTTCTGTGTACAAATATATAAATATATGTGTGTCTATAATATATAAATATATAATTATATAAAAATGTGCACATACATATTTATACACATAAACATATATACATGCATGTAGATAGATTAAAAATTAAATTAGAGGGGAAAAAGAAAGGATAAAAATAAAAGGTTAGGAAAAAACTGAAATGGAATCTTTGCATTGGGCCTCTTGAAAATTCAGTGCTTACTGCTTAGTTTCAGTTGGTCCAATTAAAAAAGAATATCAGATTCTGAAATAAGTCATGGGTGACTGGTTTGCACTCTGACTTAATAGTGAACTAGTGTCCGGAAATTTTCAGATTTGGACCCACAAACAAAAAGCCTCTATTTGTAGGTAGGAAATGTCCTGCTCCGTTAGTTCATAGGGTTGAGTCTTACTTTTTTTTACTTTAGGTATTTCTAAGTTGAGCGTTTACATATTTTTTTTTCTTTAAAATTTTGTATACAATTCCAGTCCTTATTAGTTCTAAGTCAAATTTTTGGGTTATCTCTCAGATTACTTTGCTGAATATTCAACAGGAATCCATCTTTAATGGGTGAATGAGTGAAGAGAGCTGATATTTTAAATGTGATAAATTTGACTTTAAGCTCATGTTATAGTTTCATATGCTACCTCCAGAAAATGGAACCTGGCAGAGTTACAAATTCTGGAACTTCTCTGAAGGCCCCAGGCTGAAGGCCCCTGTTCTTAACCTTTGTTTTCCTAAGGGCACAGCTGCCATGTAAACTTGCTGGTCAGCAAAGCTAATGCTCCGGGGGTCCTGATGCCTCTGCTCTAATTCAGGTGGTGCAGTCGATCAGCTCTTCCTTATGGCCTTGACCAGAAGGGCTGCCATAATTTCTCTGGGTCAGTGTTGGAAAATTGATTCTCTGAAGCATACAGCTACTGGAAAATGAAACATTCTGTGTCCATGTAAAGCAGTATTTCATCTGTACCTAGTTTGGGTCGGGCATCGGTATACTTACACACTTAAATAAAAATGACTGCTCTTCTCCCCGCAATGTTTTATTGTGACAATTTTCATATACACAAAATGGTTGGAAGAATAATACAATGGACATCTGTATACCCTCCACTGAGATCCAGTTATTAACATTTTTCTGTAGTTGCTTCATATTTTATACAGTCATATGTATAAGTATTATTGTTGGGCCTTTTGTCAGTTTCATGCATCAGGTTAATTTCATGTATCAAGATATCTCATCCCTAAAATCTGTATCATGTCTATCCTAAGAATATTTTCTTAAAGAATCACAAAGCTATTATAACACCTGAGAAAATTAACAACCATTTCATAATAACACCTAATATCCTGTCCATGTTGACATTTCATGCCCATTGTCCTAAGAATGTCTTTATAGTTGTCTATTTTTAAAACCAGGATCCAATCAAGGTCATATTTTACATTTACTTGTTGTGAAAATGGCAGCTTTTCTAGATTATTGGATATGCAGTGTCAGTTCTTTAATTTTTGCTGTCCTATCTATTGATTTATATGATAACTATCCAGAGTTTTCAGAGAGAGGACTTTTGAATTTATTGTAAAAAATACATAATTACCTTAAGGACCCTTGGAATAAATATTAAGAATGTGCTTACAAATTAAAAGCATAAACATGGACATTTAGGGTTATTCCAAGAAAACATAAAGGCTTTTTATTTTAATAGATACCTGAGGGCATTATTTAAATGAAATGCAGTAGTGAGTATTATCTTCAATTTAATGCGTTGCTTGTTATAGTCTCAGGTGTTTAGAGAAGAACAAGTTTTTGGTTGATTTCATGCAAAGGAGAAATTGTATGAAATAGAATTTACATGATATTCAAATTTTGATCTTTTGATAGAATGATCAAAGTATAGTACTTGTTAGATGTAGGATTGGGCATGATACACATTTAGTTCCTAATGCTGCGGTGCACACTATTAAAATATTTAAAAACAAACTGGTCTACTTGAGTACGTGCCATGTTTTCATAAGCCTTTATGTTTCATAATCAGGCCATGAATTCTTTAGCACATTCAGAATTTTTTTCAACATGAAACTTGCAAAGAAAAGGGAACTAGGCAATATTTTTATTGCTAAGAGGTGCTGAGAAAATAACACTGCATGATTAGAGAAAAAACACAGCTCATATTTGTAGGTGAATTTCTATGCCAAGTTAAACTATAAACGTTTTGCTACCCAACAAGTCACACGAACAATATAAACCCCAAGGCCATTCATCAAATACATTATTTAATTGATCATCTGTGAGACTCAAAATCACATCTATTATGTGCTTGTACAGAATCAGTTCTTAAAATTTTCTGAGAACTATTGCCACAAAAATAGCAATACCAGACACTGACCAGTTAATGTAGTGTCACCAAACATCAAGTTATTTTAGGTCAAGGGAGGGGTCAGTTAATGATGTGATTGTTTAGCAGGCCCTTGCCAATAATTTCACTAAATTATCACTTTTGTAGATATATTTTTGGAAAATTTGTCCTGACCTGCCTACATTTCAAATACTTTGTGTCTGTGTTAAATGTATTTTTAATTATGGGGTTGAAGAACACAAATATCTGTGCTAATGTTTAGTTATCTTTCCAAATAAGATTCCCTCTTACCAAATAAAAGTTTAACTTACAACAATCTTGAAAGACTTTAAACACAAAACAGCTGTGTATTTCGTTTACTTTCGCTCTGCCTGTGTTAGCCTTCAATCTCGTGAATATTCACCGACTGCAGCCTGGAGAATGCTGTTCTGGGTGTTGCTGGTTATGAGGCATCCAGAATGGTCAGCGAGGCTGGCCAGCCTGTTTCATGAGTGAATATCTAGGCCAGTGCTCTGCTAGCTCTCGTTTACCTTTTCTCTGTTGGTCACTGTTAGTACCTTTACTATAAGGGCCACTCAGTGGACATGGAAGGAAATTAAATTTAAACCCCAGAGTTTTCCTACCATGTATTTCCCTTACCTCTGTTTAGTCCTCCCAAACCTGCTTCTACAACACTCCAAGGACTTGAGTTATCTCGAGGGGAATTATGAAATTCTTGCTATTAAGTTAGCTTTAATTACTTAAGAACTTTTCATGGAAGGCACTGTGGTGTAATTGGAGTTTTGAAGGAAGACAGAACTGGATTTCAACCCTGGCTCGTCGTGAACTATTGAGCAAATCTCTCTCTCATGAAGCCTCTGTTTCTTCGTCTGCAGAATGGGATTATACTGCTAAACACACTGGCTGTGTGAGGGTGAATGGGGTGGTACCTGCTGAGGTTTTGTCCTGGTCCTGACTCACTGCCGACCTTCAGTAAAACTGTCGCTCTTTTGTTTCCCCAGTGGTAATTTTTTGAGGGGTCGAGGAGGGAAAAAAGAAGAACTCAGATAAATGACAAACACATTTATGAAAAGGTTTACATTAATGTTTTCCACAGTGTGGGTTGCCACTCATTAAAGGGTTGCAAATAGAAGGGAAAGTGAGAGTGGGGGTTGGAGGGGGAGTGAAAAGAGAAAATATTAGAGCGCATTTGAGTTGTGCAGAGTATCATTTTTCACTAGCAGTGTGTTAAATGCATGTCTTGGATCATGATGTAAAGCATATTTGTTTGAAGTGATGGTCAAAAATTTTGAAAGAATAGTTCAGTTCCATATTTTTAATGCTCCACGATGACAGCATTCAGTGTTTCTGGTAAGTAAAGTTCATAAATTCAGCCAGTTGCTTTCATACTCTGTGCCAGCCACACCCTGAGCCACACCCTTCCTTGGGTCCAGCCCAAAACAATCATTCTTCAGGACTCAACTCAACCTCCAGAGCCCTTACCACCCTGTGTGGGAACCCTTTCTAGCCTGGGATGGTTTTGAGGGCATCTCCAGAGCCTGGCACTTAGTTCTCAGGAAAGATTAGGTGCTTGAGCGAGCATGAAGGTTTTGCTGCATTAGAGTGTAATTCCTGCCTCATCCCCCAGTTCAGGTGAGGCCCAGCTGTGTTTCCTCTGGGACAGCAGACAGAGGTTGGACAATCTAGAGGCGCTGGCATGAGAGGAGGCTTTGAGGAGGCTGCATGGAGGCCTGGAAACTAGATTTCACAAAGTCTGAATGCCAAGGGATAAAGCACTGATGAGATAGTTTCACCTTTGCCAAACCATAATGAATGTAGTAGAATTTCCCTTCACTGCCTACAGGCCTGGTTTCAAAATAGGATATTTTTCTAAAGCATTCTTTGTTGTTTTGTGCTTATTTTCTTCTGGTTTAATCATAATATGTAAAATGGGATAATAGTTCCTACCTAACTGGAACTTTGTAGAAACTAGCATTTCAAATGACACCCATTAGGTCCCCAAACGTCAGTCCTCTCCCTTATTTATTATAATAAATTAAAATTGTCACATATTTCTCCCTTAAAGACAGTAGAAAATGTCACATTATTAAAAGGGACACATGGCTTCTGTGGAAAGTAGAAGTTCTAGTTAGCATCAATTCTAATGTGCCTTGCCTCACTTTATGGTTGCACACTACCTAGAAAAAAAACTACATCTTTTGCTCCTTGATATAGACCAGATATGAAAGGATGAAAGATTTATTTTGTTGTTGCTGTTACAATTGGATGGTTGAAAATGAGAGGAGACAATTTATTTGGATCAAATAAAAAGGTTCCAGTGTATATGCATATATGCAAAACAATCTGATTCTCAGTTACCTTATTGAACCATTGATAATATCTAGTGATTTTTAGTGTTTTGAAATAATTCTGAAAGTCCGTACTTACAAATCACATGCTGAGCTTTGTCACATTTGGAGATATTTTCAAAAGCTGTCTTTAGTGTGTAGTTTCTGTCTCTTTATGATGATGTATTTATTATGGGATGATGTCAGATTAGAAAAGATTTGGAGATGAAGTACAGCAAATATCTCCTAAGTCATGGTGAAATGCAAGGTTAATGCAAGATATAGATGTGTGTGCTTACAGAGATATTGATTATGTGTCAAGGGCCTGTGTAAGAGTGCATTTCGGTATCTTCTTTAAACGTTTTCAGATGAGTGCTTTAGAAAGGACGAGTGATTCCTGGGAATGCCAGGATAAGAGGGCGGCAGAACATCCCACACATGGCACCCTTGACCTCCAGAGCCTCAGCCTCCCTA
This sequence comes from Talpa occidentalis, assembly GCF_014898055.3. Classification (NCBI taxonomy): domain Eukaryota; kingdom Metazoa; phylum Chordata; class Mammalia; order Eulipotyphla; family Talpidae; genus Talpa; species Talpa occidentalis. The sequence goes on along the minus strand of NW_023601433.1, from coordinate 67,105,110 downwards.
AAACTCTGTCTGTGGAAGAATGGGAAGTTGAATTTCTTTTCCTTTCTGTGTGTGTTCCTCTGTAGCTTTACTAAGAAAATCTGTTTGCCGTGTGAGAAGGGGGATCGAGAATAATATTTGAGTTGAGTTACCCAGAACGTTTTAAGGACTCAGTAAAAGGATCATGATTGATTCTAAAGTTCCGTTGCTGAATACAGCAGTTCTGTAGCTACTCGTCTTCCTTCTCCCCCATCCCAACCTATTCATGACCCTAGATTTGGGGCCTGGATATAAATCAGAAAATAGGAAGTTTCAAGAATGATCAAGAATTGTTCCTTCCAGCTCTGGAAAAACCAGTATCAGTGTTATCTGTAAGCAGCTGCCTGTTTTTCTTTGTGGAGTCCTTGAGGGAGTTGCTTTGTGTTCAACTTCTGTTTACTTTTCCACATTTTCTGTTGACTCGTTCCCAATGAATCCTAGGAGGAGTCAGAAGAAAACTAGTTTGATGTGTGCTTTTGAATCGCATCAGATCAATAAGTAGTCTGGTGGTCTGTTATACTTCTTCTTTAGCTCAGCAGTTTAAAAAGCCATTTAGACAAAAATCCTTGATTAGCTCCCCCGATGGTCATTATCCATCCAAGCAGACGCAAGTCAAACACAGAGAGTGGGGCGATGAGATGGCTCTGCTCAGTCATGGATCAGAAATCTGGGGTATGGAGTGAGACGGCTGCCTGCGGTATTGAATTTGGACTTTAAATGTGATTTTATTATCTGTTAATTGATCAAGAGCCTAAACACCAAATCCAGGCAGTGCGCAGGGGTCGCAAGAACAGTGCAGCAAACACACATCCCGGTAGAGAAGACGCATGGATAGACAGACGGGTTTGTGATGGTCTGTTTGGATGCCCGCGCTGTCCCCTCCTGGTTACCCCTCCTCCTCTCCACCCAGGCTCCGGAGCTCCAAGCGTCTCTCGGGCATTCTCCCTGCCTGCTTCCCTTTCTCTCCCATCCCGACCCATTCAGTCGCTCTGCCCTCGCCCGTGCCAGGCTTTCATCATAGTTGGCCAGTGATCTTGCCATTGTCCCCTAACTGACCCCTAACTTGTATTCCTGTTCCAGTCATTCTCCTTTGGGATGCTTTTTCTATCACCACAGCTCTCTTGTAAAAAATCTGGTTTTGGTGATATTACTCTCCCTCTGATGCTCTTCCTACAAAAAAAAAAAAAAAATTGGGTTTGTGACAGGCACTGTGAGCATTCTACAATCTACTGTCCTGACTTCCCTTTACCTTCCTCTTCTCTAGGCATGCCAGGTGCTAGCTCTGAAGCCTTTACCAGGTTCCTTAACTTAAATCTTAATATTTCCACCTATAAAATGGGTATAATATACTACGCCTCACAAATGTTTGGAATATCCAAATAATAAGTTCCTCTTAGGTAGGAATTAATAAAAGATATAATTTTCCTTATTATTAAACTTGATAGTAATTTTAACTTTAACTTATGGTGTTTTTAAGACTTCTTGGCATTCCCCTCTTTTAAAGGTACTTTCATCTTTAAGGCACACAGCTGTGACAACCTTTGTGAAGCCATTCTGATTACTTCAGTGACTGGGCTTCCTTTGTATATGCTTATTGTAATTTTTATGCCTTCCTTATGCCACTCATCAAAACCCCTGCCTTCTACTGTGGTTGTGTTTGTCTACCCTCTTGAAATGGTTTTCTGCTGAGATTGGACCATGGAAGTTCTCAATGTGGTGTTGGAAGTGGATTGGGTGGGGGACTTCAAGTCACCTCTACGAGCTTTGTTTCTTAAGGGAACTATTTTTGCCACAAATGTAAGGAAATGAGCATAGGTATCGCTGCCTTGCAGTCTGGAGGCTCCCTACCTGGAATTAGCATTAGCTCTACCAGTAGAGTTGTAGAGGCCCCAACAAGACCGCTCTCACTTCAGATACCACCCACGCTTCTGACCAACTGGCTATAAATTTGGGGATTTATGCTACCCTCTTGGAGTCAATAATTAGCTAGAAAGACTCAGAACTCAGAAAAGTGCTAGGCTGACGAGTGGTTTTTTAATAAAGGAGACAAGTCAGCATCAATCACATGGGCAGACACGCAAGGCAAGATCTGGGAACATCCTGGAGAGGGAGTTTCCTTGCCCCTGCCTGTTACGTTGATGTGTTCACCAGCTGAGAATACCCACTGAGTTTACCATCTCGCTGGACTCCCCATTGTCCAGATTTTTATTAGGGTTTCATTATGCAGGTATGATGACTCATTGGTGGCATGGTTGTTCGGTATCCCCTCCCAGGAGGAGGTCTGCTAATGCCACCTGATCCCAAGCCCAACCCTCCACCCACACGATTGGTCTTTCTGGAGTGGCCAGTCCTATCCTGAGGCACCTCATGAGCACAAGCCAGGTACAGACCAAGGGGTTCGTGAATAACAAGGTATTTCCAGTTGCTAGGAAATTCCAACTTTTGAGCATCTCTTGCTGGGTATATGTCCCCTTCAAAGAGCAGATAGTCCAGGCAGTTTGTTGGCAGTGTGGTGAGTCTTTGAATTTCTGAGTGGTCAGCTGGGTTCCAGGCATCCCTAGCTGAGAGTGCTGACTCAACGAGCAGGAGTAGACTCTTCTCTCCCTGACTTTCTGTGTGATGATCCCAGCTGGAGCAGGTCATGCTTGGACTAATAATGCACATGAAAAATAGCTACCACTTCCTGTGTGCAGGTGAAATAGTGAAATTTGTGGGTAGATTCTTGGCCACTGATGTGCAACTGAGCCAAGGATGACAAGAATATTGTCTACAAAGGTAGTTCATAAAAATCAACCTGTTACATCTACACTTTTCCACATCTTAGGAGTGAACCCTGTGTCTTTAGACGTCAGGTCATGTGCATATTCACCTGCAAGTCCATAGATACTTTCCCTGAAAATAAGTATAATTTATTTCCTGAAAGTAAATGTAGCTATGCATTAGTATTTTAACCCCTGATAAATGAAAAGCTTATATTCTCTTGTGGAAGAATTTTATTTTCTTAGGTGACTTTCTTCAATGCTCTGTCTATTCTCCCAGATTTTCCAGAACTTCAAAAACAACTCAGAAGGGAGGATCTGTGATTCTGCCCCACCCCTTCAAGTCTTTTCCGTTGCCAGCGATGTAGTTCTCTGATTTTCTTAACATTAAGTGAAATTCTATTTAAAAATTTCTAGATGTTAAGACATAATAATTAAGGGTTATTCCTGTCAGGAATAGAAACACCATATTAGAACAGTTTTTCCTCTGAGGCTGCTAAAGAAGGAAAATCCTCTTTAGAGGGTTTGCCTCTGTGGTTTTTTTTTTTTTTTTTTTTAATGGTAGTTACATAATACCAGACTTAATTGGCTGGGAGCCAGGAAACTGGTTTATTTGTGTGTCTGTTGTGTCATGTGTACTTGAGGGGCTGAGTGGTCAGTGAAAGTCCCTGTATTTGTGTATGGGGGCTGCTGCCTAGGAAGTCTCCTGCATAATGACAGTTTGACAGATGTTGAAAGAAAGCACATTGTTTTCTTTATGCCCATTGTGATGGGTACATAACTGATACTGAATAAACACATGCGGATTGACTTGAAAGGTACATTTACTGGGGGTGGGGTATGGCAGTTCTTTATTTGACAGCAAGCCTTCTAACTCTGGCTTCGTTCTCTGGTGTACACTGGTGGACCAAGAGAGATGGCGACTTAGTATTTAAAAATTAATTCCCCAGCGGGAGGAAACAGGTGGTAACATAAAAGAAGTACGTGAATGGAGGAAGGCTCAAGTAATCCTCCGAAGAGACCAACAGGGCACTATTTATGATCTCATCCATCTGTACCAATGCATACTATACAAGTTACTATACAAGGTACTGAAGAACCAGAAATACTGCCAGTGTGTGGTGGGGACAGGCTGAGAATTGAATTGTAGAGGAGGGCTTGCTCTGCCGAAAAGAAACTTGTGTTATAGGTGGATTTGTGTGTGCAAAGACTTGAAGGTGAAAAATGACAGTGAACATTTGGGGGAGGATGAAATGAAGGAGAAACAGAAGTGGCGATGCTGCAGGGCAGACCATGTGCCACTTATCCAGATGGGAAATACAACTGAAGCTTTCTTAACATATTTACACTTTGGCTCGGGGACAAGATGCAATGGGAGAGGAAGGCTTTAATGAGACAGCTGCTGAAAGTTTAAGAGACTATCATTTGATTTGTTGCTTTGCTCTTGTTTATGGTTTCACTTTTTTTCAAGCTGCTTCCTACTTAATTTAGAAAATTAGGAAGAACTAGTTTGTGATGGAGTAGTTGTGAGGACCTTGCAACAAGTGGTTTCTGTTATCTTAAAGTTCATCAGCATGAAAGGAGGAGGAATGGCTGATCACACCCGCGCCCCCCCCCCAGACTTTAGGAAGGCCTGTTGACAGTGTGGGAGAGGTGAGATCAGGTCATATTTAGGTTATGAGAAACTGTAGGTGGCAGGAGCCAGGTAGAGCTTGATTCCCCTGTATCCCTGAGACTAGTATAGTTCTTGGTGCACAGTTGGCTTTTGTTAAGGATTTGCTGAATAAACAAGGAATAAAAGAAGACTTTGAAAGACAAAGTTCTGATTGAAAGTGTGTTAATTATTTCAGTGAGCGAGAAAAGGGAGAATGCTTCTTAAGAAACAAAGCCCCCCAAAAAAGAAAGCAACATTAGTCGTCACCTGGAGCTTTCTGAGCTCCGATAAGTACATGGTTTAAAAGTTGGGAAATAGAATTCAAAAGTGAAAGTTGGGAAATAGAATTCAAAAGTGAGCCAGCAGCAAGAATAGCATCAGGAAAGCCAATGGCTAACGTGGGCAATAGCTTGTGAAAAATTCTAAAGACAAAGAAATGAATTTTAATAACATTTATATTTCAGAAAGGAAATGAACCTTGGCTTGAGGGAGATAGTATATAATAAAGATGACAAAGGAAAAAGTAGAGTTATTCAATTTCTATTTTGCTTTCATTCTTTTAACCAAGAAGAAAATGTTTAAAAGTAGAGAAAAAAAAAAAAGAGGAAACCAGAAAAGACCTATATACATTATTAGGAAATTAAAGGTGTGGGAGAGCTGAAAGGAAGAAGACATCAAGCCATTCTTCATAGAAGTATAAGACGTTGTGAATATCTAGGTCTGGACGGATAGCATTGTAGGGACCTGCGAACACCCTGTAGATGTGGTCTTGGAATGGAAACCTTGGATTCAGGGTCATTGCAAAGTAGAGAAGATGTGATGGGAGAGTTAGAAGAGTGGATTCTGTGCCAATCTGGGTTAGTTACTTCCCTGCTGGCCTCCGTTTGCCCATCTGTAAAGGGGCCATGTGTCAGTCATCCCATTTGCAATACAAGGAGGCTTATGTCACAGTTGATGGTAATAAAAGTACTCACTACCCGCGCTCTGATTGATGTAAGGAATAAATCAGATGATCCGTATGAACAGTTGACACAGAGTTGATAGTATATATGTATTAGTTATACTCTTTATTGCCTATTCTCTTTCAGAAGTTATCTGCAAATGAGAACTTTGAGATGGGAAAATATGCCAAGTTTTAGAAAGGGGAAGAGACAGATTGTGGAAATTACAGCCTAATAAATTTGACATTAATTCCTGGCAAAATCTGCTAGGGATAAGTACAGAGATGGTTTGTGAGGATTTCAAAATAAAAAGTCCTCATAGCTTCTGTATTAATTTTCTAGACCACCCGTACTTAAATACCAAAAAACGGGTGACCTAAACAACAGAAATTCATTGTCTCACAGTTCTGGGGGCTAGAAGTCCAAAATCAGTATGTCTGCAGGATTGGTTTCTTCTGGGAGCAGCCAGGGAAGGGCCTGTGGTGGGCTCTTTTCCCTGGCTTGCAGGTAGCTGCTTCTGCCTCTGTGACCTTTCTCACATCATTTCCCCTTTGTGTGTCTGTCTCCATCCAAACTTCCCCTTTTTATAAGCAATCCTATTGGAGTAGGACTCACCCCAATGAACTCATTTGAACTGGATTGTCTCTCATATCTACCTTTTTTTTCAATCTCCATTTAATGTCACATTCTAAGGTACTGGGGCTTAGGACTTCAATATATCTTTTTTGGGGGGTGGTGGGGAAACGATCAACTCCAAACTATTGATAGTTTACTAGCAAAAGTTAAGCAAAGCTAAATTATTTTTTCATTGTATGGATAGATATATTGTAAAGATATATTGAAGTCCTAAGCCCCAGTACCTTAGAATGTGACATTAAATGGAGATTGAAAAAAAAGGTAGATATGAGAGACAATCCAGTTCAAATGAGTTCATTGGGGTGAGTCCTACTCCAATAGGATTGCTTATAAAAAGGGGAAGTTTGGATGGAGACAGACACACAAAGGGGAAATGATGTGAGAAAGGTCACAGAGGCAGAAGCAGCTACCTGCAAGCCAGGGAAAAGAGCCCACCACAGGCCCTTCCCTGGCTGCTCCCAGAAGAAACCAATCCTGCAGACATACTGATTTTGGACTTCTAGCCCCCAGAACTGTGAGACAATGAATTTCTGTTGTTTAGGTCACCCATTTTTTGTATGGAAGGGAAATATGTAATAGTGAACTTTGAATTTTTAAAAGCATATTCAATGTTGTTAACTTTCATAAATGAAATTTATGGTGAGTCTGTTCTCCATCCTCTTCCCCATGGGCATTGAGTTCAGCCTGCATTTGAATTACAAGTTGCTCACAGTATCGGTTTCTTTATTTGATGTGTATCTTCTCAGCATCTCCCTACTATTTTCAAGTTGTAAATAATAACCTGTTCTTCCACCCAGGACCTTTACTTTGTGACATTGTATGCATTGGAGGCCTGAGAAGTAATTATGAAATTATTCTTTGATGGATTTCTTCTGCTTATAGAATGATATTAAGATACTTATAAGGAAATGAATTTTAGTTTCAAATGGAAAAGGCCAGGAGAAATACAGTTTAAAATTCAATGGAAAATGACACAGTTCTTACCACTTTATTTTAAAAAGGGAGAAAAAAAAATCTCATGATTGTGACTTAGATTCTGATTCTAGTTCAATAGTTTTGGGTATAGGAGATTTATAATTGTAAATAATGTTCATTTAGGGTTTATATTTTGGTTTCAGAATTTAGTTGTTCATTTGATCATTAAATTTTCTTTGATGGCTTCCCTTTCTTAAGACTTCTTTTATTGTATTATTAAATAATGAAGGATTTGACTTGTGTTTCAAGAGTTAGGTAAGTAGACCTACTTGGACTTGCTTTTGTAACTTTGACCTTTATATCTAAGTCCTGGTTGCCTAAATCCAGACACAGGTGGGTCCTGTAATAAGGCTTGTGTTGGCCCTGGTTTGTTTTCAAGACATGCCCCCTGGGTAGCCTGTTCTCCCGGGTGAACGTGATTTGATTACCAGACAGAACTCTTACCCACTCACCCATAGAGTTCCTGTATATTTTGAAAAACATTCTTCCTCTATCCCTGCCCCCAGTTTTGAAAACAAATCCCAAACGCACTCCTTTTTTCCCTCCCCATAATCAGACCTTAACTTTCAGTGTCTCCTGAGTACTTTGGATGTTTCTATCTTGAATTCATTTTTTGGTAACTCTTTAGACATTTATACGTGACTGTTTTTTGCACAGCCCTTAGAACCCCATTGCCAAGAGGCCAAATTGAAAGTTTTTTTGGCTTTTGAAAAGGACAGAGCTACTTCTCTCCCATACAAGTATACTTCCTCTTCCCTCAAATCAATGTATGCCTTTATATTCCCCGGCCCCATACAGTTTCTACTAGTCCTTTTTGTTTTCACCAGTCAAGTAGCCAGAAAATCCACCTTTTAAACATTCTACAAACCTTTGTTCCCAAATAGGATTTCTAGGTGCTGCCTGAAATTATAGAGCAGCAACCCATCTGACTTTTGAGAAACAGCAAAGGCAGGTACCCCAAGGTCCTCTCCACCTCTGTTCCATTGTGCAGTAGGGGTTAGTCTCTGCAGAGGAGCTGGTTCTGAGACGAAAAAAGAAGGGAAAATAAAGGCACACCCCTCTATAACCAGGCACCTTTAGGACCATCTGACACTGCTTTCCAAGGTATCCCTTGCCTGATCTGTTTTCTTCTTTCTAGAACTGGGCATTCTGCTCTTCTCATCTTTAAAATCTAGCAACTCTTTTAGCCTTAGTGATATAATGATTACCTGGGTTTTGAGTGTGAAATTTAAAGCTGAAGTGTTAAATTTTTACAGGCACAGTACTCAAGATTTCAAAAATACTGGCACATATTTTTCAAATTGGGGTACATTTTAAAATTACTTTAGATTTTTCTGGAATATTTAGATTTTGAGTAAGAGTTGGGGGGGGGAATTTTTTTATTTTTTGTTTTCCTAGCTTTAAACTTTGTGGGAAATAAGTCAGAAGGAGAAAGACAAATACCGGATGATTTCACTCATATGTGCAATATAAAGAAAACAAAGGAACAGACAAACTAAGCCAAAACAAACCTTCGGAGTCTGACTGTAGAGTTAAGGCTACCAGAGGGGAGAGTAGAGGAGGGAAACTAAAGGGTGAGGGGACCCAGTGGACTATGGTGGAGGACTCTGGGTGCTTTGGTGGTGAGTGTAGCGTGAAGAGGGGTGAATTTATAGCCCCAAATTGTATACAGTATTGTAAACCAATGTTACTGCAATAAAAATTAATAAACTGAAAAAACTTGAAGTTTACAGACTTACTGAGATTTTGATTGTATATAATGTGTAAGTTTAAGGTGTACAGCATGTGGCGCGCAGTGGATGCATTTATATATTACAAATCGATTATGAAAGTAGTTTAACCTAGCACCTACCTCCCTTTACATAATTACCATTTCTCATTTGTGATGAGAGCATTTAAGACATACTGTCTTAGCAACATTGTGATATATAATGCAGCAGTATGAGTTGTACTCACCATGCTGTACATTAGACCCTAGGCACTTGCTAGTCTCATAACTGGAAGCTTGTTCCCTGGGATCAGCATCTCCCCATATATCCCCCACCCCCAGCTTCTGGTGACCACCAATCTACTGTCTGTTTCTTTGAGGTTGGATTTTTAAGATTCCACATATAAGTGATTACATGAAGTAGTTGTCAATTTTTGGTAAATATTTCTCAAAAACATATCATCTATATGCTCATTTTAGATTTTGCTTGTTATATTTTTTGTGGTCTTATTATATTATGTACCATTTAATCACCATAAACACAGTTCTGTGTTTTAAAGTATAAAGTTATTTCTGTCTACTCTCTTTTTTTCAAGATGCTAATTTATAATACATTAGCCCCTGTCACCTGCTGTATATGTGGTCATTAAGAACCCAGACTTGGAAGTCAGACTTATTTTGATTTGAACTCCTGATTCAATTGGAAAGATATTTCATCTCTTTAAAGTCAGTTTCATTACCTATATAATGAGGATAATAATGGCATGTACCACCAAAATAATTTACATGAAATAATGCTTATAAAGTACCTGATCCATGAATATTACTGTCATCATCATCATCATCATCATCATCACCACCACCACCACCACACATTTATGAACTATTGATATAAAGTACATGGTGTGGGATAAATAGTTTTGGACTGGCACAGTGGAGCCCTGGGCTTCTAGGTCAGAGAAAATCCACAAAGACTGAAAGGGAGTTGAAGATTCAGAAGACCTTGATGTTGGTTAGTAAATAGGTGGTGTTACTTTTCCGTTTAGTTATTCTAGTATTTATATTGCTACAAACAGGGAGACAGAAACAGAGTTCATTTCTTCCCCCAGAGTAATTTTTCATTTTAGCAGAATAAATAGGAAAATATTAGTAGTCATGAGATTCCTGGAGTAGAACCTGATGTGTCTCATTATTCTCTCCAAACAGGAAGTTAAATTACTTTTCTGAGGTTCATGAGTTCAGAGTGGAGATTGTGCCTGGCACCAAGTATGTTGCTTGATCTGTACTTGGCCAGGCTGGTTAAATGTTTGGAACAAATGATAGGATTTTCTTTTCCATTTTGGCCTTTCTGCTTTGGCTTAATACTGGAAATTTGTTGATGGCAGATGCCTCACCTGAGGCATATGAAGAGTGGCCTGGGGGCTTCATGTGGCACTGGGACCTGGAGGTGGGCAGACATTCACTGGATGTCAAAGAATTCTTTGCACTCTGGATTTTAAATATTACACTGGAGCTTTAACCAGAAACTTAGTTCATAAACAGAAGCTGGGCATTGGGGGTAGAGGCATGGTCAGATGGAGCACATGAATGAGAATCCCTCCTGATTGTATTGTTCTGCACACCCAGGCTCCTCGGAAGTTGATTGGGGTGGAAGTAAAATCAGGCTCCACTCTGCCGGAGAGTGTTGAGTAGATGAGTGACATGACGTGTGACAGGTTTTTAACAGAATTGCTCTGGCTGCCATGAAAACACAGGCCAAAAAAAGCACTGTGTGTGTGTGTGTGATAGTGTGCCTTTTATATCACTGTTAGTGCAAACAAGAGTGCATTTTTATCATAAAATGAACACAGGGTTATCATGAGGCTTCAGTCCTTGAAAGAGTTTTATTTCCTAGTAGTTGCTAGGACACAAGGGTCTGGGAAAAGGACAGTGTTGCAGGGTGTTTCCAGAATCATCAGTGACTAATTTTGACTCGAACCCTGGGTGTTTTTTTTTTTTAATATTTGTGCAAAGGTAGGCTTAGATTGCTTTAGAGGGAGCTTACAAAAAACTGTGGAATGAGTGAGACCATCTGGTATTTTTCTTTTCCTTTCTGGCTTATTTCGTTGAGCATGATCCCTTCCAGCTCCATCCATACTGCTGCAAATTGCATGAGTTTATCTTTTTTGATTGCTGAGTAATATTTCATTGTGTATATATACCACATCTTCTTTATTTATTTATTTATTTATTTATTTATAGAGGCATGTTTTATTTATTTATTTGTTTGTTTGTTTTGTTTATACATGCACTGGGTACAGTCAGAAGCGCGGGAGGGTGAGAGAATTCACCAGAGCCAGAGTGGGGAGCAGAGCAGGCAGAAGGACCAAAGTACACTGCTGAGGGGAGCAGCGGGCGGCAGGAGAGGTCTGCGCGCCATGTGGGACCCTCCTCTGGTGGCCGGGGAGCAGCTGGGGATCGAACCGGTGCCACAGAGGCCGCGGGCAGCTTTGCAACCCAGTGCTCAACCGCTGCGCCACTGGGGAGGCCCTATATCTAGTTTTGGGCATTTGGGTTGTTTCCATAGCTTAGTTAAGGGGCCAGGAAAAAGACTAATTATAATAAAGTAAAAATCAAAATCAACCAACAACTATAAACCAGAGACATACTGGGGTGAGGGAGGAGGGAGTAGGATCAAAACAAGGGGGGGTGGGAATTGTATGGCGACTATAGCCAAGATGAAAATGCATACATTGTGCAAAAATGAAAAATGATGTAAAAATATATAAAATTAAAAAATAAAAAACAAAAAACACTGTGGAATGGTTGAGTCCTGTTGGCCCTGACAGAAGACCTCATTCCTTTTCTTGTCCTTCCTCATTCCATCCTCCCTTTCCTGTCCTGTGATGATCAGGGCTGAGGGCCTTGCCCTAACAGACTGTGTATTTCTTAGTGGTGGTCATTAATTTTCCTTGGCTTGGCTGGAGAAACATTCCCGTCACCTGTTTTGAATGTCGAGTACCTCCTTGGTGTGAATGAGCTTTGACAGTGGAACCTTGTTCTTCAGCTCAGCGCTGAAGAGGTTGGCACGGTTCCACTTCCTATTAATTTTCTTGTACAATTAAAGCACCTAAAAAAACATTTGAAAAAGTTTTCATTTTGTGGGCTAATAAAAGAAATGTCCTAAGGTGGCTTGGCAGTCTGTTTTTTCAGTTGTGATTTTTGTACAGAAGGTGCACAAACAACGGTTACTTCCCAGGTTAATGAGGACACGATGACTCTGTCCTTTGAACTTTTGAAATGTGGAAGTCAATTTACACAGATCATTGTTCTAAAGTTTTCACACCTTATTTTTGTACATCCCATCAGTTTTGAATTTTTATAATATCCCCACTAGTTTTTTTTTTTTCCTTTTCTTGGCAGTGCAAATGTTTGGAGACACCTTGTAATTTCTCAAGCGCTCATGAGGTAGCTTTTCCCCCCAACGCTATAGCTTTACAAGTCTGTCGATGGAGCTAAGCTGGGGCCCAGAGGGCAGGGGGTGGGGTGCGTGTGGGGGAATCCTAGTCCATTATTTCAGTTGTGATTAGTTGTAAAATACTGTCAGGAAGGCAACATTATTTTACATTGAAGTGACTTTTTTGGGAAGTGGCAAATTAAATTTTATGGTAGCAGCTGTTCTCAGTGTAATTTGTCAGAAATTTGATGTGAAGGGAATGCTTATAATACTCAGATATAAATCCTTAGTTTAATAAAGAGGGTAAGTTGAAATAAACTTGAGTATTGAAGTTTAGAAAAATATTTTTATAAGTATATATTTTGAAACCTAGTCACTGTTGCTTCACATTTCAATTGAAATTTTTCATAAACACTTTTGCTTTGATTTTGCAGTGGGAGTCTTCGTTTAGCTGGGAATGCAATAATGACATGTACAAAAGAAACAATTTAGATGGGAGGCTCCCTAAATGGTGAACATACTGGGTAATCAATTTGTGAAGGAACAAGGACCTTTGCACAGGTTGTTCCCCTTCCTGAAGTGCCACATTCTTGGTTGCCTCAGACCCTCACCACACCACATACCTTTGCCTCCTTGATGTCCTTTCTCTGGTAGTTCTCCACAGTGACTGATTTTCTAGTTCTCTGCTGTGAACTGGTAGCACTTGATAAAGTTCTTCATAGAACTTGTTTCATATTTGTTTAAAATAATTTATTACTCTCTGAAGCCCATGGGATGATGGAGAGTTTTCCTCTTATTTTTTGTTATTATTGAGTCATCACTGCCTACAAACATTGCCTAGCACATAGATAAATATTTGCTCTTGATAATATTTGTTCAATGAAGGCATCCATTCATCAGCTGAATTTGGGTGCTACAGGAAGGCTGGCCCAAAGAGTTTTCAGTCTCAAGTTAAAATGATTCTTCTGGGGTCAGGGAGGCAAAGGAAATGGGCAATGAAGACCAGTGAAGTGACCTAGAGCAAACAGAATGTCAGGAGAAGCGCCCACTTAACAGATGCTCTCTTTCCTCCTCCAGTGGAGGCTAATTATTGGACTGTGATAAGTTTGAAAGACTCCCAGAAAGATGGGTTAGGACAGGGTAGGCAGTAGAGAGAACTGGGCAGGGAGGCTGCTGGGAGGTGTGGAATGCCAACATGTTCTTTCAGCAGAGGCAAGGGACAATAAGATTAGAAAGTGTTTATGAAGAAAATTTTGGCACCTTTGGATGTCTCCAAATAGACCAGGAGTTTAGTAGGTTATGAGACTATAAAGAGTCCACACCAGAGCTAAATGAAGCAGGGCTGTGGGAGAAATGTGCTGGTAGAACCATTGGTTTAATATCCAGCAGAATTTTTTGCCAGTACAAACATATCAGAAAGACAGATTTCTGGAAATCATATTTGTAATCTAACTAATTCTAGAATCAGTAGGGATAGTGACTGGAAGAGGAATTCATGAGGATTAGAGTAGGTGTGGATTGAGTGGGAGGTGAGGAAGGAAAATCAGTGAATGGGGACTCTTCTTTTGAGAAACTTTACCTAAAAGAAAGAAAAAAAGACTGGAAAGATGCAAGATCGGTGGGAAAATACCAGAAAGATCCAAGGGATGGGAGGGACTTGTTCTCCCAATGAGGGGTGAGCTAATGGCCAGGTCTTAGGGGGAGGCAGGATGAGGTCATATACTCAGTGAGCAGAACATGTGGGGCTGGGGGTTTACTTTGGAGAAGATGTATGTGGCGTAGTCCTAAAATGCATTTCCATTTGTACTTTTATTTTTTTAAATTTTATTTTATATATTTCTTACATCATTTTTCATTTTTGCGCAATGTATACATTTTCATCTTGGTTATAGTCCCCATGCAATTCCCACCCCCCTTGTATTGATCCTACTCCCTCCTCCCCCGTAGTCTGTCTCTGGTTTATAGGTGCTTGTTGATTTTATTTTTTACTTTATTATAATTAGGTTTTTTTCCTGGTCCCTTATTTAGGTTTTCTAAATTCCTGCTATGAGTGAGACCATCTGGCATTTTTCTTTTTTCTTTTTTTTCCTGGCTTATTTCACTGAGCATGATCCCTTCCAGCTCCATCCATTCTGCTGCAAATTGCATGAGTTTTATCTTTTTTGATTGCTGAGTAATATTCCATTGTGTGTATGTACCACATCTTCTTGATCCAGTCATCTGTTTTTGGGCATTTGGGTTGTCCATTTGTACTTCTATCACAGCAATTATTAAGAAGTGCTAAAGAAATATTCTTGGAAAGATGGAAGCAAAGCTTTCTTTGCTTTTTCCCTTCCTCAAATCTTGAATAAAAGCAGTATCCAAAAGTATGCCACAAAGGCTATTTTAGACCTGTGCAAATCCAAAAGCTATTGCTTTTCTGTGACTAAAAGGTGAAGGCCTGTCTTGGAGTATTGGTGCCTTTCAGTCAAATAACTGTATCTGAAGTGGTCTGGAAAATAACAGATCAGTAATAAAGTAGCACAGTGTATTATGAAAGGACTGCAGACATTCAGTTTTACCCTTGGAATCTGTTCATGTCTTAAGTTTGGGAGTACTTTTTTCAGTGAAAAAATTATTTTTACTTTACCAGGACATTCCTATTTTTTCATCAGTGAATTTCACTTTCAGGTCTTTTCAGAGTATCTCATAATAAGTCAACAAATCTATTTCAAATGTGCTTGTTGCTAAGCAACAGTTACTAAGAGCGTCTGTAATTAAGAGGAAGTTCCAAGGTAACAATGCCCAAGCACACCACCACTTCCCCCATTATCCGATAATGCCAGAATAGGGTGAAGAACGGTGAACCAAGACGCTGTTTTAGGAAAGCCCAGTGTCTGAAATTTCTGAGTATGTTTCAGTCTCCCAGCTATCCCGGATAGGGTGTTTGTATTTTATTGTTCATTTTCTCTCCTGTTTCTGACATGCACATTCCTGGCATGCACAGGAGTACCTGTTGGAGGTGGGATCGCTGCCCAGCTGCGGTGCCACAGCCTAAAGTAACTAGAGCCGAGTTGTCTGACATGCGCACTGGAACTAGATGGCTGGCGTGAGCTCCACGTGGACGAAACTTCCTTCGCAGCTATGACTGACCTAGATTTAGCAGTAATGCAGGCATATTCTGTACTTTTGTTTAACAATGCACAGTGTCTTTCTTTCGGTGATTTGTAAGGGAAGGCTCAGATGAATTTTTTTCCTATTCATCGTGCCTGGCTCATAGCAGGCATTTCAAAATGCTTCTCTTTCCCTTCCCGCTCCATTCTGTTCCAGGGATGGGGGGTGGGGGTAGGGGGGTGGGTAGGGTTTCCATGACGACTTGTTGTTGAATGACCTCCTTTCAGACCTGTTAGAAACCCATGTGCCCAGTACAGCCACGCCTCACCTAATGGGAAGCTTTTCTGGTAAAAGAGGAATCAGTTTGTCCCAGTCAACAATTACTAAGCTAACCTCCAGCTGCCTAAAAACTTGGATTTCCTCACTTGTTTGTGGGTTGGCCTCACTGCAGACAGTAGGGGTCAGCCACCAGATTTCGCTGATGGTTCTGTTTTGGTTCTATACCTTAGGTTTATGATCTTGGGCAAATCATAATCACCTTGAATTTTAATTTCCTCATCCTTACACATGGGACAGTGATAGTGCTTAGCTCATACAGTGGGATTGACATAGGAATTTAATGAGATAGAATATGTAAAAATGCTAGGTATGTATGTATTCATTTATTACAAGTATTTGTAATATTCAAATATACTGAGTGGCCCCTATGTGTCAGGCATTGTTGTGGTTTCATAAATGCATTCATGTCAGAACAAATAAATAGATGTACTTCATTCTTTTTAATGATGGCTTAATAGTCCATAGTATTGATGGTTCTGTAATTTATTTAACCCTTCCACATTAATGAACATTTAAGTAAATAACACTGCACTGAACAGCTTTATGCAAATATATTTAGCGTGTGTGAGAGAATATTTTTCTAGGGAAGTATAACAAGAGATTTTGCCAGATGAAAAAATTTCTTATTTTATAAAATACTACCAGATGCCCCACAAATAGCAATGACAATATACCTTTCAAATCAGTGTGTATGGGAATACCCATCTATCCACACCCTTACCAATAAAATCTTAAATAGTTTACCAATCTGATGGATGAAAAATGATGGTATTTGTATAACCACTTCAAGGTGATATATTCTGTGTCCTGTTTTTAGGCATGGGAATATTTGAAATATTCAGAGTAAAAACGATTATCTTGTCATTTAAAGAATTTAGAGACGGGGATGTTTTATTTTAATTTTTAATAGTTAATCCCATTAGACAATTTCGTGGTTTACTTTAGTCGCTTTCACAGGCTACTGTTGACTCCTGTTTTCTTTTGTTCTACTCTGAGTGCTCTGTCATGCCCCCTGGCTGGGTGGAGCTGAGGTAAGGCAGTCAGACAGCACTGTGCTTTCAGGCAGTCAGCCTGAGATGACGGCAAGCTGGCGTCTGCATGGTTGCTGAACACAGAATACAAGTTAGATGGGGCTGAACATAGGACATCCTGAGAGATGGGGCTGATGCAACCCAGGGTGAAGCTGTAAATATGTCTAGGCCTATCTGGTTATGGTTTCAGAATAGGGTGAGACACATTGCCATCTGTTACCTGTATTGGGAACACCACCAGTAGGGAATGCTTAGGAATGATGGGTTATGTTGCCAAGGAGAAAGCTAAAAGAAATATTGTTCCTACAAGTTCCCCTACTGAATAAGGTCTTTTGTCCTGTTATAAAGAATGGGTCACAGTTTGTTAGTCCTGGCCTGGCTGGGGTTGATGTCTGGATACTAGAGATGGAACCTCCTTCTACCTAGAAGAGTCTGGTATTAGATCAAGTGGGAGATTTTCCAGAACAGTTCTGTTAAAGGGTGTGGGCTGGGTGGGGGTAATAATCCTAAACCTCAGCTACCCTGTTGGGTTCAATCTTAGGGCAGACATTTGATGTGGGTGTCCCACATGCTTGGTATCAGAACGCTCATCTGAAGTGATATAATTGACTTTGGGTTCAAAGTAAAGGAAAGCTTAATGTACTTTAATCTTTTCTCTAACTTGGCTTAAGTATGTGAAGTTTCCCTCTTGTTCATTTTATTCAAGCCAATCTACTCTCAGATTTACTTTTAATCATTTTTTTTGTGTTTCTCAGTGAGTGATTTTTTATGTCTTTTAAAAAAAGTGTTATTTTATCATAAATTTTTCTTTCTGTTACCTTTTATTTTGATATAAAACTAGACATAGTAGGTATACAGAGGTTTCCTGTGTACCTTTCACCCAGATTCTCCAAATATTGGGTTTTAATATATTTCTTTATTCATTATGTTTTCAAAAACTATTGAGGTAGTGCAGATGTTATATCTCTTTGTTTCTAAATACCTCACTGTGTGTTCCCTAAAAACAAAGGATTTCTGTTTTCAAAATTGGGAAATTTGCATGGAAACTGTAGTGATATCTAATCTGTGGACCTCTTTTAGATTTTACTAATTGAAACAATAATCTCATTTTTTGCAAAAGAAAATACCAGATCATGCAATTGGTTGAATTGTCTTGTGCCTTTGGTCTCAATTTGGAATAGTTATTTCTTTACTTTTATGACAGTGGTATTTCTGAGGATTTGTAGGCTATTTTTCTTTCTTTTTAAATTGTAGAATGTCTTAAGATTAGATCCAGTTTATGCATTTTTTCAGGATGAAAATTAATATTAGTTTTAAATGAACATTAATTTTTTAGTTAATATGGATGTATTAAGTTGGATGCTAGATTTATTTTTATTTTATTCCTTTATTTTACCTCAAATATCTTATTATTGTGTTTATAAATCTAGTAAGTACTGTATAAAATAAGAACAGCTTTTGAATGTTGGCTTTAAATAATGGTTAATAAATTTAAGTTGGACAGGCTAAATTCCCATTAATCCATTTAGTTTATAGCTTAATCACATTTTAAAAACATTTAAAGTTGCATTTGAAGATTGGATCTATCTAGTCTTTTTCTGATCACTTCAGAGGCCTATCAAGGCAAATCTAAGGACCTTAGGAAATGCTTTGTTGAGCACTTAGATAATTGTTACAAATTTAAAAATCAAACTTACTAATCTGGGGGTCTTCTCATCCTCTTGAACAGTCTAATAGTGTTTGAAAACACTCATATTTTCATCTTTTACTCTATCAGAAGTCTAAAATCCATTACAATCTGGCACATTCTCAAAGATGTCAGATTCTGAAGCATTTTGTGTTGTTTAATACTTTATGTACAAAAATTATTCTGAACTTAACAGAGAACTATTAATACTGTTGCTTTTATTTACATCAGTGTCTCTATATTTAATTCCAAATCTTTCCAGAGTTATCATGACACATGCCACTATGGGATGAGGATATTATGAGGTAGACTGAGGCTGCCATGCTAATAGTTGGGGTGTCTGGGCTACCATGCAATTGTTTATCGGGCAGAGATTTGGGGTTGAGGAGTCATACGTCTGGGCTCCTTTTGAACTGCTGGTAACTCCATTTTCTAATTATTATGATGGCCTGAGACCAAACACTACACAGTTGCTATGACAAGATAGCCATCCACACCCTTCAGAGGTGATGGGTTTTCAACCTTGGGTGTCCTGGGTGGATACCCTTATGTCATTCTTTTTTTCTGTTTTGGGTAGGCATTCGTCTGCATCCTCATCTAGGTTGCAACTAATTTCCTACATTGCCTGATTACATTCTGCATTTCTTTAGCTCTTGGCAACATTTTATAGTTATTTCATTCCATCTGATTGGATTTTGCATTTTCTTTCAAATCTTTGGCCACAGTCTTAAACTTCATGCTAATGAAAAGGTCTTTCTTTAATTTCTCCATGTTACTTTGAATTATAGCTTTTAGAACTTGGCTTTGATTTCCAGAAAGAGTCCCACTAGTGCTATGTAACTTGATTATGAAAATTTGTAGGCCAGCCACTGCTCTTAATATCTGAGAGCTCTCTGTATATATTGTAACTAGAGATTACAAAGTTTGTTCTCCTTTGAATTTTGTTGTGGAATTGCTTTTGGACAGATTTGAAGGTTTAATCACAACTGAACAATAGAATCCAGTAGGAATATATCCTGTCTAAGAATGTCATGAAGTCATGGACAGTAGCTATATCATGGTAATATACTATGGTGCACTATTTGCTTTTGGTAATCTAATTTCATTTTGCTTTCTCACAGTGCCTGGGGTAATAGTACTCACTATCTCATATTTTCATCTTTTGTTATTTTTTTTTGGCAGATTTCTGTCCTATTATTCTCTTTTCTAGTTCTTTAATCTGCCATCCTTGTTTTTCTCATCATCCATTGCCTCTGGTTTGCCTCATCTTACCTCTGGTATTGTGGAACCTTGACCTCTTTTTTTTTTTTTTTTTTTCCATAAGCCACACAATGCTGGTATTCATTATGCATTTCTTTACCTTGTAAATCATGGGAGAGGCATAGTTGATAGTCCACTTATTTTAAAGATTTCTTCTATTCGTTTCTTGGGTGAGCTCATCGGTTTTACCTTCTGGGCTGCCAGCCACATAATGAGCTTGGTAGGAACCTGAGGGCCAAGAACCTCAGTTCTCTACCTCTGAGAGCCATTACTTGTGTCTATCTCTCCTTGGTCTTGGGAATTTCCAGTAAAAATGGAGATATTTTGTAGATGAGAGTGAGCTGGAGCAGTGCCATCCCTTGTCCCAATAATGTAAGACTGCCTCAGCTTTTACTCTTTGGAGTAGTAAATTTTATGCTCCTTCCAACCTTGCCCTTTATGCAGTTGGAGGCCAGGGAAAGGAAGATTATTACTCACCATCAAAAAGCTTGATACTCATCATCTCCACCATGCACAACTCTTTGGCACTTCTAGTGATGCTTTTGTTTAGGTGGTTCCACTTGAAGACATGACCAATGAGTCAGTAGCCTCAGTCACCATGATCTTGAATGGAATTTAAAGGCTAAAATCCCCGGGGGAAATTACTAGCAGTTGCTATGGTATTCTTAGGTATTGAGTGGGATTACTTGGTAAACTGGACTAATTCTGCAAATCTTTGTTTGTATAGGGCAAAATCAGGTTAGTGAAGACCAATATTTCCCCCAGTATTTTAGAAATGTAACCAAATACCAGGTCATATGAGCAATTAACCATGAAGACTAAGCACAGAAGGATGGTTTAGTATAATTGAATATGACAAAATTGTTTGGAAAATGTTTATTTTCTATAGAATCTTATAGTGCTAATAATTATTTTTGTTAAGTACCAGATTCTAGATACTTTAAAAAATTGCTTGATTGAATTCTAACAACCTTCTGAGATGGGTTAAATTATCTCCAGTTTTTGAATAAGAGGTTATAAATTTTAGCTAGAGTCACATGATCAGTAAGTGGTCGAGTCAGACATAGGCCCATGGCTGCCTAGCACCAAAGACCATACTTTAATGATGTCCCTGTAGGCATGTGTTACAAGGAGTTATGTAATGGATGTTTTGGGGGATTTTACTTGTCTAGTTATGAGAATTTATGTCAATTGGGGAAGTAAGGAGGAAGCACTAATTTAGGGAGAAATTGTAGAAAATTCATTTTTTTTCATCCATTAATTCCATCAATCTGTGTCTCATTGAGGTAATAAGAACCTTTTCCTTTCCAATGACTTTTCAGTCATTTTGTCCCAAAATGAATTAGTTTATCCAGATTACTTCCTAACAGCAGCAGCAGTGTACTGTTGAATAAAAAATTATATGGTTGAGGGAAGTGAAACTGGAGGTAACTTTGGAATCCTTCAGAATAGGGTGGGTCTTGGGGTGCTTTGTTTATCCCTAAGGCAGCCAAAGGTATTCAGTTTCTGGGTGAGGAGAGAGGGGCAGGGATACAAAAGAGAAGTGGGGAAACCCCAGATCAATTTCCCTTCCCTTCTGATTTTGCGTAAGCTGAGAATTACTGATACTGGAATGCCCCTTAAGCCCTGGCCTGCAACTGAAAGGGAGGGCATGAGTGAGCACCTGGGGGGAGCAGCAGTCAGGAGAGTACAGTATAGTTTGTCCTCAGTAGGTCCTTAAAAACCGCAACCTTGATCATAATGTTCCAAATAGTCACATATATTAACATCTAACTTTTGGAACTTCTTTTGCTCCTAAGAGCATATCAGATTCCTATGTAGACTGTTCATATATGTCCTATGTTTAGGAAGAGTGATGTGCAATGACATTGTATTCTGTTATTTGCCACATTCTTTTTCTGTTACTGTGGCATAATCATAAAAGAACGTATATTTATAAAATGAAAAAACAAAAAACCGCAACCTTAAGGGAAAGGACATAGAGTGATGTCCTTTGTTCAGTATAGGTAGGGATTATTTTTTTCCCCCATTGGCTTTATGACAAAATGACATTGAATTTAAGGATGTTATTTGAGGATCCACTGTGGTTCTCAGACATCAGTGTTTCCCAGATATATTAGAGATTTTCATAAAGAAGGGAGATTTCTGAACTCTACTGATAGAGAATCTGATTTAGCAGGTGTGGGATGGGGCCCAGGTACCTAGATTTGATCAGTTCCACTAGGTGATTCCAATGCAGATGGTCTGAAGATGAAACTTTTAGAAACTTTAGGCTGGAGTCTTTTCTATTGAGCTTATAGGCAAGTATACAAGCCAACCCAGAATATGATCTGGCAGCTTTTATGAGGGGGTGAGCATCCTGGCTGAACAATCGACTGTGCTGGAGTAAAAAATAAGGGACTTTCTCTCTTCGAGAACAGCACTGAATCTAACCAAAGCTCTTTAAGATGCAGAAAGTTCTGCTTCAGAGATAGACTTCCCTATGCTTCCTTACTTCTTTGCTAGTTTCTGGCCTCCTCTCTTATTTTGGCTTAGTTTGGGGTAAGACAAGAGAGAAAGAGCAGGCCAGCTGCAGAGGGTGGCCACTGAAGACACAGGACTTTCAGTGCTGAAACCAGAGCAGTCCTGGGCAAATGGAAATGGTTGGCTGCCATCCTTGCACAGAAGCCCTTATGGTGCGGACCCATCAGTAATTCTGCTCAGCATGCAGAGGGTTTGTGCCCTGGTGGCTCGGGCAGGCGAGCAGCTCAATGAGTATGTTCCATATGTCAGTTGGCACTGTTCCTTTTCTTTAGTGGAGAAGTTCTTTGTGTTTTTTTTGGCTCTTCAGGCTAATTTCCTGCATCTGTAGGAGGCTGATTGCAGGTAGCCTCACCTGAATGAGAAGTAACTTCCCAGAGTCTCATTTTTGTTCAATACTACTATGCCAAGAATCACTGTAGGCTCCCTACCCCAACCCCTCCAGCGAGGCCATATCTAGGACTGGAGGGATTAGAACTAAAAACTCCTCCTTGGGAGGAAAAGGATGGGGAAGCCCTGGAGAAGAAGGCAAAAGAGCGATGCATTGTTCTGTTGCCAGAGGTCCTGCAGCCTTACCTTAACCAGTGCTTTTACTCTTTTATTAGCTTAGAGACACCCTATTATGTTCTTCTTGAATTCAGCTCTAAGGGGAAAATGTGTTTTCTTGAGTGAGGTGTGTCCTGGGAGTAGAGTTCAGACTGCTTTGCTCTCAGCTTGGGCCCTGGGATGAAACAGAGCCTACAGCTCTGCTTGAATGAAAATGATGTACCAGGGATAGCCAAGGAGGAAATGACTCTGGAACCTGGACAAGTGTTGTCATCAGCTGAGGGTGGACTGGGCAAACAAGCAAGCTGAGTGAGCCCATTTTTTAAAAAAAATATTTATTTATTTATACAAGAGCTGGGGTACAGGCCAGAGGCGCGGGAGGGTGAGAGGATTCACCAGAGACAGAGCAGGGAGCAGAACAGGCAGATGGACTGAAAACACTGCTGAGGGGAGCAGTGGGCGAGACAGGAGAAGTCTGCCGCGCCATGTGGGTATCTTCCTGGCTGGCCGAGAATTGAAACTGCACTGCAGAGGCTGCGGACAACTTCACAGCTCAATCGCCTTCTCCACCAGGGAGGCCACCATGTTTGATTTTTATTTTTTAATGAAATGTTTAATTGAAGTGACATTGGTTTATAACACCATTTTTGGTTTTTATAAAAGGTATAAATTATTGAAGTGTGTGCTTATAGATAATACACAGAAAATGAAAGGAATTCATAAGAGGAGTTCTGAAAGCTGTTTTAAGTCAAAGTAGCATTGTAGACTCAGAGCAGTACACCTTCTAGTTGAAAAGGGAACAGCATTCTTCTAGATGAGCAAATCCTGATGTTAAAACCATGTAGGATCTCAGTAATACCCAGTACGTGATTCGATTCCAGAGAGTTTCTCATTTAGTTATATTTTACATATGCTAATATTAGAAGTTATTTGCAGTTGCTAAACACACACTGATTGATGGGATAGTTGTGAGAGTAACAAGGAAAATGTTTCAGAAACTTTCTAATGGATCGTAAATCACCTTGGGATGGAAGCTTGTCCAAACCTGGATAATTAAGAATTGACACTACGAGAGATAGCTGTTGGAAGAGAGACTTACAGTTGTTTATGATGTGGGTTTTCATGGATTGAATGGTGTTGCCTAAACTGCAGAACTTGTAGGAATTCATAAAAAATTAGCGACTGAGGTGATTAATCCTGCTCTTTGACTTCACATTAGAAAGTATTTCTAGCGTTGTTGCCGAAATGGAATGAACACACTATGGAGAGGTATAAAGCAACTTTGAGTCTAAGAGAGTAAAGCATCATGTGATTATGTTTATGTCTATTTTCATGTTTCGAATTTGTCTTAGGTAAACGTGTAAGTTAGTGGAAAACAAAACAGAGTGACTTGTACACAGGGCAGAGATGACTATCAACATCAAGTGATCCCATCTTGGGATCCCCAAGGCTGGGATATAAAAACATCACCTGGGAGAATCAGAGATGTTGTCATGGAAGCCACATCACTCATCTTGGCTTATTTACCCCCAAAAGGGATGAAGTAGGGATACTTATATATATATAACATGATGAGCCTTGAAAACATTAAGCTAAATGAAAGAAACCAGATAGGAAAGACTATATTCGTGTGAGCCCATTTATTATGAAATGTCCCACACAGGAGAATCCATAGAGATAGAAAGTAGGTTAGTGCTTGCCATAGACTCTCAAGGAAAGGGGAGAATGAGAAATGAGAATGAGGAATGACTGCTAATAAATACAGGGTTCCTTTTTTTAAAAATATTTTTTATTTATGCATACAAGAATTGGGGTACAGGCAGTGGGTGAGAGGATTCACCAGAGACAGAGAGTGGGGAGCAGAATAGGCGGATTGACTGAAATACACTACTGAGGGGAGCAACGGGCAAGACAGGAGAGGTCTGCTGTGCCATGTAGGTAGCTCCCTGGTGGGGGATGGAGCTCCTGCTGCAGTGGCTGCAGATAGCTTCCTAGTGCTGAGACTTAACCCCTTGTGTCACCAGGGAGATCCAAGAGTACAGGGTTTCTTTGTGAATGATCAAACTGTATAGTACTGATGTTCATAGAACTTTGAAAATATATTGAAAACTACTGACTTTATATTCTACTTGGATGACTTTGATGGTATTAGAATTATATTTCAATATACATACATTTGTACCAAAGAAAACAAACAAGAAAGCTTTATGTGCTCTTCTGGAAAAAGCAGGAATCAAAGTTACTATTGACCTTTCAAAAAACACAACAGCAGGAAATTCTACCAACTTCATTTTGAGGATGGGAGCCAAGGGAACTCAACTCCTCACCAGATGAGACCCTTTTTCTTCTCCTTACCCCCTCTCTTAAGCTTACAGTTAGAAGAAGAAATGGCTAGTTCATTGTGGAGTGGGGAAAAAAAGATGGTGCTGCTGTTTTAATCAGGGTCAGTGTTCCGTGTCATGACCTGCCAACACACCAGAGGTTCTGCGTGCGTTACAGAACACCACTTCCCAGCGTGACCCTCTCCACACTGCCTTTATTAGTTTGTGCTGTGCTGTGCGCTCCTCTGGTGGGGCTGCTTTGTTGTTGTTGTTACTGTTGCTGCTTCAGCTTTTTTATTTTGACAGAGAAAATCCTTATAGTGAGCAAAGTAGAACCCACTGAGACCTGCCTCTGGAGAATACATGCTGCTGTTGTTTCAAAAACTTTAATGTTTCTAGTTAATATGGTTGGGGCTCAGCAGCTACTGGGCTCTTAGCCCATCTCAGCCTTCATCACAGCATGTCCTGCCTCCATGATGTTCTGTAAAGATGGGGTCCAGGGAGTGGACCCCAGATAACTGACATATGGGATTGTATTAGTTTAAGTGGTACAATATAATGGCTTGCTATTCGTATATATTGTGAAATCACCACTATTAGAGTAGTTAATATGGACCACCTCACATAGTTACATTTTTCCCCTGGTGATGAGAGCTTTTAAGATTTATTCTCTTAGCAACTTTCAAATGCACAAAACGGTATTCTTAGCTGTATTTGCTCTGCTGTATTTTATATCCCTGGTCCTTATCTATCTTATAGGATAAACATATTTATTTGTCTTATAACTTTTATCTTGTACCCTTTGGCTACCTTGACCTATTCACCCCACTCTCCCCACTCCACCCGACTTCTGCCAACCACCAATTTGTTCTCTATGAATTTGGTTTTTTAAAAATTTCATTTGTGAGTGAGATCATACAGTATTTTTTCTTCACATGATTTCACATTGTTTCATTTAGTCTACATTATTTCATAATGACCATATTATCCTTCCAGATTGTCATAAATAGTAGTATTTCTTTCTGTTTTAAAACTGAAGCATCACCCCTGCCCTGTCACATTTTCTTTATACATGGACATTTAGGTTGTTTAGTGTTTTGGCTATTGTAAACAATATTTCAATGAAGAGGACCATGTTTCTTTTTAGAAATTTCCCCAGTGTTATGTTTCCATGCTTTGTGTACTTTCTCAATTTAGTCATACTTTTTTTCTTAAAAAAAAAAATCCTGGGCTAAATTGAGACTTGAAAAAAGGTGTCAGTGGTGTTTTTTTGGTCTTACCACACCGCAGTTTTGTTGCCCCATTTCCATTCTGAACTTTCTTTCCCAGATACTTGTTCCTCTTATATTTTTACTAACCTGAGGAATTTCACCCCTCTCTGAATCAATGAAAACTGGCTCCTAGTTACCTGTGTTCCATCTCTCAGGACCCAGTTTAAAGACTAAATTAAATCTGGTAATGCAGTTATATGTGGCTCCGTTCCTTATTGTTCCCAAGTTACAAGTGTGCATAGGAATTTGAAGCATTCATGGGGAGGTGGGATCTTTGGTTTAGGGAGTCTCTTTTCCCTCAGTTGTCACCAAAAAGGTGAGCTAACCTGTTTTGCCCAAAACCCCATTCTAAGTGTGGTCCAACAGTGAGCTCTTCTATTCTGTTTTCAGGGGGAGCAGGAGGAACCTCCTAGCAACTCATTATAAACCCATGGATTACATAGATTTGTTGTGTTTGAATGAATTGCTGTCATTCTTTTTATTGCTTGTGGCTGTTAGGTCTTGACATTACCCTGTTAGCCTGAGTCATTCACTTCTGGTCAGCAGCTTCGACCTCTTAAAGTAATCAGATTAGCTGGTCTTTAAGATTACTTTTAGTTCTAACTTCTTTTTTTTTTTTTTTTTTTAAGATTTATTTATTTATTTATACAAGCACTGGGTACAGTCAGAAGCACGGGAGGGTGAGAGAATTCACCAGAGCCAGAGTGGGGAGCAGAGCAGGCAGAAGGACCAAAGTACACTGCTGAGGGGAGCAGCGGGCGGCAGGAGAGGTCTGCGCGCCATGTGGGACCCTCCTCTGGTGGCCGGGGAGCAGCCGGGGATTGAACCGGCGCTGCAGAGGTTGCGGGCAGCTTCGCAACCCAGCGCTCAACCGCTGCGCCACCGGGGAGGCCCTAGTTCTAACTTCTATTCCAGTGGAGAGACTCCAGTATTCTACAATTAAATCTCATATTGAAAATATACTATTCTGACTTTTCTTCTCCTTAGACTTAACACTGTAGGGAAATGAGTATTTGAAAATATGAAATGCTTTTATTTCTTTCTCTGATCTTTTAGCTCCTACTTATGTGACACTGGCTTAAGACAGTCCCGTATTTTAAGCTCAGTATCTAGATACAAAACAAACCAAAATGTTAACCTTTCTCTACCTAAAGACTGTAATGAGAGTTTTCAAGGAAAGTCCTTTTTTTAAAGATTTATTTATTTATTTATTTATTTATTTATTTATTTATTTATTTATTTATTTATTTATTTATTTATACAAGCACTGGGTACAGTCAGAAGCGCGGGAGGATGAGAGAATTCACCAGAGCCAGAGCGGGGCGCAAAACAGGCAGACTGATGAAGTATGCTGCTGAGGGGAGCAGCCGGTGTGACAGGAGAGGTCTGTGGGCCATGTGGGACCCTCGCCAGTGGCCGGGGATCGAACTGGCACTGCAGAGGCTGCGGGCAGCTTTGCAGCCCAGCGCTCAACCACTGCACCACTGGGGAGGCCCTGAAAGCCCTTGGTTTTGAAGTTGGATTGGTCTCTATCTATTCCAGCTTGCCTGTTGTTGTTATTACAAATGCGATGTTTCCTCACCTTTATGTGGGAAACCAGTAAGGAGGAAGGGATAGCTGCATTTCACTCCAGAGTCTTGGTGTGAGGCAGAATGAGGAGTTGAGGAGGGCCTGAGGCTCCCCAGTGAGCTGTTCAGAGAAGTCCAGAAGGCTGCAAAGCTGGCCAAGTCTTACCAGGTGGCTGTAGAGAGTCAGCCTGAGTCCCTCCAAGCCAGGAGCTGGAGCCTGTCCATCCAGGCAGTGTCTGAACCAGATCCAGGCAGTTGGGCCAAGTCCCCAAGGCTGTCCCTGGGACCAGAAGGTAGAACCAGAGGGGAGCATGGATTTAAATTCCAGGGCACAAGACAAAAACTCACCATATCTAAGAAGGAATTGAAAGTATATTTTTTAATAAATACTTGAAGGGTGTTGTCTCATGTAGAATCGTATATAATAACATTTAAAAAGGGTCTGAGTTTGTTTTTGTCTGTGCCCTGTGGAACACATGTGACTTCAAAGGCAACTCTGTAGGGTGCAGGGAGAAAAGAGTATGCTTTTATTTTTAATTTTGGAAGAAGTCCTCCAAACTATTTTTGATGGCTGGGAAACAAAACTTACATTCCCTCTAAATTCATTTGCATTTAGCAGATCCACCTTTGTTTTTCTGCAGTGACAGTTTCCATTTCTTCAACCTGTGTGTTCTTCCCTGCTTTGAGGTTTTATTTTGCAGAAAATATGCAAGGACTCTGCTAGATCATTTCAAGTGAAGCCTCAAATAGCCCATTTCATTAATCCCTCCTTTCCTGGACTTCTTTCTTCTCACCATAAGTATCTTCAGAATTTAAAACAGTTGTTTATAAGACTGTTTAAAACATGAAACACCCTTTTAATATGAATCTTATGTTGTAAAAGAGGAGCTTGTGGTTTCATTTCAATCTGATGGAACCCCTTGGTGATGAGCGAGTTAGAGCTTCAACCTAGTGCATATGCATGGTGTGTGTGTGTGTGTGTGTGTGTGTGTGTGTGTGTGTAAGCCTCTGCAAACCCTGGGATTCCTTTAATCCATGAATCATGGAAATTAGAGACATCAATGTTGTTTTCAGTGACTCTGTCTTCCTGTACCTACATAAAGCTGTTCCTTCTGGCTTGTTTTTGGGGTAAGTTTCTTTTGTGGCCTCTTTGCCGTGCCTTCCACCAACTTCTCCTCTAGAACTTCAGTGCAGATGATTCAGACTATGCTGTTTTAATTTTTTTTGGCTTACTTATTTCTGGCCACTTTTATTACCCTCTTCCAAACTCTAAAATCCCAGTCTTGTTTGAAATTTTGAGTTCTGATATGGTTCAGAAGTGGTTCTGTCTATCTTAAGTGGTTGTTTTTATTGTCATAAGGGTTTTGTGACTTCTTGGAAAGAAACTTCTGCTTTATGTAAACTAATCACCACTACTGGGCCAAAAGGGGCCTAGTCTGATTATTATAGGTCAGCAAATAAAGGGCAAGATATTACTAGCTTCCATAGCTTTGGTATTATACTTCTTTTTATCCCTTTGTAAATAACTCATAACTCATTGGTCTTTCTCCTAATCTTTGTTAGTAATGTTGTCTTAAATTATAAAGGACAGTAATACAGTTATAATAATTGTTATATCAATATGCTAAAAGACGTACTCTCTTCCACCCATATCCTTCATCAGAATAGAATCTTCCCTGAAGACTTGGGTTATGAGCAGAATACTTCTGTGTTGGCCTAGTAAATAATATTATGACCTAAAAGCATTTATCAAAGGGTCAAGTATATAAGGTAGTATATGAAATCTATAAATATCAAGAAATGTTTCAGTCATTTATAGATCTTATCTGTGTTCTCTCTAAAAAGTTTCATAGAATGGTGCTAGTGAACACACATACAGACACAGATGGGGATTTCCCTTAAAAGGCTTACTTCATATTCTAGTAGGGAGAAAGAGGGGAAGAAAAAAAGAACTTACATGAAATGTTTGTTGAATAATGTAAGAAAACTTAAACCTAAATGTCAAATTGGTTGAGGCTGGTGCTCGTTTTCGCTCTCTCTCCCCCCTCCTCCACCCCCACTTGTCACTTCTCTCATCAGAATTCAGGGAAGGGGGCTATAGAATTGATGAGTTGGTGATGTCACATGAAGGGGAAGGAAGAATTTGGATAATTTGGAAGGGTGGGAGTGAGGTGCAGAAGCAAACTCCAAGCATGGAAAATGGCACATTTTCCAGACAGAGATGAAGTAAGTAAGAGTTATCCTCAAACCATATTATTGCTGGTTAAATAGTTTAGACTGCTTGCCAAAGTTGAAAGGAAACTGTAAAATTATAAGCACTTATATCATCAAAATAGTGTGGAATGACCTAAAATGATACAAGGTACAGATTTATCTTTGACAAGATGATTTAAATATAATAAGATCTGTGAGCGAGGATCTTGTCTTAGTTAGATTTTGGTCTCTCAAGAGGTGAATCTTAGTACATATCTTGTACATGATGGATTTTGATAGTTTTCATTGAATGAATATATGAATTTAATACAGGGACATCTTTGGTGTTGCCCTCAAAGAGATATTATAGAACCTTAGAAGATGGGCTTCATTGTCCAGAGAATGTCTTAAGCATCAGTAAAGTCCCATTGATACTGGCATTTCATAAATAATTTTGGTGATTTGTAGAACTAGCCAAACTGATTTTATCGAGAATCTTCTATAATTCCAGTAACACTAGAGGTATGTGAGATGTAATTTTTGACATTACAGAAATTATGTTACATTAGGAAGACAAGAGTGTTCATTGGGGAAAATAGAAAAAGCAACATGTAAGGGGACATACTTGAGGGGCATAAGTGGGTGTCTTCACTGCTGCTCTTTTATTTCATTTCTCTTTTCATTAGGAAATCTATTGTGTTATATTTGTATCTGCTGATCACTCACTTTGGTATCTGCCTGAATTGGACCCAGTGTTTCCCATCATCACACACTCCAAATCTCTAAATCCAACCAGATTATGTCCCTTTCCATTTTCTATTATAGCACTTCTGTTCTAATCACCGAAGCTCAAAACATTGACCATTTCTGTATACCCTTATTTCCTTATATTTTCCAGTTGCCATAGCCACTGTATTCAGGATTATGAGTAGTTCAAAAGAATGAAAGAAATTTTTAACCACATGAGCCCGTTTATGCAGAGAAAGTGTGTTGACCAGAAGGTAATAAAATGATGCTCTTAGGATGTGGATGGGAGATACAGGTTTTTATGTTTTGACTTAACTGTGCTGGGGTAAGAAATACAATGAGGGAAATCCCACATTCCTTGATCTGAAACCTGAAGCATACACCACCTGGGTATGCCACATTTTGATAAATAGAATTTAGCTTCAAATGTTTTTTAAAAAGCTTGGTATTGAAAGGGAGCCTACTATTAAATTTACATTTTTTATTACCATATTTTCCTGGTGTATTGGTAGGTTTGCATGCACAGCACATTGATTCTTAGCGTTGTGATCTCCAGGCTGTCATGTGCATAGCTGCTGATGAGTGGAATGAACTGTCATGTGTTGTGAGCTACCTCTCACTGGTGGCATTTAAATAGAGATGGCATTACTATTTCAGATACCGAAGACTTGAGCCTGGCATTGGGTAGGAGATTAGATTAGCACTCCCTAGATTGAGATTTTATCATTTTATAGTGTTTCATAAGATAGTTTATTTCTATTATTATGTAATATACTGGCAATAGGCATGTACTGATTTTGTCTTTCTCTATGGCACCTTGGAAAGTATATGGTTAAACACTTACAAATGGTGTCCAAGGGTGGCATCATCAACTGTTTTTCTGGATTGCAGGGTGAATGTTGAAATCACATATATGATTAAAGTATTAAATATTTACTAATATTCACTGTAATGCATTAAGATAGTCTTCTGACTTTGTTAATGTTGAACTCAGTGGTAGGGTCTGAACCTTTGAAGCACTGGGATTAGCATTTTCATGACGTTAAGATGATTTGTAGACAGTTAGCCTGATCAAGTTTATAAAGTTTTATAAAGTTATGAAGACTCATCTTTCCATAACAGAGGTGGAAAGGTTTAGAAAGAAATACCCTTTCCTCCTTTGATCTGAAGCAATTCAAGACAAGGGATGAAAGAAAGCAACTTGGGGGTTGATGTATATTGTAAAAAAAAGTTTCAGAGCCAAGCATACTTTAGAAATGATCTCCTAGGTTTTTCAGCCGTGTTCAATTTTCTTGGTCTGATGCTTTCAGGGGTTCTTCCTCCACTTCAGGGAGGAAACTAGAAGTTATTGTATGAAGCTTAAAAATGTAGCTCCTTTAGATCCTTTGCCAGTATTCCATCATCATCTTGAAACAAAGAACATGGTAAACATCCACAGCTTACACAATGGAAGAATTCCTTTGAACCAGATCAACCATAGAGAAAATATCTTCACAGCAGCAAATGCAGAGCTGTGTGGGTCTAGCGCTAGCTCAGACTTTGTGCGGGCCTGCGTCCTTCCTCCTCATTCTCTTCCTAACCCTCCCATATAGGTGGTTCTGGGTGTTTCTTGTTATCACGAAATACTTTTGAAGAGTGCCAATTAATAAATGCAGAAGGAATGGTGGAGGAGAAAAAACCCCTATTTTACAACAACGGCAGTCATTAATAAATGATTCTGTGATCAGTGGGTGCTAAAGCAGTGAGTGAAAGCTTATTGGGAACAGAATGTTCTAAAGTGTTGCTCGATGGACTCCTTACCCAATTCCAGAGGGAAAAGGGCACCTTTCAGTGGAGAATACCTTACGCATGTGGTCAAATTTAAGCAACCTAGCATCACCAACAGAGGAACAAATAGATGTTATGAATTCATGGATTTGATCCCCACCTCACTTAGGCACCTTTCCTGTCCGGTGTGTTTTAGCTGAAGCCAATCTCGGGAAACCAGACAAATCAAGAAATAAGTTCATCTAAGAAATGCCAGTCATTATAGATCAAAAAACCAGGGAAGCCTTGTTTTGATTTAAGGAGAATAAAGAGATATGACATGTAAATGCAGTGTGTGATCACAGCTTGAACCTAAGATCAGGGAAATAGTGGAAATAGCGATAAAAACATTTATTGGGTTATTTGGGGGAATTTGAAAATGGAATATATATTAAGTAATACATATTTATCAATGGTAAATTTCCTGTGTACAATATATTTTGCATATGTAAGAGGATAACTTTTTCCTTAGAAGATTCCTATTGAAGTATTTAATACTTAATTATCATGTTGCTTGCTACTTTTATATGAATCATATTATATATGATTTACCTAACAAGTATTTTTATATAATAATTCAAATATAATACATTATATTAGTGTACATACTTGCTGTAGACATGGATATGTTTGCATGTAATGTAGAGCAAATGTGGCAAATGTTGCCAATTGGTGAACTTAGAGGGCATATTCATTGCACTGTTTTTGAAAACTTTCTGAGGTTTGAAATTTTTCAAAATAACGTGTGGAAAAAAATTCTTTTGTATTAGGGATAAAGTAGTAGGAAACAATGTTGAGCTAGTAAACTGATGCTTATACACAATGGCATTTATTAATGTTGAATGAAGTTAGATATTACAGTCAATTTTAAATATTCACAAAATGTTAAGTGAGATTAATTCAAATGGTCAGGAATTAAGTATTTTTAGAGTAGAGAATGGATTGCTGATGGATATCTTAGTGTCTTCTTCATTTCCACAATGGTAACTTTCTCCTGTTGTGAGTCCTTAAATCAATAGGATTGTTGTAAGAATTAATGATATAATGTGTGTGAAAGATATTTTGTAAGCTGTGAAAATAATGTCTTTAATTTCTTTGTGTTTGGGGTGTAACTTGTGCTAGATTATAACACCCCATGTTGTATTTTATCAGTATTTAAAAAAATATGCATTCATAGGAAGTCAAACAGTGGCTTTATTAAGACTCATTTCATAACATATGTAATTTAGAAAAATAAAGCTGTTTTCATTTAGATGAGATTAACACAGTCCTGCCTTATGGTTGATCTAGAACAGTGTCTAAATGCATATAACAAAATATTAGCTTTTTCAGTAATGACACAAAACTTCACTTACTTTTTATGCTCATTTAGCCAGTTGTACTTATGGAAAAATTTTCCCGAGAGGTTGAAAAAAGAGCAAACGAGCTTTAACATAAGTCAATAGAACATTAAGTAGAGAAAAACTCAGAGTTGCTTGTGCTGTTATCTTGTGATAATTTCAATTTAGGCTTTTAAGTATGCTTTTAGACTTTTATTGTTACACTAAATATAAAATTGAATCAATGTGTGCATTACTTGAAATGAATATGGAAAATGAACATTTTTGCCCTTTCTAAAGGAGGCAGCTTGGAATATCTATAAAATTGTGATATTTTGACCCTGACTGGAATAAACCATACAGAAAGAAGTGATGACAAAGGAAGATTAGGGAGGAGCAAACAACCCACTAGCTAGAGGTGGCATTACTGTCAGTTATTGAGCGTGACAAGATCCTTCAGCTAGTATAGATGCTCATGGGTATGCCTAGGTTTCCTTGGGAGTAGCAAGGGGATTACTAAATTAGAGAGACACTAGGTTGCTTGTCTTTGTCATAGGAGGATTTTATGATGTAAACTATTTTAAATGACAATGATCACTGAGTAATTACTATGAGTTAAGAGTGATGTTAACACCAAATGCCCAAAAATAGATGACTGGATCAAAAAGATGTGGTACATATACACCATGGAATATTACTCAGCATTCAAAAAAGATAAACACATGCAATTTGCAGCAACATGGATGGCGCTGGAAGGGATCATGCTCAGCGAAATAAGCCAGAAAGAAAAAGAAAAATACCGGATGGTCTCACTCATAGCAGGAATCTAGAAAACTTAAATAAGGGACCAGGAAAAAGAATAACTATAAGAAAGTAAAAATCAAAATCAACAAACAACTATGAACCAGAGACACTCTATGAGGGTGCGGGGCAGGGAGGGGAGGGATTGGGGTCAAAATAAGGGGGTTGCAATTGTATGAGGAACATAAAAATAAAATTTATAAAAAAAAAATAAAAAAAATAAAATTGACGGCATCCTTAAGGGAAAAAAAAAAGAGTGATGTTAAAATACTTTATATGGATTTTTCCAGCTAGGTCTCATAACATCCATGCGAGTTAGATATTCTTATTTTATAAATGAAAAAGGTGGACTCAGAGCAGTTAAAGAGATTCTGTAAGGTCACATAGAGAATAATGACAAATAATGACAAGCATTTGCCACTTGAATCCATGTTATCAGACTTCAGAGTTTTATAACCATTTATAACCATTTTATAACCACTGTTGCTATACTCAATTGACTCTCTAAAGTTGATACTGGAGGAAACAGATTGAGAAGATGTGGAAACTTTTTAATGATATAGATATGTTTTTGGTGACGAGGGAGTAAAGAGAACAGGAATTACTCTCTGAACAAGAAAAACTAAAAATAATTAGAAAAAAGAAGCAAATTTTTTTAGGTATTAAACAAATAACATGACAGCAAACTTTCAGAAAAGGGAAACAGTTAAGATTCTGCCTGGAGCCTATTTAATATATCAAGATATGTAACAGAGCCCAGTTGTTGAGCAGACAGAGTTCATAGTTCAAAGAGGCATTGGCCCCGAGAACTCATAGGAAAGGTACTAGATAGGCAAATACTACACAAAGAGACAGCTTCAAAGACCTGCAGTGAATGCATATGAAAAAACTGCCCTAGAAGCAAAAAGTACACTGGGTGATTAGCCATAGATTAGGTACTGTGGATAACGCAATGGGTAAACTTTGAAGACATAATACTTGTCTAAAATGGAATAGGAAAATTCCAATCAAAATCTCAATGGCATTCTTCAAAGAAATAGAACAATTATTGATGAAATTCATATGGAATCACCAAAAACCCCGAATAGCCAAAGCTCTACTGAAAAAAAAAGAAGGAAATGGAGGCATCACACTCCCAGACTTCAAACTATACTACAAAGCCATAATCATCAAAACTGCATGGTATTGGCACAAGAACAGACATACAGACCAATGGAATCGAATAGAAAATCCAGAAATAAACCCACAGATTTATGGTCAACTAATCTTTGACAAAGGAGCAAAGACTATGCATTGGAGCAAAGAAAGTTTGTTCAATAAATGGTGCTGGGAAAACTGGGTCGCTACATGCAAAAGAATGAAGCTTGACCACTACCTCACACCATACACAAAAATCAACTCAAAATGGATTAAAGAACTAGACATAAGACCTGAAACCATAAAATACATAGAAGGAAATATAGGCGAAACACTACGGGATTTGCACATCAAAGACATCTTTACAGACACATCACCCAAAGCAGTGATAGTGAAGAGAAAGATAAACAGCTGGGACTACATCAAATTAAAGAGCTTCTGCACAGCAAAAGAGACAATAAGAAAAACAAAGAGAAACCCCACCAACTGGGAGAACATTTTTGCACCCAACACTAATGATAAAGGACTGATCACAAAAATCTGCAAAGAGCTGATGAGACTCAGCAACAACAAAGAAAATAATCCAGTCAAAAAATGGGCAGAAGAGCTAAAAAGAAACTTCTCTGAAGAGGAAATGCAAATGGCCAACAGACATATGAAAAAATGTTCAACATCACTTGTAATCAGGGAAATGCAAATCAAAACTACCATGAGATACCATCTCACACCAGTGAGAATGGCACATATTAAAAAAACTAGCAACAACAAATGTTGGCGAGGATGTGGAGAAAAAGGAACTCTTGTGCACTGTTGGTGGGAGTGCAAACTGGTCCAACCACTATGGAGAGCTGTGTGGAGATTTCTGGACCTACTAAACATAGAGCTTCCATATGATCCAGCAATTCCACTCCTAGGTATTTACCCAAAGGACACAGAAACATCAATTCCAAAGAGCACCTGCACTCCTATGTTTATAGCAGCACTGTTTACAATAGCTAAGCTTTGGAAACAACCCAAATGCCCAAAAATAGATGACTGGATCAAGAAGATGTGGTACATATATACCATGGAATATTACTCAGCATTCAAAAAAGATAAACACATGCAATTTGCAGCAACATGGATGGCGCTGGAAGGGATCATGCTCAGCGAAATAAGCCAAAAAGAAAAAGAAAAATACCGGATGGTCTCACTCATAGCAGGAATCTAGAAAACTTAAATAAGGGACCAGGAAAATGAATATAAGAAAGTGAAAATCAAAATCAACAAAAAACTATGAACCAGAGACACTTTTTGGGGGGTGGGGGGCGGGAGGGGAAGGATTGGGGTCAGAATGGGGCGTTTGCAATTGTATGGGGGAATATAAAAATAAAATTTAATATTTAAAAAAAAAAAATGGAATAGGAAAAACCCCCAAATTAATAGAGCATTCTGTGAGACCACAGAAAATAGCCTGTCATATTTGTAGTTGTCATAGAAAGTGACAGTGAGAGTGGGATACAGAAAAAAAAAAAAACTTTTAAGGATTATGACTGATAAATGTCCAATTTTGGTGAAAACTGTAATCCTACAAATCCTAAGACTCAACAAGACATAATTAGAATATGAAAAAAATTACATGAAGGTCCTTCATTAAGTTGTGTAACACTAGTGTTACAGAAAAAAAAATCTTAAAAACAGCAAGAAATTAGACACATTATGTGCAGAAGAAAAAAGGTAAGATGAGCGGACTGCTTGTTGGAAACAATATACATCAGAGGAAAATGGAATATCATCCTTATGGCATTGAAAGAAAAAAAATTCCAATTTAGAATTCTATACCAAGCAAAATATGTTTTTAGTTAAAGAGATGAAATCAAGACCTTTTAGGACATGCAGAAGATGAGAAAAAATGTCAAATAAAGTCCTCAGGTAAAAGGAAAATGATGCTAGATAGAAACCTGGCTCTACATAAAGAAACAAAGAGTACTAGAAAAGGCAAATCTGAATGTGAACACAAAAGATTTCTTCTTTTGAAAAATGTCCTTAAATTAACTGCTTAAAGCAAATATAGCTATATAATGTGGGGTACAATAGAAATAAATATTTATGTGAGAGTAGTCACACAAAGACAGGGAAGGAAACATGCTCTCATAAGTTATTATATAAAATGGTATTATAGAACTTGAAGGTAGACCATAATAAGGTGTACATGTGTATTATAAACCCTAATGAAACCACTAATAATAGAAAGCAAAGTTTATAGTTAATAGACCAAAAAAAGAGGTAAAATTAAATCATGAAAAAGTAACATAAGATGATAAAGAGAAAAAAGGCACGAGGAACATATAAGAAAGAGAAAAAAACAGCATGATGGTATAGTTAAATCTAACTATATCAATAATTATATTAAATGTAAATGGCTTGAACTCTACAATTTAAAGGTGAATTTTGTCAGAACAGATAAAAAAAAGGACACAAATTTATATTGACTACAAGAAACCCACTTTATTTTTTTATTATAAATTTTATTTTTATATTCCCCATACAATTGCGACCCCCTTATTTTGACCCCAATCCCTCCCCTCCCTGCCCCCCACCCCCCGTAGAGTGTCTCTGGTTCATAGTTGTTTGTTGATTTTGATTTTTACTTTCTTACAGTTATTCTTTTTCCTGGTCCCTTATTTAAGTTTTCTAGATTCCTGCTATGAGTGAGACCATCCGGTATTTTTCTTTTTCTTTCTGGCTTATTTCGCTGAGCATGATCCCTTCCAGCGCCATCCATGTTGCTGCAAATTGCATGTGTTTATCTTTTTTGAATGCTGAGTAATATTCCATGGTGTATATGTACCACATCTTCTTGATCCAGTCATCTATTTTTGGGCATTTGGGTTGTTTCCAAAGCTTAGCTATTGTAAACAGTGCTGCTATAAACATAGGGGTGCATGTGCTCTTTGGAATTGATGAAGAAACACACTTTAAATATAGGGACACTGACATGTTGAAAATGAAAATATGGGAAAAGGTATATCATACCAACAGCAATCAAAAGAAAGTTGCAGTGGATATATGCATATGAAACAAAGTATATTTCTGAACGAAGAATATTATCAGACATAAAGAGAGTCATTTAAAAATGATAGAGCCATTCCATCAAAAGATATAACAATCCTGAATATGATTGGAGATCCTAATCTTAAACTGAGAAAAGGAATAGTCAAATTAATAATTATTGTTTCTTTCTCTCAATAGTTGATAGGACAAATAGAAAATTAGAAAAGATATAGACTACTTGGATAAAACTATCAATTAACACAACCCAGTTGACATTTATAGAACATTATGCCCAACAACAACAGAATGAATATTCTTTGCAATTGAATTTTGAACATTTACTAAGATAGGTCATATTTTGAGCCATCAGAATAATCTCAATCTATTTAAAGGGCTTTAAATAATACAGAATATGTTTTCTGACCATGTGAGATTAAACTAGAAGCCAATAACAGAAAGATTATGGTAGATCCCCAAATATTTGAAAACTATATAATACAGGCAAATGCTTCAAAAATATGATACTCAAAACACAAAGGATAAAAGAAAAAATAGATAAATTGTATTTCATGAAAATGAAAACCTTTTTCTTTAAAAAAATACTAACAAGAGCATGAAATGGGAAGCTATAGAATGGAAAAAAAAATCTGCAAAATGCGTATTATACAAAGTTCTTATATCCTGAATATATAAAGAGCTCCTAAAACTCAACAGTAAGAAAGACAAAAAACTCAATTCAAAATGAGCATATGGTATATCTATTTGTCATATTTTGATGAATGTCCATACTATTTTCTCTAGGGACTAGGTCAGTCTACTTCCCATTCACAGTGTACAAGGGTGTGCTCCCCATATAATTCTCACCACCAGTTCACCTGTGCACCATCACCATAGTCCCTTGTGCTCTTCCCACCCTCATTTTAATCCCTCTCCATCCCCTTCCTCTGCAGAATGTCTCTAATTTATAGTTGCCTATTAATTTTGTTTTTAAATTTATTATAATTATTTTTTCCCGATCCCTTATTATGTTCCCTTACATTCCTTCTATAAGTGAAACCATCCAATATTTTTCTTTTTCTTTCTGGCTTATTTCACTGAACATAATCCCTTCCAGCTCCATCCATGTTACTGGGAATGGCATGAATTTATCTTTTTTGATTGTGGAGTAATATTCCATTGGGTATATGTACCACATCTTGATCCAGTCATCTATTTTTGAGCATTTGGGCTGTTTCCGTATCTTACCTGTTATGACTAGTGCTGCAATAAACATAGTGGTGCAGGTATCCTTTTGAAATAATGTTTTTGTATCCTTTGGGTAGATTCCTAGGAGTGGAATTGCTGGGTCATATGAAAACTCCATTTTTAGTAATTTGAGGAACCTCACACATAGTGGTTGGACCAGTTTGAATTCTAACCAGCAGTGTAAGAGCGTTCCTTTTTGTCCATATCCTCGCTAACTTTTTTTTTTTAATACAAGCCATTCTCACTGGTGTAAGGTGGTATCTCATTGTGGTTTTGATTTACATTTCCCTGATGATAAGTGACATTCAACATTTTTTTACTGCTCTTTGCCATCTGTATGATCCAGAGATTCTATTCCTTGGTATTTATCCAAAGAATGCAAAAGCATTAATTTGAAGGAATATATGCATTGCTATGTTTATTGCAACACTATTTATAATAGACAAGTTACGGAAACAATGTTATGTGCTTAATGACAGATGAGTGGATTAAGAAGATGTGGTATATATACACAGTGGAATACTATGCAGGTATACAAAAAGATGAAATCTTGCCATTTGTAATAACATGAATGGAAATGGATGGGGTTATGCCAAGCAAAGTCAGTCAGAAGGAGAAAGACAAATAGCAGATGATTTCACTCATATGTGGAGTGGAAAGAAACAAAACAAAGGAAAAGACAAACAAAACCAAAACAAGCTTTAGAAATGATGACTGCAGAATTGAAGCTACTACAGGGTGAGGATAAGGGTGGAGAACAAATGGAGGTGGGGGCCAAGTGGTCTGTGGTAGAGGATTATGGGTGCTTTGGGGATTGGTGTGTGTGGTATGGTAATAAACATCTGAAGAGGTGTGAACCTGTTCCCCTATATCTTGTACAGTGTTGTGAACCAGTGTTACCCAATAAAAAAAAAGTAGACACAAGAGTTGGAGAATCATCCTTTTAAAATATGATTAATCACTCAGGTACAAAGTGAAACCACAGTGAGATACTACTACACTTAGAATGGCTAACATTAAAAATTTGAAAAAGAGGGGCCTCCCCGGTGGCGCAGCGGTTGAGCGCTGGGTTACGAAGCTGCCCGCGGCCTCTGCGGCGCCGGTTCGATCCCCGGCTGCTCCCCGGCCACCGGAGGAGGGTCCCACATGGTGCGCAGACCTCTCCTGCCGCCCGCTGCTCCCCTCAGCAGTGTACTTCTGTCCTTCTGCCTGCTCTGCTCCCCGCTCTGGCTCTGGTGGATTCTCTCACCCTCCCGCGCTTCTGACTGTACCCAGTGCATGTGTAAACAGAACAAACAAACAAAACAAATAAATAAAGAAATAAACATGCCTCTATTAAAAAAAAAAAAAATTTGAAAAAGATGTGGAGAAACTAGGGCTCTCATGTGCTGCTGGTGGGTGTGTAAAATGGTATAAACATTTTGTAAAATAATTTGGTAGTTACTTAAAATGTTGGATACCATAGTCCCAGTGATTACATTCCAAGTTAGTTATCCAAGATAAATAAAACATGTATATAAAAACTTGCATATGAATGTTCATGGCCC
Source organism: Talpa occidentalis (assembly GCF_014898055.3). Taxonomy (NCBI): domain Eukaryota; kingdom Metazoa; phylum Chordata; class Mammalia; order Eulipotyphla; family Talpidae; genus Talpa; species Talpa occidentalis. The sequence continues at coordinate 67,063,519 of NW_023601433.1, read as the reverse complement.
AAAAGCATTATTTCTAAGCAAAACAAAAAAATCCATCAGCAGGTGAATGAATAAATTTTGGTATATTCGTACAAGATGATACTATACAACAATGAAAAGGAACAAAATAGTAATACGCTCAACAACAAGGATGATCTCAAAGTAATTATTCTGAGTGAAAGGAATCAGGCAGTAACATGTACACATTATATGATTCCATTTCAGTAAAATTCTAGAAAATGCATGGTGATCTACTGTAGCATATTGATGGTTTTCTGAGTTTGAGTTCGTGGGAAAGGAGGGAGATGTAATATAAAGGACATAAGGAAACTGTTGATGATGGAAATATTCATTGTCTTGATTGAGGTGATGGTTTCAGGGGCATACATATGTCAAAGCCCGTTAAATTGTACCCTTCAAATTCATGCATTATATTTGTGTACAAGTTACACCTCATTAGAGCTATACAAAGAATCCCAACTTACGCCTCTGGTGAGACATTGAGGTAGCGTATTGAGAGTTGCAGTAGAAGGCCACACATTTGGAACAGATGAGACTTTGGAGATTATCTTCATCATCATTGAGGAGTAAAATGTTTTGTCCATAATAGTCATGCATCATTTAATTAAACCATATCAAAATGCTACACCTCTTGCCATTTCCCTGAGAATGTTAGTTCCAGGACAATGGGCACTGGCATGTCCTGCCCATCTCTGCGGCCTCCACTCTGCTCAGAAAGTGTTTCGTAGACAGTGCTGCTTAGCAAATATATTCTGGTTAGTTGAAAGTATGATGTTTCCTAAACTGAATTATAGATGAGAACTACTTCACTTTCTTGGTATAGTGGAATGATGTGCTCAGTAAGTTGTAGATCTAATTACAATTTCCACTTAAACTTTTTTTGAGTTTCCTTTGTGTTCAAAGTTGTTTGGTTTGCATGCTTGACACTTGTTGGGTCTGGAAAAGCTTCTGAGGTGGAACAGAAATGATGGGGTACATATTATTTAGGGTCTGCAAATGACAGAGAAGCCAAATATCTAAGTTATTGAAAGACAAGTGGATTTCTTTGTCAACTAGATCTGAGCTGAGGCTTGTTCTGGGCAGCTGTCAGAGACCGAGGCTCATTCTTGTTTTTTTACTATCCCAAGGTCTTGTCTGTATCCAAGTGTCTCATGGTGGCTACTCCATGTCCACTATCCCTCCAAAAAGAAATGGAAGCTGTGACTAGAAAGTTTCACCATTATGTCCACACAGATTGTTTTGGCTAGAGCTGTTAAATGGCCATACCTAGTTACAAGTGATGACTTGTTTTGAATGAACAAACAGTTGATATTGTCAGGAGTGACCAGCAGTTTTAGTTACAAGGAAGGATCTGAGGATTACAGGAGTTTTAGCTTTATGATACTGCTCATGATAATCATGATGTCATGATATTGTGATGTTACCTAATCCTCCATTTGTTGTCTGGATTCAGGAAGTTAAGCAGACCCTGCAGGGTGTGACTGGAGGGAAAATTGAGCTTCTGTCCATCACTGGCCCACCCTCCCTTTTCTAAAGTTATGCTTAGTGTTTGATATTTCTTCCAAAACCCCCACAAAATGTTCTTATGTAAGGTTCACATGTGGGAATAGAACCTCTGATAAGAAAAATTGCTAAAAGGGTCATTTGAGGCAGACAGGCAGCAAATGTGTTATTATCATTTAATAACTTAGTAGTTTAGTTATTGAAAAGAATAAAGAATCAATTTTTATAATTTGGTGAAGCAACTGATTTTAACGTTCACTTTTTCAAAGTGATGGGAGGCGATTTAATGAAGCACCTCTGTTCAGGGAGTGAATTGGTGGCACACATCAATTCTGGAGATCCAAATTATGACTTTGCCATCCATTTCTTTGCCCATTAGGTCACATTTCCTTTGGAGAAAATTAGAAATGATCAAAAGGAAGAAAATTTAAGAACTTTCCTCCCCAAGCTCTGTATTAATGGAATTGACATTTCTCTGTTGATTGTCCCGAGGTCAGCCCCCAGAGTTCACTGGGAACTGGCTTGCCTCATCCTCAGAGTCATACATGGTGTTCTTTATCTCTTACACAGGGTGCAAAAGTGTTGCTTAGCAACAGCGATTCTTCCAGCTCTCACACTGCTGCAGCTCTCGGATCTGACAATAGAGGGGAGTTTGAGGGTGAGATCCTCATTTTTCAGCTTCTTCAATGCATTGAGGGGGAATAAAGAAAGAAGCAGCAAATAGGATGAAAGAAACACAATCAACAGCAATGCCCAAAAGCATTGGCTGATGGTGGAAAATGCTTGAGTACCATGCACACACCCTGCACATGATTAATAAATGCTGGTTGAGAGGTTTCAAAGCGGGTAATCACAGTGGCTGGGGTTAATTGGAGAAAAAGTAAAGAGGCAACAGAATGACATGGCTGGAAAGCCCGGAAATGGAAGTTTCTGACCAACTGAGTGCTTCGAGCACTTTCATGCTTTCTCTGTTTTGGGGTGCTTGTTTTTTCTTTTGGACCAGGCTATTGGGCAAGTTTTTGAAAGGAAATAGAAAGGACTAAAAGAAGCTTTTTGATTTTTTTCTCCTCCAACTCTTTTAGTGGCAATCCTAAAATTGGCTCAAACAGTTTCTTATTGAGTTCTGAGTGTTTAGAAAGATGTTCATTGCAGTCATTGCAGTAATGGCCTCAGGTTGGCTTCTTTGTGGCCTTGTGCAATAGAGCAGGGCAGCACAGGACACTTGGGAGTGACCCACAGCATTCAAGGTAATTTTAATGTTAGAAACACCATCATTTCCTGGTTCAGATTCTTTCTCGCTCTTTCCATCATTTCCTAGAGATAAAATGGAGGCGCATGTGCTGACCACTCAGAGGGGATATTTCAAACCTGTGCAGTCACAACCTTCCATATCAGATGCAGCCACAGCCCTTTGTAGAACAGTTTTCTGAAGTGAATCAGATGAGTTTTTCAGAGCTGAAGGAAGTCAGAGGATGAAATAAATAAAAGCAGAGAGGAAATTGAAAGGGGTGTGTGCGGGGGAAACATATGTTTTCAGATGATATTTTAAAATAGATGGAGAGTTGATGAGACAGAGATACTGAAAACCGACTCCAGATGGTGGGAATAGCGATGGCAAGCTGGTGTGAAGGGACAGAATGCAGGCTGGCACCAGACAGGGGATGAGGAGAGGGGAGACTGGAGATGGAGCTCATGCTTGCCATGGGAAGCCCAGGGAAGCTGCCATGGAGCTGGGTGGGGCTCTAAAGGTGTTTAAGATTACTTGGGAAGGAATTGGAATTATTGACTCTATACCCTTCATTATCGCCCCTGGTGCCAGCTTTGATGAACAGTTATTGCCATATAACATGGAAGTTTGAAGTCTGCAGTGTGATGATCTATACATACATAGACGTGTGTGTGTGTGTGTGTGTATATATATATATAAATGATTACCATTGCAACATTAGTTATTATTTCCATCCCCTCACATAATTATCTGTTTTTGTCGTATGTGGTATTAGCATATAAGGTCTATGCTCTTAACCTCCAAGTATTGTTAATTATAGTCACAATGCTACATATTAGGTCCTTAGAACTTACTCATCTTAGAACTGAATGTTCGTACTCTGACCAACATCTCCCTGTTCTCCTACCCCGAACTCTTAATAAAACCATTCTACTCTCTATAAGTTTCATATCTTTCAGTTTTAGTTTAATAATTTTCTCAGTAAATTCATGTCTTTTAATGTATCTTTTTTAATGATATGTTTATGAAAAAGGCTAATTTGTTTTACTTTGACTACGTTGCCAAGGCTCTGGCCATCGCTAAATGACTATTCAGATCATCATTAAGGAGTGATACACATTGAAGAATATTTATGCTTTCCCTTTAACAGTCTTGTCAAGCTCTATATGACCAGAATTCATCTTCATGAATTAATTGGAGGACAAATTATTGAGAGAGAGAAAATTGTGAAACAAGAAATTATTCCAGTTCTAGCATTAAGGTTCCAGAATGGCTTCTCATTACTAAGAGGAATGGAAAGATTCATCCACATTCCCTTTTCATGAAGTGATAGTTTTATTTGTGTAATAATTATTTAACATCTGTGGGTTGCCTTACTCTGAACTTGACACTATATTTTCCTCCAGCAAGCATTTATTGACTACCTATTTTGTGCCAGGAAAACTTTTTGGGGTACAAAGAGGAATAAAGTCATAGTCTTCCCTTTGTCTATTGTGTGAATGTAAAAAATGTCTCCTTTCTCTGGACTGTGGGTGGTTTGATAGTGGGTATGGTGTGATGACATACATCTGAGGAGGTGTCACCCTATTCCCGTAAATCATCTACAGTGTTATAAACCAAAGTTAATTCAGTTAAAAAAAAAAAAAAAGGTCTTTTTTCCTATCTGTATTCTGTGTGTGGGCTGCTGTATCATCACCAGAGGGGTCCTATAGCTTGAGTCCTATCGCTATTGTCAGTCCACACCCACCCCACACTTCTGCCTCTCTTCAGCTGACCTACGGTTACTGATTTCTCCCCGTTTTTTTTTTCTAGATCATTGTTGGTATTGGCACTTAGTTCGTGGGGTTACAGAAAACATAAAGATTCACATAGGAGATTGTTGTAACTGTTCCTGTTATGTAGAGGTCATGAATTAAAATGGCAACACTTGTGTAGTTCATTAACAGGGAAAAGAATTTGTATGCAGAAGGTGGCCACCCTTGTGGCACTAGAGTCTTTTTGAATGGAGCTGTGATTTTTACATCAATAAAAAGTTCAGTGTATTCATTTATTCTGTAGTTCTTGTGTTTCTGGGAAATGCCAATAATTTGTTGGCAACTGAGTCAGTTGTGGGATTTAAAGTTGTTGCTTTTGGGGGAGCTGCATTCCAGTTTTGTCAGCTACTGACTCAGCCTCATCTTCTCTGTTTACATGTCTCTTGGACTTTTTCATTTGTTTTTGTTGCTTGCCAGGAAAGCTGTTTGTAAATCTTTTGTTGGTGATGATGTAACCAGGAGCTTCCAGGCAGAGCCTGAAGCCTGACGACATAAAATGGCTGGCTCAGGCAATGCTGAAATGGAGGCAAACCTACTGCTACAGGGAACAGAAGGAATACACAGTATTATTGAGTTTATTTTTATTTAAGAGGCAAAAAATAGTTTCTGTAAATTTTATTTGGAAACAGTAAAGAATTGATAATAAATGGGCAAAATTTTCAAAGGAGTGGTATCTGAAAGCTCCAGGTGTAGTTACATGAACTGTAAATGGAGGCCATTTTTGTTTTAAAGGATAGCCTGGTAAATTCTTTCCTTTCGATTACATAGAAAATTTTGTCCAATGCTGGTCCTGACCTTTCTTTGTCACCTAATGTTGGCCTGTGACCGAGAAGGGTTGTGTTACTAGTGGGGGGAAACTAGGATGAAATAGGTGGGCTTGGAGTGAAGTGAAAAGTAGAAACATGTTAAGGAATGATGAAACAGGCCTAAATCTCTGTTAAAAATATATACTTAAAATCAAGCAGTCCCCAAAACTTCTGTAAATAATCTCTTCTTTGCAGACCTTTTAAGAGCATCTAAACTTTTCAGCTAAAATAAGATACTACCTCCAACAAAGCATATTTGAGGAATAAGTTTTGTATGTTATGCTCAATTTGAGCTAATGGAACAGAGTGATGGTGAGTGAGGATATGGACAGGAGAGCTAAAGCCGGTGCAGGGAAGGTAAAGAAGGGCTACTTTGGATTCCACTGGTATCTCAAGCCCAAAGTAGGTTTTGTATCTTTTTGTTTAAACAGGACCTTTTTTTTTTTAATTTTCCCAAAGTCACAAAATGAACAATAGGATCAGTTTGAAATATTACATTTCTCTTTGGGGAAAATTAAAATTGAGGTACCTATAGGTTCTACCTTATTTAAAGCAAATAGTAGAGCCTCACTGTTGCATGTGGTTACACTTAGAATAGCAGAGCCAGAAGATAAATCTCATCTAACCTCTTCATTTACTGATGAGGAAGCAAAAATATATAAGTTAAATGACTAATCTAGTTAGACAACTAGTGGAGACAGGAATCTAGGTTTTCTTGCACCCCAGTTCTGGCTTTTTTGTATAATAGTGTGAGCACAGGTGGGGTGGAGGCACTTTGGATTTCTTTTATTATTGGGAGCTTTTCTGAGCGATTCCTATAGCACCGGGCTCTGTGTGTGTGTCCTAGTCTCTTCTTCATTAACTCTTAAGAATAATCATTGGAGGGCCTCCCGTGGTGCAAGGGGTTACGATGCAATCTATGAAGCTGGCCATAGCCACTGCAGTATGAGTTCAATCCCCGCCCAGGGAGCTACCCACATGGTGCAGCAGACTTCTCCTGACTCACCCACTGCTCCCCTCAGCAGTGTATTTCAGTCAATCTGCCTGTTCTGTTCCCTGCACTGTCTCTGGTGAATCCTCTCACCCCCGACACCTCTGGCCTGCACCGCAGTTCTTGTATGCATAAATAAATAAATCTTAAAAAAAAAAAGAATAATCATTGGAGAGGAATTCTAGTTTCTCACACAGCATTGTCAACTTCCAGTCGATAAGTTTGGTTCAGAGAAATTCACTTTCAATGATCTGAGGCTTGGAAACCAAGAGGTGACCTTTCTTTGTCACCCGAGGTCAGCAGGGACCTGTAAAACACATGCTACCATCCAAGAGTGTCATTTGAGAAGTGACAGGTTTTAAACAATAGCTGACTGCAAGCCTTCTTTAGATGCTTAAGAAATCATAAGAACAAATTAAATTGAGTAATGATGCATGAAGTGTCAGACCACAGAAGAATAGAATTTTATATGGAAAACTTAGCATGGAAAAGTCTTTAAAAATAAGACAAAATGTTTCCTGGTTCCAGGGAAAAAATTATATTAAAGGTCACTGAGAACTTTGGTGTGATTCATGGAGTATGAATAACACATGCAGTAGAGGCTAAGAAGACCAGTCTAGGACATTAAAAAGATAGTCATAAGAAGTGTAGTGATTTGTGTATTGAAGCAGCAGGTTTTTCATGAAAAAATATTCAGGGAAAAAATCCCATTTCTGGAGTGTGAACTTAGATATATTTGATCAAGAGAGAGGTTTGTGGATATAGGAGCAGAAGAGGCTCTACATATTTTTTCTCAATTCTACCAACTCTCTTTAATCTTGAAGAAAGCACTTAAAACATTTTGACCACATGTAGTTGCACATTCTTTCTCCTGTTTCAGCTTGTTGGCAAGAGTGGCAATTTGGAAATGTTATTCAGTTTTCGTAGGCTTAGACTGGATAAACACTGATGGAAGTTTTGTGTGTGTGTGTGTGTGTGTGTGTGCAGGTGGAGTATAGAAGCAAATTAAGAGAGGAGACTGGAAACCACATTTTCCTGCCAATTTCTATCCTTTCCACCTTTATATAAAATTCTGTCCCACGAATGGTCCTCAAATAAAATGCTTTGAGCATCCTGGACATCTCTTTGCCAAGTATTCCTTTTCTATGTTAAAAACACAGATATAGCAGGTGCAAAGAGATCAAATATTAAAGATCCTTCATTTGCTGTGTTAAAATGAAAAGTGGACTGATGTGATTTTAAATAAATAGGAATTTTCTTAAAATATTCTTCCTTTCTTTTGGAAGGTATACAAGAAATGAAAAAAGAAATTAAAATACAATAAATCAAAGAAAGCAATTTATATTCTTTCACATTCTTTTGTCATAAACTTTTCCCACATCAGAGAGAATATACTGTGAGTCCATCTTGGATCCTGTCCATATGGGCTAGTTACTGCGAGTTTCAGAAAGACTTTGTTGTAATATAATTTCACCAGTTGCTTGGCATGGGTCCCTGATGGACAGGCCTGGAAAACTGATAACAGAAGCTGGTGAAAAGGCAGGGGCTTTTAATGTCTTATTCAATTCACTCTTCATAAGAGATATCAGATGCGAAGAGGCCTGGAACAGTTCCCAGTTTTTATGAAAGTAAGGAGAGTCAAAATAGAAGAAGAGTTAAAAAGTGCTTTGAGAGAAACCCCACCAACTGGGAGAACATTTTTGCACCCAACACTAATGATAAAGGACTGATCACAAAAATCTGCAAAGAGCTGATGAGACTCAACAGCAACAAAGAAAATAATCCAGTCAAAAAATGGGCAGAAGAGCTAAAAAGAAACTTCTCTGAAGAGGAAATGCAAATGGCCAACAGGCATATGAAAAAATGTTCAACATCACTTGTCATCAGGGAAATGCAAATCAAAACTACCATGAGATACCATCTTACACCAGTGAGAATGGCACATATTAAAAAAACTAGCAACAACAAATGTTGGCGAGGGTGTGGAGAAAAAGGAACTCTTCTGCACTGTTGGTGGGAGTGCAAACTGGTCCAACCACTGTGGAAAGCTGTGTGGAGATTTCTGGACCTACTAAACATAGAGCTTCCATATGATCCAGCAATTCCACTCCTAGGTATTTACCCAAAGGACACAGAAACATCAATTCCAAAGAACACCTGCACCCCTATGTTTATAGCAGCAATGTTTACAATAGCTAAGCTTTGGAACCAACCCAAATGCCCAAAAATAGATGACTGGATCAAGAAGATGTGGTACATATATACCATGGAATATTACTCAGCATTCAAAAAAGATAAACACATGCAATTTGCAGCAACATGGATGGCGCTGGAAGGGATCATGCTCAGCGAAATAAGCCAAAAGAAAAAGAAAAATACCGGATGGTCTCACTCATAGCAGGAATCTAGAAAACTTAAATAAGGGACCAGGAAAATGAATAACTATAAGAAAGTGAAAATCAAAATCAACAAAAAACTATGAACCAGAGACACTTTTAGGGGGGCAGGGGCGGGAGGGGAGGGATTGGGGTCAGAATGGGGGGGCTGCAATTGTATGGGGAATATAACAATAAAATTTATTATCTAATAAAAAAAAAAGTGCTTTGAAGAACTGCAACTATTTGTATTAGACAGGCACACTGGGTGCTGAAGGAACCGGTGCAGTTGCCACTGTGGTGGCAAGCCACTATTATAATTACAGTTATGGAGGTTAAGAGAAGTACCTGAGAATTAAAACACGTTAAGCATTGTGATTAACTTAAAAATACACAGCCACAATTGGTTGACCATGGAAACTATAGACAAGTAAGACAAACATCAAATACATGAAGAGCTATCAGAACAGTCAAATAATTTGCTATGACTTTTAGAGTAACCTAGCAGTCAATGGAATTTTGATAATCTAAATGGTATTATACCAGTCCTACTGCCTTCAATATATACAAGGAAAGGTAAACAATGGGGCAGTAATTACTTCTTTATCTTTAATTAGTTGGTTTTTCTCTTGTCTATAGTAATGGTATATAAACGACTGTATGAATGAATGTTACATCCATAGAACATTTACTGTTGTTCCCACAGTCAAAGAATTGACATGTGCATATGGTCCAGTTCTGCTTAATATATCTAAAAATAGGTAAACTCTAAGAATTTGATAACATAACATCAAATTTGTAGAGTTGTTCATACACTAAAATATGAAATGAAAATTGACCATAAAAAAGTGGGAAAATGACTTTCTATAGAATTAAACTAATTTTTAAAAAAATTTTTTTTAATAAATTTTATTTTTATATTCCCCCATACAATTGCAAACCCCACATTCTGACCCAATCCCTCCCCTCCCACCCCCCACCCCCCAAAAAGTGTCTCTGGTTCATAGTTTTTTGTTGATTTTGATTTTCACTTTCTTATAGTTATAGAATTAAACTAATTTATGGACAAAAACCATCAGTGTTGGGCCTCCCCTGGTGGCGCAACGCTTGAGCACTGGGCTGTGAAGCTGCCCACAGCCTCCGCAGCGCTGGTTCCATCCCAGGCCGGCGAGAGTCCCACATGGTGAGCAGACCTCTCCTGCCATGCCCACTGCTCCCCTCAGCAGTGTACTTTAGTCTGCCTGTTCTGCTCCCCGCTCTGGCTCTGGTGCATTCTCTCACCCTCCCGCACTTCTAACTGTACCCAGTGCTTGTATAAATAAATAAATAAATCTTAAAAAAAAAAAAAAACAAAACAAACCATCAGTGTCAAAATATAAGATGAGAAAAAATTATCCCAAAGTAGCAATCTAAGCACTATATACTAAGAATCTCAGTTGACAAGATGGACAGTAATGATTGCCTCTGGTAAAAATTTAAGAGGAAAACTTGGTTACTAATAATTGGATAAAGAGGTGAGTGTGTTTTTTATTGACTTATATTTTGTAGGCTGCTTGTTAAACACTATTTCTTTGTATTAGAAATAACATGAAATTTAGATAGGATCATTAATCCTTTATTCTTTCTTCCATTTATTAAAGTATCACAGTCACATTAAACACTCAAGATTTTTTTTTGAGGGAAAATAAAGATCTGAATTCAACTGTTCCAACAGGAAATCATTATAACTTTGATATTTTATAAAGTGTGACCCCGCAACCCCCAGCAATAGAATTGCACTTGTGCACACTTAAGGTCTTCTTCCTTCTTAAGTATGCTATTATGTTTTCTTGCATCTCTCCAGTCAGGAGATATTTTAATAAGCCAGGAAAAAGGATGGGGGCTGGAACTAGGAGTGAGTGTTGGAAGGGAAATATATGGACACATTTGAAAATTTAGGAGATGGATTTGACCTTAAAGTGTGAGGGAGAGGGATGAGTCAAAGTAGTGCCTAGGTTCTAGTTGGAATGTTTGGTTGGACGTTGGTGGTACTTTGGGGAGAGAATATTATGTTTATATACATTTGGAAAAGGTTGGGTGATGAACTTTGTTTTGGTCATGTTAACTGAAGTATCTATAGAACATGAAAATGGTTATGTCCACTAGTTTGGAGATATATATATATATCTCCAAGTTCAATAGAGAAATGTATTTAAACTGAACAGCAAGGATTGACAGCCATGAGCTGTGTGAACCCTGTGGGAAATGGTAAAACTTGGTGGTGTCGGGGAGGCCATTAATTTTCTAATTCCTAAAAAATGGCATTTGACTCAGGTGACTTGTGTCACACAGGTCAGTGAGGTGATTTAAGACTAAAGCAAAAATATTAATTGTGATGACTTTGTTCATTATAAAAATGTATTCTTGTAATTAAGGGGAAATAGTCAAGTAGACAATGCACTTGGGCTTGTGATTTAGAAGATATTGTCTTTGTTTAGAGCCAGAATATACTTTTGAAGTCTTATTAGGCAGGGGCATAATCAAATCTATCATGATAGACAATCTCTCCATATACTAGATATTGTCTTCTGTTTTGCAAGTGGTCAAATTTGGTACAGAAGTTGATTAAGCCTATTCATTTTAAACTTCCAATTTTTGAATAATTTCCATGTGAGTCTTTGTCTTCTAAGGATGGATTATGGCAAATCAGATCTAAGGTGCTTTATTATTACAAAGCTGCTCTTAGTGGAGATCAGGACTGCAAGTTAGGGTGGACAACCTCAGAGATCATTTCCAAGATCTCAAACAGATAAAGTAGTTGTCACACAGTCCAAATACCAGAACCCAGTCATTATTACTTTATAGGCATCCATTCAAAGACTATTTAGTTTTACTTGCACAGGTTTAACAAGCTTAGTTATCAGATTTCTCTGTCCTTAGCAGATTAAAGGCTATCAATTAAGAGAAGTGAATTGTGTTTATGGTTAGAGGCCATTTGACAAAAAGCAGGACAACAAGAAAGCCCGGAAAAAGAAGAGAGAAAAATTTAAGAAGAGATTCAGAAATTTGTAATCCCTATCTTGGGGAGGCTTTTGGTATTGCAGCAGTCAGTTCCATATATGTCAGTAGTCTCAGCAATCTTGTATTAACAAATATTAGTTACATGTCAAAAACTTAGATCTCCATGAAATAAGAAGGAGCAGAGTAGAAGAGGGCATAAATGCAAAAAAGGGGACAGAATAAAGTTTTAAAAAATTTTAAACAAACAAACAAAATCATCAATAAAAAATTTTCATTATGTATTATACCCTAGCGAGGAAGGGTTGTCTGACAAAGATTAATGATAAAAAGTAAAAATGAGATGAATGTTGGCAAACTTTAATTCTCAGAAAACTCATTCAGTCAACAAACATTTACTGTTGACAACAGTAGACATTGCCAGCCACTGGGGACACAGTGGTGTTAATTGTCCCTGTCCTCCAGGAGTCCCCAGAGATCTAAAAATACATCATTGTAACTCTGTGTCATGTATATACTGGGAGTATATACAAGGTGTGACCGAAGCTTAGAAAAGAGAGGCAAGCAATCTTGGGGAGGGAGGGTAAATGACAGATTAGGAAAGATCCCTTGGAAAGGTAGTGATATTGCTGAATCTGGGTGGATAGTTTAGCAGGTAAACAAGTTGGCTGGGGCTGATGGGGCTGAGGGAGGAATTCCAAGTAGAGAATTGACAGTGAGTGCTAAGGTGCCAAGGCATGAAAGTGTGGTGTGTTTGTGGTGAGGGGAGGGTGTGTGGATACTAGAGGGTGATGAGGATGGTTTGTCCTTTTCCTTAATGGTGGCAGATGTATGAGGCATGATTGAACTCTAGCAAACTCTGTCTGCTCTTGGTTTTTAGTTTCACTGGAAGTCTGATTTCTCATTCATACCTTCAGAAACAAAATTCTCTTAAATCTTTGCTTGATTTCAATGTTTTAAGGAAAGATTTTTTCATGTTTGAGAGGAAACAGATAAGGAGCATTTATAGCTTAAGGAAATATCATTGTCCCATTTGAGTCATGGGGTCTCAGTGCAATTATGAAAAATTGGAAATCTCTTCTGTCATTGATGTCTCCTTATACAAATTGTGAGGTTTTGTATAAGCCTATGTTTACTATTAGGTATTTCTAAATCTAATGCAAAAGAACTTATTTTGTATTGGCCCTAATGATAAACAGCATAGAAATTAACCTTTAAATTTCTGCGAAAATTTTGATGATGCACCACAAATAGTACTGCTTGTGTTTCTTTGGTTTGTTTTCTATATCAGTGTACCAGTAGAATACTAAATTCTGCTTGGTGAAAGTAGATTTTTTTTCAAGATACATCTTATCAAAGAAAGATTTGAAGATAAGGCAAAGTACAGATGTAGCCCATTTTAAGAAAATCCTAAATGAGAAAGTGCAGATTTCCATATTCCCCATCCCCCCGGAGATATTTTTATGTTTATTCATGATGTCTGGGTAAAGAGTAAGATGCCAGTGAAGAGAGAAATATTTTTACCTCCTTTCATCCTGTTTCCTAGTTCCCATGAGGTTCATTTATTTATATTATTATATTAGATTATGTATTTTATAGCATATTATATTATAGTATACTTATAGCATCTTATATATAATTTTATTCTAGTATGAATACAGATATGAATGTGAATTTCACTTCAACAAATGTAAACTTTTTAATGTTTATGGGGAAAATGGTTGAATGTATTAATTAAATGACCAATTTTATGGTTACTGTTTTGAAATGAATTCACTCAAAATACACTGCTGTAAAAACTCAATGTTTCCAAAACAACGAGAGAAAACCGATTTGACTTAATAAAATCTCTGACATACATCACACTCTCAGAAGGATGATAGTTTTCAAGAAGAGCATGTGATGTAGCATATGAAATAAAATGGGCCCTAACATGAAAGCAAGCATTTCTAGAAGGTGATTCTGTCTAAAGCTGTAGCCATTTGTCTTCCGAGCACTCCCGGTATTGCTGTGTGGCTAGGAAGAAGCTGTTTGGGCACAGCGAGTGTGACAAGCACAGTGACACCGCCTTAGGAGAGAGGAGATCAGATTGGCATAACCCTTTCACATTTTTCTGCACTAACCCACTGCTTTCTTTTCTAAAAAGCATTGATGTGCGACAAGGCTAGCCATGCATAAACTCCCCACCAGGCTTCCTAATGAGTTGACCAAGAACCATGACCAGACCAGGTGGTAAAGTCACATCAAGGCTTGGCAGCCAGCAGCCCCACTCTGTGCCGGTGTGGTGACCCCTGTGCTTTGGCTCGGGTGTTGTAGGCGATTTAACAGGGGGTAGAAGGCAAGGTTAGTTCATTCAGTATTTCTTGGACGTCGATCCCCAATAAGGTGTTGGGAATTTGTAGTGAAACTCTGCAGCTATCTTTAGTCTTATTTTTTTTGCTCAGCCTTGAGCTGTAAGCTGATCTTTTTATACTGTTGATAACCATTCAATGGTGTTTATTAAATGTCTGCTCAGTGATTTACAGGGAGAGAAAAGGGAGTTTAGGTTCAAGTAGTTAAAATGTAACTGAGGAGATGAGCTTTACAAATATAAGGCAACAATGTGTAGAGTGGATTCAACACTCAGACCATAAATAGATACTCTGTGCAGAACTGGCCATTTTGGTTAAATTAAGGGGGTAGAGAAATTAGAGCATGACTCAAGGTAGGTCCTGGACGTCAGGATGTAATTTCTTGAACTCCCTACATCTGGGACCTCTGTGGCAAGTTTATCCAACAGATGGTTCAGGCTTGGAATTGAATATATATCACCCAAATAGGTGGAACCTGATGCCGGAAATTTAGGTTACTAATACTCGTCAGGGTCTGTCTTTTCCAAGGTGGCACCTGGGTTAATTGTGACTCTGTGGGGCAAACAAAAGAAACCCCGTCTCTAGTAGCTTCGATGTGAAAGGGGCTGCTAGCTCTGGAAGGATCTGGATGGAGTATCTGTTGGAGTCACAGCAAGAGCTAACTGACCATAGCATAAAGGGCATCTTTCTTTTCCTGTCACATAACTGTTTGAAGAAGAACTCAGATTGGCCTCTTTAGATCACAATGTACCACTTTAAAGAGATCACTGCTGCAAGGGGAGGAGGGTAAGGTGTTAAAATTGTGGGAGGGACAGGATCTCATTCCAGAAGAAGGGGCAGGGAAACTTCCTGGACAGTCAAAGCCAATAGCTGTACACTTCTTCTGGTGGCACATTCGTGATACCAATTTAAATAGGCAACTGCTTGTCCTGACATCATGTTATGCTGTCTGATAAGCCCTCTTAATTTTCTGATCTTAAGCCCTAACTTAATTTTTTTTAATTTATTTTTTTATATTCAAAGTGGTTCTCATGGCCTCTGGTTAAGTATTAATTTTTTTTCTTACAATGTTCCTTGGTCTGTGAAGCAATCAACAAAAATAGGGCACATTCCTCCTTCATTTCCCATAATTTTCCTTTTAAGATACATATATTTTCAAGCCTGTAGTGAAAATTTTTTTTCCTTCCTTGTGCTAATTCACAGATACAACATCAAGTTGGGCATTGGCGTGAGGTGAAGAGTGACCTGTTGCAAAATCAAATAATTCTACTCTTCTTATACATTCTTATTTTGGAAAAAATCCAAACTTACCAAAATTTAAAATTACAGTGCAAGGAGTGTCATTTTCCCTTCTGAATCATTTGAGAGTTAGTTGCCAGTAAGATGCCTTAATGCCACCAAATATTGTCATGGGGATTTCTTACAAACAAGGGCATTGTCCTACATAATTATAGTACAGCCATCAACATCAGGAAAAAAATGTTGATTTATCACAGTCATCTAATCCTCAGATTGTATTCAAGTTTTGCCGGTTGTCCCAGTAATAGCCTTTATAGTAGAAACATCTCGCCTACAATCACATGCTGTATTTGTTTGCCATGACTCTTTACCTTCCTTAAACCCAGAATGATTTCTTAGTTATTTGGTGGGCTTCACAGCACATTTGAAGGTCAGCTGATGGTCCTCAGTTTGAGTTTGGCTCATGTTTCTTCAGGATTATGTTCAAGTTGGTCATGGATGGCAGAAATTGCATGGATGTGGCGCTGTGTTCTTTTCACTGCCTTCTACCACGTGACATACATTTTGATTCACTCCACTACTGATAATGTTCACTTCGATCATTTGATTAAGCTTGTGCCTATCAGGCTGCACCCCCTGTAATATTATTTTTTTCCCTTTGTAATCAGCACAAATTTTATTGAGTCTTTGAGACTAGATATGTATTGTAATTTTCATTGAAGTTTTCATTTGTTCATTAATTTTATCAGTATGGACTTATGATTTTATTTTATTTGTTGAGCTATAATCCATTGCTATCGTTATTTTGATTCTTCAGTTGTTCCCTATCAGAATAATGTGAACCCCTATGAATAACTTTCTATGTCCTTTGACATGATTCCTTTGTTCTTCGGACCCCTCCTTACTTTCTGGGACATTAAGATGTTCTAGACTCATCTGATGTTTTTCTTGTCCATCTTTAGAATCTGTTACTTCTCTAAGGATCCCTCATTCCTTTTAGTGAGGAATGGTATTTAGAAACTATATTTAGGGCAACATTACAATGTCCAATGCAATATTTGTTGAATAATTCAATGAATGAATCTTATTTTTGATTTAAACTGTTTTCTCCAGCTTATACACCAGATTTAGTTCCAAATGATTCAGCTGTTTCCTAAAATGAAATCCACCCTCAAAGTATGAATATTTACCACAATTGAGAAGAATCTAAATTATATGTCAGGCATTTAATGCAATATCAAAAAAGGAATTTTGCAGAGTTTTGAGCAATTGTGAGAATATCAATATGATATTCTGAGGTGTCTGTTTAGAAGGTGATGACATTTTTTATTGTGTATATGAGTTGTGATTGTTAAATGACCAACATCATGACTTTATAGT
Source organism: Talpa occidentalis (assembly GCF_014898055.3). NCBI lineage: Eukaryota > Metazoa > Chordata > Mammalia > Eulipotyphla > Talpidae > Talpa > Talpa occidentalis. The sequence continues at coordinate 67,046,835 of NW_023601433.1, read as the reverse complement.
TAGCCATATTTTATATACATCATAAACTAAATGCTGATAATAAGATTGTAACTCTGTTTTATCTTTGCTGGTGATGATTTATGATCTGAGCTAGCTGAGACATCATATTATGCTATTCTCACAAAAGAAAATAGCACCTGTTGTTCAAAGCAATAACTGAATACTTATTGATATAAAATGGCCATATTCTGCTTTTCCCTGGAGGAAACTATGTTGTAATTGTTCAGGGTTCTGACAAACCTTCTATTTATACAAAAAAGGAAAGATCAACATAGGATAGAGCAGAACCATGCTGAGGAATGCAGAGAACAACACAGTGATCACCTGTGTCAGTGTATTTTGCTTCTTCCAATAGTACAAGTGAAATCCTTCAAAAATTCACAACTGTTGCAATCTCAAAGGAAGAAAAGTTGAACAAATGGAATATGCAGCCCAATATGTGTGCTTATGTGTTTGTGGGGACTCTTGGGGGACAAATGAAGAAAAGAACCATCAACGTCCCTGAGGGGTGGGTGGCTCCACTTTAGTTCCTAATTTTAGGAGGCAGAGTGTTGGGTTCCTATATGTATTTGCATGGGGAGCCCTGTGATAGTTCCCATATGTCAAGACACTGTCATGTTGGGCCCTGGAGAAGACAGTGAGGCCCTGGAACCCCAAGTTCCATTTGTGTGCCTGCCTTTGAGCAAATTGCTTAACCCCTATGCTCCTATGAACCTTTTTTCCCCAGGCTCCAAAATAGTATGTTTATGTAGGTGTGATGGAGGGTTTGTATGAAAGCGCCTGCCAAATAAGCCACATAAATGGAAGTCTACTAAAGTATTGCTTCTCTGTGTTTCTATTTTTTTTTTTTTTAAATCTCAAGATGGTGGTATTACTTCCTTTTTACCAGCTCATTTTGTTTCCCATTCCTTGCCCAGTTTTCCATCAGGGTTCCATTAAAGACAGTTCCCAGATTGCTTACCCTCTCGGAGACTTTGGTGAAAGTTGGTAGGGAAAGTTTCTCAGAGGCAGACTGAGATAGGCACCTGGAAATAAATGTTGGACTTTTGTATTTGGAGAAAAAGCAAGGAAAAGTTCAAAGAGGAGGGTATTTACTATAGAATTTGCCATCACAGTGTAGACATTGTGATGTTTCTATAAAGGCTGTCAGGGCTTAATGAAGTTCCTCATGGAGCCAGTCACACATGCTTATATGGTTGGATCAGTTGACATACCCATCCCCTGGATCAGGGAGCAAACTGGAGTCAACAGTGCCACCAAGTGGCGCTAGGCTAGTCAGCATGTTGAAATGCCAGGACTGCAACTTCTTCCAATACTTTGCTCAAGTGTCTGTCTGATTTCTTTCTCTCTCTAAAAATGAGATCAAATATATTTTTTTCATAAATGGATATAGAGGGAATGAAATAGGAAATTCACCATCCTCCTGGCATGTTTCAAACTTTAGAGAGACAATTCTTTTTTTATTAAGCATCAAAACTAATGTAGACCTGCCCAGCTGACATGTCATAGAAGTCGATAACTCCACAAAGGTGTTTACAGGTCATTCATAAAAGCAGAAGCATGGGGATGTGATTATTTGGACTTGAGAAGTAGTTCATGGTGCATTGATCAGGTGTGAAGGGTCAGGAGGATAAACACTATAGACAGTGGTAAGTAGTAGAGATAGTACAAATCGCTGTATTTAGGAAAAAGAAACATTTATATTATTATAGTCTGTGATCTTTTTATTTTTTATTTAGAAGTTTTGTTTTTCTGATCATAAAAGAGTTCAGTGGAATAATTTGAAAGATTTGTTATTTTATTTGTCACCTTAAAAACAACCCATTTTACCTGCTATTAAGCACTTTGTAAATCATAATGAATGTGAAGATTTTTTTCAGATGCGCAGAAACCTGTTGCAGCCTTATCTAGTCTTCTACTATAATGAAAAGACTATATTTTGTATTTATGCTGCTCTGTTCATTTTTACATCTAATTTCATATACAATGTGAGACAAACTTCCAGCTTTGATTGTTGCTTTCCCTTTAATTTTTTTTTCTCTCCCACATAAAGCATCTCCCTTCTTCCTATGTCTACCCTCCCCTCTACTGCTTTTACAACCTGGTTTTCAGAATAGTTCCAGGGTTGAGAACCAGAGTCCTAGAGCCAAAGTCACTGTGTCCCTTCTATGATTCTGACTCTGTTTTACTTGCTATTTTGGCGGGTTGCAGTATTGCTTTTCTAAGACCTGAAACATTTTCTTGTGGTTGTTCATGGTGTTGGGGATTTTATAGGTTGGGCTGCTACGAGGTCTATTGATTCTATTGTGTCTAAGAGGTGTTAACCCCAGAGGAGAGATTTCTTCCTACTTTCTGGGTGTGTAGGCAGGAGGGGCCAGTGCTAAGGATTTATGAATGAATCAGGAGTGAGACACAGCAATGAGGAAGGGATTAAAAAGGTGAGTAGGAATCAACAGAGAATCAGCTGAATTAAAACCTATGAAAATGACATGTTTTTATTTTCACTATCAGAATATTTTAAAATATTTGCAATAAATATGAGGAGGATGATTGAGAGGAAAGCTTTTGTTTTCTTTTATGTTTAAAAGAAACATGGTAGATGGAATGTTATTTTTCATTGCCATTTAGAACAAAAAGCAAGATAGACAAATTCCCTTAATTTTAAAATTTGTATGATAATTTTGATTATTTTTGGACTTGGCTGATTTTTAAAAAATACGTAATTATTAATGTGATAAAATATACATAAGAAAACTTACCATTTTTACCATTTTTAAAAATACAAAAATAGAAGTAGAGTTCTGTGGCATTAAGGACATTCACATTGTTGTTCAATCATCGTGGCTGTTCATCTCCAGATTTTTCATCTTCCCTTGTAAACACTAACCCCTTTCTTCTTCCTGCCTCCTAGCAACCACCACTTATCTTTATCTCCATGAATTTGACTATTCCAGGTACCTCATGTAGAATCACACAGAATCTGTCCTTTTAAAACTGGCTTAATTCACTTAGCAATATTATATCTTCAAGATTTATCTGTTCTGGCATGTGTCAGAACTTCATTATTTATGTTAAAAAATATTCCATCTTATGCATGTACCACATTTTGTGTATCCATTCACCCGTGATGAACATTTAGGTTGCTTCCGCCTTTTGACTATTATGAATAATACTGCAGCGGGCACACAAATGACTTTTGGAGTTTTTGCTTTTAATTCTTTTTGATATATACTCAGAAGTGGAATTGCTAGATCATATGGTAATGTGTTATTTAATTTTTGAGAAACTACCATATTGTTTTCCATAGTGGCTATGCCCTTTTACATTTCTACCAGCAACACACAAGGGTTCCGGTGTCTCTACATCTTCCACAACACTTGTGCTATTATAATTATTTTCTTATACTAAGCAGCCTAATGGGTATGAAGTGGTATCTCCTTGTCATTTGCATTTCCCTAGTGGTTAGTGATGTTGAGTGTCTATTGACATGCGGTTGACTGTTTGTAGATTTTGCAAGTCCTATGCTCATTTTCCAGTTGTGTTATTTGTTATTTTGTTATTGAGTTGTTGGGGTTCTTTGTACGTTCTGGACATTATTCCTTTATTAGATGATTTGTGAATATTTCCTAAGGATAGCTGTATTTAAGTGGATTGATGAAGTAGGTGGTATCTGAGGTTGAGAAAGCCTACTGTTCTGTGATGTGACTTAATGAATGGTCTCTGAAGCTAAGGTTTGAAGAACATGGAGGCTCTCCTTTGGACAGGGACCCATGCAGCAGAGCAGTTGCAGAATGTCTTAGTTTTTGGCAACTACATCATGCGCCCAGAAGCAATGGTCCACAAGAGTCAAACAACTTGGCTACCTCTTCCTGTGAGTGTGACAGGTTAGTTATGGGAAATCCTTGCCATTGGGTATAACATTAAGGATTGAAAATGCAAACCTCTTGAGAGCCAGATAATAAAGTAATGTCAGAGTTGTTCTTTGGTCTTGTTATTTCAGGGAACTAAAGGAGGAAATAGGCTCTCCACATACAGCTCATTGTTGTCAGCCAGTAACATAACCATTTTAAAGAAATGAAATGTGTAGGTGTTTGAGCGCCTCCCCAACCCCCCCCCCCCCAGTCTTTATGTACGTATTTGTCACTGGGCCCCTTTGTGGATTTGTTACACAAAATGTTTTTTTTTTTTTTATAATAAATTTTATTTTTATATTCCCCATACATTTGCAACCCCCCCATTCTGACCCCAATCCCTCCCCTCCCACCGCCCACCTCCCAAAAAGTGTCTCTGGTTCATAGTTGTTTGTTGATTTTGATTTTCACTTTCTTATAGTTATTCATTTTCCTGGTCCCTTATTTAAGTTTTCTAGATTCCTGCTATGAGTGAGACCATCCGGTATTTTTCTTTTTCTTTTTGGCTTATTTCACTGAGCATGATCCCTTCCAGTGCCATCCATGTTGCTGCAAATTGCATGTGTTTATCTTTTTTGAATGCTGAGTAATATTCCATGGTATATATGTACCACATCTTCTTGATCCAGTCATCTATTTTTGGGCATTTGGGCTGTTTCCAAAGCTTAGCTATTGTAAACAGTGCTGCTATAAACATAGGTGTGCAGGTGCTCTTTGGAATTGATGTTTCTGTGTCCTTTGGGTAAATACCTAGGAGTGGAATTGCTGGATCATATGGAAGCTCTATGTTTAGTAGGTCCAGAAATCTCCACACAGCTCTCCATAGTGGTTGGACCAGTTTGCACTCCCACCAACAGTGCAGGAGAGTTCCTTTTTCTCCACAACCTCGCCAACATTTGTTGTTGCTAGTTTTTTTAATATGTGCCATTCTCACTGGTGTGAGATGGTATCTCATGGTAGTTTTGATTTGCGTTTCCCTGATTACAAGTGATGTTGAACATTTTTTCATATGCCTGTTGGCCATTTGCATTTCCTCTTCAGAGAAGTTTCTTTTTAGCTCTTCTGCCCATTTTTTTGACTGGGTTATTTTCTTTGTTTTTGTTGAGTCTCATCAGCTCTTTGCAGATTTTTGTGATCAGTCCTTTATCATTAGTGTTGGGTGCAAAAATGTTCTCCCAGTCAGTGGGGTTTCTCTTTGTTTTTGTTATTGTCTCTTTTGCTGTGCAGAAGCTCTTTAATTTGATGTAGTCCCAGCTGTTTATCTTTGCCTTCACTATCACTGCTTTGGGTGCTGTATCTGTAAAGATGTCTTTGATGTGCAAATCACGTAGTGTTTCGCCTATATTTCCTTCTATATATTTTATGATTTCAGGTCTTATGTCTAGTTCTTTAATCCATTTTGAGTTGATTTTTGTGTATGGTGTGAGGTAGTGGTCAAGCTTCATTCTTTTGCATGTAGCAACCCAGTTTTCCCAGCACCATTTATTGAACAAACTTTCTTTGCTCCAATGCATGGTCTTTGCTCCTTTGTCAAAGATTAGTTGACCATAAATCTGTGGGTTTATTTCTGGATTTTCTATTCGATTCCATTGGTCTGTATGTCTGTTCTTGTTCCAATACCATGCAGTTTTGATGATTATGGCTTTGTAGTATAGTTCGAAGTCTGGGAGTGTGATGCCTCCATTCCCTTCTTTCTTTTTCAGGAGAGCTTTGGCTATTCGGGGTTTTTTGTGATTCCATATGAATTTCATCAATAATTGTTCTATTTCTTTGAAGAATGACATTGAAATTTTGATTGGAATAGCATTGAATCTGTATATTGCTTTTGGTAGGATGGCCATTTTAATAATGTTTATTCTTCCAATCCATGAGCAGGGGATGTCTTTCCATTTCTTTGTGTTACACAAAATGTTACCATTACGTCTCAACAGTGGCAGTGGTGCTCTGATTTCATAATTGAAAAACATTTTTTTCATCCTCTCGTCTGCTTCTTTTTTGGGTTATAATCCTAAAGGAAGTTAAGTGAGTGAATGAGAGCAGCATTTCACTAGAGATGCATAAATATAACCAACTTTCAGTTAAGAGGCCCTATCAGCTCCTAGGAGGAATCCTGTTGCAGGGTTTCTGCCTGAGATGGGCTTTCAGCTTCACTGGGCCTAGAGATGTAAGGCTGCGTGGAGGAAACAGATTTGTAAGTACAAGTAGACACAGTTAGAATGAAAAATGCTTATGCTAAATGATATGGACTGGGATGGTCCTTAGACACATGGCTGGGGAAAAATCATAGATTTTAAAGCATAGATTGAAAAAAAAAGCATAGATTTTAAAGAGGAAAATAGCCTGGATTGTCATAACAGCAAAAGTATAGTTGTAGTGGACATCTGAGGGCATTGTCTTCTCTTTTCCTTCTTGCCACGAATCCATGAAAATACATAAGCGATGAAGATTTGTGTCTCTTTGGTGGAGGGGATGGAGAGGAGAGAAAGACAGTAGTTAGGAGGTTGAAAATAATGAATGTAGACTCCTTTCCAGGGTTGGGAATGCATAACTTCTTGAGAAGTCATGCAAGGCCTTTCAAACTGTGGCCTCTCTCTATGGTGGCCACACAAGACTCTGTCCCGGCATCTATCCCAGCTCAGACCAGATACCCATGGGGCCTGCATTGCAATGGTTGCTTCTTTCTCCACTGTTATGTATGTAACTTGAGTATAGTTGACCCGATAACTGAGTCCTGAGCTGCCTATGGGATCCTGAGCTGCCTGTGGGATCCTGCCTGAGCCATCTTGGCACGTCCCTGGTGTACTGCTTCCCTGTCCTGTCCCTTGTTCTCTCTGTGAGGGCAGCCCAGAGCCCTTTCTCCTGTCTTGCTTCTGTGCAGAGTGCCCTATCAATTGTCCTGGGAGCGGACTCGTTACTGGCTTCTGATAAAAGAGGCACCTCCAGAGGAGTGGATTGAATAGTGGGCACAAAAGAAGTGTCCTTCCGGAGCCTCAGAGTGTGACCCTCTTTGGAATAATGGTCTTTTCAGATGCAGCTGTGACTCTCCAGATGAGAGCTTCCTGGATTAGGTTGGGCCCTCAATCAGTGACAAGTCCTGACAAGAGACGAAAATGGAAAAGACACAGAGGGAAAGGCCATGGAAAGTTGGAGTGAGAAATTGCAGTGATGTAGGCGTAAGCCCAATAGCACCAAGCATGGATAGTAACTAGCAGGGCCTGGGGGAGAGGCATGGGCCTGCTTTTACTTCACAACCTCTTGGAAGAACCAGCCCTGCCGGAACCTTGGTTTCAGATTTTGAGCTCCCAGGACTGTGAGAGAATGAATTTCTTTTGTTTTAAGTCACTAGGTTTGTGGTAATTTGTTATGACAGCCCTAGGAAACAGAAACATCCGGTACACTGGACATGAGCGCTAAATATTCACTACACGAACAGATGGACATAGCTTTAGCGATGGAAGAACCCTGGAGATGCCCAGTTCAGTCGTAGTTAGCCCTGGCTAGTCCTGCACCTGAATCACCTGAAGAACTTTTACAAATGATAAATGCCAGTCCCAAAGCACATGGATTGGAATCTCGGGGCTGGGGTAAAGGATTCTTAGTTTTCAGTGTTCTAGGTGATTTTAGTGCACAACCTGGGTTCAGAACCACTTCCAACTCTCCCATTTTAGAGTTGTGGAAAATAAGACTCAGAAAAGCTGCCTGGTGGGTGAAAGAAAAATTTAAAAATCCTTCTGCAAGGCATGGGAAGGATAAAAACAAGTCTCTCAAGGTGGGCAGTGGATTGTGCTTGTAAATTAAAATACTAGGGAAAAAAGGGAAATTAATTCATTCACCCCATTTTCAGGTTTTGTAAGTGCTAATATTTTCAAGTAATCGCTCCCAACTCTTTTTAAAAGAGTACTTGTTTACATAATACAATATAAGAAATGTTTCCTTTCTTAGACATGTATGCCAGTGAAAAAATATTTGTGAATTTTATTATCACCTAAATGAAGATTCTCAGTTTCCTTATTCCCTTAAGAAATCTGAAGAGAGTCTAGATTTTTGTATGGCATAGGAGGTGGATAATTATGTTTGAAGTCTTATTATGGGTAAGTGTTTTAGTAAATAACATATAAGATTTAATGTTCAGAGTAATTGTTTTTTTTAAAAAAAGTGTCTGTTGAAACAGGACCTTGGTTTCAGGGATGTGGTATTAAATCTAATCACACCACTTAGGTTATCCCTCCTTTGGAGACTCATAAAGATAAGGGCAACAGGATAATTGGGATATTATGTACTCTTTAAAACAGCATGATTTAGTCCAAGTAGGAATTGCTGGGGCTCTAAATTAATCCCCTGGGGAACAAATGAAAAAATATATATGTGATATATTATTGAGGTATGTATTTTGGGGCTTTGATATCTTGGAGTGTCTCACATTAATCTGTCATTAATTTTAACCAGAGCAATCTGCCAGTGATTAAAGCATATCTAGATAATCAGAAGCTAAAGAAGCCCACCGAGAGATTTACTTAAATGATCTAATCAGCTTTTCTTTTCATAGAAGACACAAAACTGAGGTCCTGACAACTCGAGGGCATTTACAATCCCAGGGCACTTTTCATAAGAGTCTGGGTATTTAGCCCCAGTGTCCTGGCCAAATTCCAACTCAAGTAATGCCATTTTGCTTCCCGAAAAGTCCCCCTGCAGTTACCAGTGGATACAGTATTATTCTTCCCTTCCTATCCAAAGTGTGAGGCTTTGTGCGGACATGGCACCATAAGCAGCAAATCGATGCCTCGCTTCTACTTTGAGTGTCTGCATTTTGACTAAACTGTCGTATGTACATGGTGGGGAGATTTAGATGACTTGTACCATCAGAGTAAAATTGCAGAGAGTCATTTTTTTGGAAAACTTGTTTTCATCTTTTGTCAAAAACTATGTCGTGATTCCTATTATTAGGTAAAATTGGATAATGACCAGAGATGAATATAAGTGTGCACATTTTTATCTCTTTTGTACTTTTTTTTGTTCTTAGAACAATTGCCAGGGAGATTTCAGTTTTTGCACAGGTCCATGCATGCTGTAATAAAATTTGTAAACTAAACCATTTCTTAGTTTAAGAAGATGTTAAGGATTTTAAAGTGCTAAAAAATGCAGAAGACTTAAATGTGGGGTGAAGAGGAGACCCACGATGCCCTGGTTAATGGGTGTAATGCTCCCTGAGGAAGAAAGCCCTGATTCAAGGAGCACAAAGAAGCCTATGCAGTGGTTTCATAATAGGGAACCTGGACAGCTTGACAAACTATTTCTGGAGCCTTGCCTTTTGAAATAGGCTGTTCACTTAGACAGAGGGGAGATTTCCAGTTGATGCATGAGTGCAGTGCCACAAGGAAGAGCTAGCTGCTTTTCACAAACAGGACTGCTCATGACTCTTGGAAGTGCCCCATGCCATTTCTTTCTTGGAGGATTAAGAAACCAAGAGAGAACCTCTCGAAGGATTAGGTCAAACCCAGGAGGAAGGCTAGGATAAGAGCAGGTTTAATACAAATTGGGCAATAGTGATGGTGAGAAAGCAGTTTAAAGGGTACCTAGGGAGACCCTAGAAATTTCAGGTTTTATTTTTTTAAAAGATTTATTTATTTATGCATACAAGAACTGGGGTACAGGCCAGAGGTGTGGGGGTGTGTGTGAGAGGATTCACCAGAGACAGAGTGGGGAGCAGAACAGGCAGACTAAATGAAATACACTGCTGAGAGGAGTAGTGGGTGAGTCAGGAGAGGTCTGCTGCGCCATGTGGGTAGCTCCCTGGCCGGACGAGGATCATGCTGCAGTGGCTGCAGACAACTTCATAGGTTTCATCTGAACCCCTTGTACCACCAGGGAGGCCCCAATTTCAGGTTTTAAAGGTTGAAATTTGCAGTGAATTCGATGATTAGCCAGTAGGTATATCCAAGTTCCCTTTCTGATTACTTCCTCCTTTGACAATAGTCAGGACATTTTGTTTGCAAGTGAAAGAAATGCCACACAAAATAGCTAAAGTGGAAGAGGGGATGTGCTGATTTGTGGAGCTGGTGGCTGAGAACTCCACGTGTTGATGGACCAGGGATTAGCATCAAGTTTCAAGTTTTCTCCTTCTCTCAGCTCTTTTCTGTGTTGCCTCTATCTTTGTGGCGGCAAGATAGTTTTTTTTTAAAGGAAAATGTATTCAGTTCCTTTCTTTGTGCCGTTACTCCTCTTGCAAATCAGCAGTTGGGACAGCTTTGGGGATTCACTCATCCTCCACAGTGAGCCATCTTGCAACAGGTTCTAGGAAGTAGCTTATGTTGGGGGGAAAGAAACCTTCTTACCCATCTGCAGATCAGTCAAGAGGGGAGTGTGCTGGGAGAAGAGCTAACGTTCATTGTGTGTTCAGTCATCAGCAATTCACAGAAGAGCCCTGTTAACGTGTACTGAGGATACCTGTAGCAGTCATTCATGTAGGGTGGGGTAGGGAGGAAGGCATGGAAGGGGTGGAGAAGGGGCAGAGACTTCATGTTCTGTGATGGAGGGGAGAGACTGTAGCTTGGTTAAAACAGCTATCATGGAAATGAAGTCTTCTGTCTTAGGATACCATGCCAGACAGAAAGCCTCGAAAAATCTGCCAGCCACTAGAACATTCTTCTTCATAAATGACACTATCTCCTCTGCTTTACTTTTGACCTCTGTAGGTATCTGGTTGCTCTTACGGATTTTCAGCTTTCCTTGGCTTTTGCAACTCTGCTTGCTGCTAGTCAACTTTGACATGGCCAGTAGGGTTTGTAAGCTAAAGGGGAAGAAATCCACCTTTCACAGCTGTTGCAGCCAACTTGCCAACCTTCTGGAATATATAACCTGTCTGTCTACCCACTAGTGACTCCTCTAGTTAATAGCTGGGTCACCACACTATACTTTTTTAGCTGAAGACCCAGATTCCTGCCACTATAGGTGCTTTTTAAGCAAATTCTGCAAGGTCAAGTGATTCAGAATTTACTTGAGTGGACCCAGCCATTTCTGAGTGCTCATCTCTGATAATACCTGCAGGGGCTTCATGAAGTAGAACATCATGAGGTACGGATGGCTCACAGGATGGCTTTTTAACAGCTTCAGGTTTCCTAGCCGTCTCAGTAGAGAGAACTTTCCTTCCCCAATGAAATGGAAGTTCTAAGATTATTTGGCTCTGTCTGATTTTAGTCACACGTCCATCTCTGTGGCCAGGATGATACAAGCTGAAGGGGTAGGAATTAGGTCAGCTGCATTCTAACCAAAGGGACTGGGTACTTTCTAAAGGGGAAATCAAATTGATGCTATCAGGAGGAAGACTATGAATGCTGAGCACCAAGAAATAGATGCATATTACCGAAATATAAATTTTAATGCCTTCATTTTAAATGTTAGCCTATATATTTTTTTACATTTATTTATTTATACAAGCACTGGGTACAGTCAGAAGCGTGGGAGGGTGAGAGAATTCACCAGAGCCGGAGTGGAGAGCAGAACCGGCAGACTGATGAAGTACACTGCTGAGGGGAGCAGTGGGTACGGCAGGAGAGGTCTGTGGGCCATGTGGGACCCTTGCCAGTGGCCAGGGATCAGAACTGGCGTTGCAGAGGCTGCAGCTTTGCAGCCCAGCGCTCAACCCCTGAGCCAATGGGAGGCCCAAAGCCTATACATTTTGGACTTGGTAAAAGGATTCCACACATTTGGCTATGTCCTGTAACATGTAAATCACAGAGCTGGCTTCCAAGTCCTATTTCCTACCTCGTGGAGAAATGTACCATTTCAGTGTCCCATGCTAAGTAGTCTTCATCTTCTACTTGAATTCCTTTAGGAATATTGTATTTATTTTTCCATAAGTCAGTAGATTGCATTTTAATATGAAAAAAAATCTTCTATCTCATATTAAGTGGGAAGTTTCACCCCTTCTTCCTTGATTTGTACCAATAGTCCCTTCTCAGTTCTATGGACTTCTATGAAGTAAATTTAATTTTTCCAAGTCTAGTCTCTCAGCTCTTCCAAATTCCATTTTTCCTCTTGGCTATAAACACCGATTTCTCTTCTTTTCTTTTTTTAACCAAGATATTTTTTTTTGGGATTGCATTGAATCTGTACATTGATTTGGGTAAGATGGCTATTTTGACAGTGATCGTTCTTCCAATCAATGAACAAACGGGAAATATTTTGCCATGTCTTTGTGTCTTCAATTTCTTTCAACAATGTCTTATAGTTTTCTTTGGATAGCTCTTCTGCCTCCTTCATCAGGTCCATTCCTGTTTTGTTTTTTGGGAGGGGGGCTTGTAATTGTAAATGGGATCACATTACCAATTTCTTCCTCTTCAGTCTCTTTGCTTGAATATAGGAAGATAACTGATTTATGTCTGTTGATTTTATGCCCTGAGACTTTGCTCAACTGATTGTTTTAACTTTTCCATAGAATCTTGAGGGCTGTCTCTGTATATTATCATGTCAACTGCAAGTAATAATAGCTTTCCTCCTTCTTTCCAAATTTGGATCCCTTTTATTTTTTATTTATTTTTTATTTGTTTAAATTTTATTTTTTATATTACCCATACAATTACAACCCCCTTATTTTGACCCCAATCCCTCCTTTCCCCACCCCCCCTACCCCCATAGAGTGTCTCTGGTTCATAGTTGTTTGTTGATTTTGATATTTTCTTTCATATATTCTTTTTCCTGATCCCTTATTTAAGTTTTCTAGATTCCTGCTATGAGTGAGACCATCCAGTATTTTTCTTTTTCTTTCTGGCTTATTTTGCTGAGCATGATCCTTTCCAGCTCCATCCATGTTGCTGCAAATTGCATGTGTTATCTTTTTTTGAATGCTGAGTAATATTCCATGGTGTATATGTATCACATCTTCTTGATCCAGTCATCTATTTTTGGGCATTTGGGTTGTTTCCAAAGCTTAGCTATTGTAAATAGTGCTGCTATAAACATAGGGGTGCAGGTGCTCTTTGGAATTGATGTTTCTGTGTCCTTTGGGAAATACCTAGGAGTGGAATTGCTGGATCATATGGAAGCTCTATGTTTAGTAGGTCAAGAAATCTCCACACAGCTCTCCATAGTGGTTGGACCAGTTTGCACTCCCACCAACAGTGCAGGAGAGTTCCTTTTTCTCCACAACCTCACCAACATTTGTTGTTACTAGTTTTTTTAATATGTGCCATTCTCACTGTGTATGATGGTATCTCATGGTAGTTTTGATTTGCATTTTCCTGATTACAAGTGATGTTGAACATTTTTTCATATGCCTGTTGGCCATTTGCATTTCCTCTTCAGAGAAGTTTCTTTTTAGCTCTTCTGACTATTGTTTGAGTGGATTATTTTCTTTGTTTTTGTTGAGTCTCATCAGCTCTGTAGACTTTTGTGATCAGTCCTTTATCATTAGTGTTATGTGCAAAAATGTTCTCCCAGTCCGTGGGGTTTCTCTTTGTTTTGGTTATTGTCTCTTTTGCTATGCAGAAGCTCTTTAATTTGATGTTTATCTTTGCCTTCACTATCACTGCTTTGGGTGATGTGTCTGTAAAGATGTCTTTGATGTGCATATCATGTAGTGTTTCGCCTTATTTCCTTCTATGTATTTTATGGTTTCAGGTCTTATGTCTAGTTCTAGAATCCATTTTGAGTTGGTTTTTGTGCATGGTGTTAGGTAGTAGTCAAGCTTCATTCTTTTGCATGTAGCGACCCAGTTTTCCCAGCACCATTTATTGAACAAACTTTCTTTGCTCCAATGCATATTCTTTGCTCCTTTGTCAAAGATTAGTTGACCACAAATCTGTGGGCTTATTTCTGGATTTTCTATTCGATTCCATTGGTCTGTGTGTCTGTTCTTGTTTCAATACTATGCAGTTTTGATGATTATGGCTTTGTAGTATAGTTTGAAGTCTGGGAGTGTGATGCCTCCATTCCCTTCTTTTTTTTTTTCAGGAGAGCTCTGGCTATTTGGGGTTTTTGGTGCTTCCATATGAATTTCATCAATAATTGTTCTATTTCTTTGAAGAATGACATTGAAATTTTGATTGGAATAGCATTGAATCTGTATATTGCTTTTGGAAGGATGGCCATTTTAATAATGTTTATTCTTCCAATCCATGAGCAGGGGATGTCTTTCCATTTCTTTGTGTCTTCTTCCATTTCTTTTAACAGTGTTTTATAGTTTTCTTTGTATAGGTCCTTTACCTCTTTTGTTAGATTTATTCCCAAGTATTTGATTTTTTTTGATAATAAAAAGGATGGTTTTTTTGATTTCTTCTTCAGATTTATTGTACACACCAATTTCTTAATGTTGTTTCCTTCTCCTCCCCTTCCCTCTTCCTGCTCCTTTTGGTAATATAAAGGGTTTAGAGGTACTCTTATTAGAGGGAACTCTGTTCTCCAACTTCATGATTATTGTCCAACATCATTCATTTAAAAAAATTTCTGTGGGGCCTCCCTGGTGGCGTGAGGTTGAGCGCAGTGCTGTGTAGCTGTCCGCAGCCTCTGCAGTGCTGGTTTGATCCCTGCTGGCCACAGAGATGCCCCCATGGCGCAGGAGACCTCTCCTGTCTCGCCCGCTGCTCCCCCAAGCAGTGTATTTTGGTTGGTCTGCTTGTTCTGTTCCCCACTCTGTCTCTGGTGAATCCTCTCACCCTCCAGCTCCCCGATTCTTGTATAAATGAATAAATCTTAAAAAAAAAAGTTTCTGTGTTTCTTTGTTGTAGGGTGAATAGTTTTCAAGCTTTTTTGCCCTCCTACCATTGGGATTGCCCTGCCTGATAGGGTACCTGCAGTTGTTACATTGTTGCAAACTGCCTTGTTTACTTCTGTGGGCCATGGGAGGAGTATTGAGAGACAGTCACCAAGAGAAGCAGAAGCAGGAGAAAAGGCAGGAGAGAGAAGGGGAGAAGAGAAAGCCAGAGAAAGAAGCCCAGAGTGAAGACTTGCCGAGGGATTGGAGGCCCATGGACCTCCTGGCCCCCTGGCACCCTTGCCTGTCATGTACTTCGTTGCTACAATGCATGTGTAGCTCAATAAAAGCCTGAGAAAGCCACCGAGGGCTCCAAGACTCTCCTTTACCCATCTGCTCGGGTCATAGAAAACCTGCTCAGTGGCCATCCTGCCTCTACATTTGTGAATTGCTCTTTGGGGTTCAATGTAGTTTATCATGAAAGTGAATTTTTATTTATTTATTTATTTTTAAAAAAAGATTTATTTATTTATTTATTTATTTATTTATTTTTATTTATACAAGCACTGGGTACAGTCAGAAGCGCGGGAGGGTGAGAGAATTCACCAGAGCCAGAGCGGGGAGCAGAGCAGGCAGAAGGACTGAAGTACACTGCTGAGGGGAGCAGCGGGCGGCAGGAGAGGTCTGCGAGCCATGTGGGACCCTCCTCTGGTGGCCGGGGAGCAGCTGGGGATGGAACCTGCGCTGCAGAGGCCGCAGGCAGCCTCGCAACCCAGCGCTCAACCGCTGCGCCACCGGGGAGGCCCTGAAAGTGAATTTTTAAGACCACTCTCAAGCACTTATGTATTCAATTTTAAAAGTAAAGTCAGAAGATTTTAGGAAACATAGGTCTTTAAACCTTTTTTATGTGTTCTAAGTATTCTATAAGGTGGAGAAAATGGGGCATGATAAAAACAATTCTGAAGTGTCCTTAATAGCCCATGAATATAAATATTCAGTTAAATTGTAAGAGGACAGGCTTTGGTAGATCAGAATTAAGATTCTAATGCACACTTGACCTAGTAAGTGAAGCCTTAGGAAGGGATGTCTCATTGTTGTGTTGCTGTGTTTTTATCACGATAAGTCCAAGCAAAGAATTTTAAAACCTTGGCTTTTTAAAGCAAAAAGTAAATCTTCATTAATGATTTTGTTTATTTTAGTTATTTACATTTCTGAATCAGTGTTATTTTATCTTTAGCTCAATATCTTCACCATTGTTTATTGTAGAGAAGGTATATATCATTATATTTTCTGTTTTTTCTATTTTTTTAAGATTTATTTATTTACACAATAAGTAAATAAATATTATTTATTTATTTATTTATGGCCTGGGGTTCAGGCCAGATGCCCGGGAGGGTGAGAGGATTCACCAGAGACAGAGTGGGGAACAGAACAGGCAGACTGATGAAATACACTGCTGAGGGGAGCAGTGGGTGAGACAGGAGAGGTCTGCTTGCCATGTGGGACCCTCGCTGGCCGGCTGGGATCAAACTGGCGGTGCAGAGGCTGCGGACAGCTTTACAGCGCTGCGCTCAACTGCCTGCTCCACCAGGGGAGGCCCTGTTTTTTCTATTTAAAATCAGATCTCTTAATAAATTTTATTGCAATTATTGACTTTTAGTTTATAAACACTCACATGAATGAAATGTGTTAACAACGAATTGCTGACATCTTTATAAGAAATAGTAACAGATTTATTGATTTGTTTAGATGATTATATAGTCACCAACATTTAATTAGCATCAATTGCTAATCACCAACCATTAGCAATTTTTCCAAAGTATTCAATATTCATATAATATGTCTGGTCTGTAAAAGTATGGAGAAGGAAATTTGGTAAGAATTGCATCTGCAAAAAAAAAAAAAAATTGCGTCTGCATACTCACAGGACAGGGAGGAGAATCTGAGTGGACTTTAAATGAGTAACCCAAGTCCATGAGAATGGAGGGGAGTAACCCAAGTCTTAGGAAGATTGTACTTTACTCTCTCTTTCATTTTCTTTACAACTTAATGCTCATGTGGAAAGATTGATAGTTCCAGAGTTGGCAGAGCCATTAGTTTAAGAGGAGTATGAATTGAAGATGAAGGTGTGGAAGGATAGAGAGCAGAGCTAACAACCAACCCGGTAGAAGAGAGGTGTGCAGCTGCTGATGGTAACACCAGAACGGCTACTTGTCACATGCAATTTCAATGGAAACCCATCACCCTGCCTTTGTTAATGTTCTTACCTAGTGCAATTTCTTTTCCAGTGACTGTTCCAGGAATAATGTGCCAGATGGAGTGAAAGTGCTACCCGGTTGAGTGGTACACTATTACTGGCCCCATCTGCGCACTGCCCCTGGGGCTTTGCAGCTGCAGGATTAAAGACTAATACCAAGTGACAGATGCAAAAGGGATAATCCTCATACATAGTAGGTGCTCAATAAATGCCATTAGATTTGAGTGAAGACTAGTTGTGCATGCGGTAGCTTTTGAAATAAGAAAACACAAGTTAAGACTAGCTGTGCATGGGGTAGCTTTTGAAATAAGAAAACTCAAGTTAAGACATTAATGTGTTTTAGAACAGTTTCTGCATCAATTCTGAAGTAAACAGTTTTCTTCCTTCCTGCCTTTCTTCTTAAACAAATACTTTCTGAGAACCTGCTAAATACTTAATTCATTTTAGGTACTGTGGGTGGAAAAACAGTTGTATTATCCCTGCTTTTATAAAATTGAGGCTGTGTACCTGTTTGCCCCAACATTTGCTTTAAAAAAAAAAATCCTTTTAAAACCTCCCAATTATTGCCAAGTCTGAAGAAAAGAAAACAACATTTTTGTTCATTTGTGTGCTTAACAGAGTGTAAAACAGAAAATTGTGATCAATTTTACCCTCTTGAAATACTCAACTAACTTGCCAAAGTTCTGTATTCCTCTGTAACTAAAGCATATGCTTTGCATCAGATTTTTCCTCTTCATTCTGAGTTTTCTCCCTGTTCCTTAAATCAACTTCCATGTTTATGAAGGATCTTTTTCCATTGCCATCAAGGAAAAAACCTTTCTGTTTAGTGAAGTTGTGATAACTATGGACAGGTTCAGATAAACCTATATATACTAATACTAGGTGAAAAGCCCCTCTCTCTGCCTCTCAATTTCTTCTTTTTGCTTCTCTTATTCTCAAAGACACACACACACACACACACACACACACACACTTATTTTCTATGTGCACAAACCACTTAATTTTCTTTTTCTGGATGCTTTTATTATTTTTAAAATTTGTCTTTGCATCTCTATGGCACCGGTCACCATGGTACCCAGTTTTATAGTATCTTTGATAATTATCTATCTTTAAGACACAATGGATTGGTTTGTTAGAACAGAATTTATATTACGTTTCCAATTATGGGCATTTACAGGTAATTGCTTAATTTTGAAATGGTAGAAACATGTCTTGCAATACTTTTAGAAGTAGTAATTAGAAATGCATCTCTTAAAACCATTACTTTTAAAACACCAGTAACACTTAATAAAGAAGAAGAATACAGCTTATTAGCAAAAATTAATAAAAACTTGTAGTTGCCTGGAGTGGGTAATACAACTAAACTTCTAAAGGAAATCATGTGTATTGTTAACTTTTTCTTGAGGTTGAGTTAGAACCCTACATACTGAATGTGAAATCATGAATTTTCATCTTCTACATCCTTGGCCATTGTGTTTATTATTATTGTGGAGGTTGACCTGGATTGTTTTTCTGAGAAGGAAACACTCTCATCAGATAAAAATCAGTTCTTATCTTGACTTTGCAGTAAAATTCCAAAATAGCACAAAAGCTTTTAAGTTTTGAACAAATCTGTGTATATACATGTATATACATGTATAAAATTCATTTGAATTCAGATTGTTTTTGACCTTCACTATATATTTAAATATGTGCTAGCTTGCTATTTTAAACCTCAATCATTGCTGTGACTTTTAAAAAAAGAAAGCAAAGCAAAATAAAATAAAAACCTCAACTGGAAAAAAGTGTTAACTCCAGAGATACTTAAAAAATTTCTGCTCTGTGGTGAGAATCAGAAGAAAAATATAATCAACATTGATTTTCTATGTTTGAATAGAAAACTTTGATGATATCCATCCTATTTCCATGGCTTTCATTAAAGAGGCATTTCAGTTCCATGTTACTCAGTATTACTTATTAGATTTAATTAAATATGTTATTCTCATGCTAGCTTAAAATATTAGGTTTCTCAAGGGGGGTGGGAATTGTATGGGGACTATAACCAAGATGAAAATGCATACATTGTGCAAAAATGAAAAATGATGTAAAAATATATAAAATAAAATTGAAACAATATTAGGTTTCTAATAACTATTAGTGATCTAGTATTAATTGTCAACTTAGAGCATTAGGTACCACACAGAACAGAAACACAGTCTACGTCCTCCCTGGCACATGCTGAACAATCTGTGATCACTGCCATGAATGTGACAGGCATGTGGGTGGGCATCGGAAGAGGTCAGAAGTAAGGTTGAAAAGTGTGAGGGAGAGAGATCACAACTGTGTGCATGTGCTTGAGAGTTCTATTTCAATGTCATGGATTTTGCTGTGTCCTTTTTTAGTCTTTAGAGCAAGTGGGCATAAATAGAATGTCCCGGGTATCCAAACTGTCACCATCTCTTGTATAACTTTATATTTCTATTGGTTTATTTATTTATTTTCAAAAGATTTATTTATTTATTTATACAAGCACTGGGTACAGTCAGAATCGCGGAGGGTGAGAGAATTCACCAGAGCCACAGTGGAGAGCAGAACAGGCAGAGTGACGAAATACACTGCTGAGGGGAGCAGCGGGCGGCAGGAGAGGTCTGCGGGCCATGTGGGACCTTCGCTAGTGGCCGGGGATTGAACCTGCGCTGCAGAGGCTGCGGGCAGCTTCGCAACCCAGCACTTAACTGCTGCGCCATCGGGGGGGCCCCTCTATTGCTTCTTTTTGGCATATTTAACCTCCAGACCTCTTTTGCATCCAAATCATTCATTCATTCTGCATTCACTCTTTTTAATTTTTTTAAAAGATTTATTTATTTATGCATACAAGATCTGGGGTCCAGGCCAGATGCACGGGCGGGTGAGAGGATTCACCCGAGACAGAGCGGGGAGCAGAACAGGCAAACTGACGGAAAACACTGCTGAGGGGAGCAGCGAGTGAGACAGGAGAGGTCTGCTGCGCCATGTGGGTTGCCCTGTTGCCGGTGGGGATCGAACCGGTACTGCAGAGGCTGCAGACAGCTTCACAGCGCTGAGCTCAACCGTCTGCGCCACCAGGGGAGGCCCTGTATTCATTTCTTGATCACATTTGTCCACCCTTTTTTCCTCTTTCCTTTATGTGTACAATCTGCTCAAATGATCAAGCCATTAAAAAAAAAATTGCTATCACAGCACTGTTCCCTTCCAGACCCTATTGCCAGTCCTAATTCTGTTGTGTTGTAGTCGTAATAGGTGGGTGGAGGACTTAGGGGTTAGCCCCTTAAGACAGTTAAATCCCCCAGATATGGAAACAAAAGAACGAGATTTCTAACAACACTCGTAGGCATACATAACAGATTCCTTTGAAAAATCTCATCTCTTTCTCTCTATTGCCTTCTTTCCCCTCCCCCACCTCCTGCTGTCTCTCACCCTGACACCTTGTGATAGGGAGTTTTCTTAGCTCAGTGGCTAAGAATTTAGCTGTATTGATTTGTTACATTTCACCTGCTGAAGCCTAACGGGGAAACTTGGCACATGAAATAGAAGTCAGTGTCACAAAGCTTAACTTCACAACCTGAGCAGCTGCTGTGAACATGTAGAATATTACCGGGGTCTTCTCTCTGACTCCTTCCATATTCTCTTTTTACATCTTTGCTCTTGTCACTGGACTTAGATTTTGCATGTTGGAATGGGAAAATAAATTTCAGGATGGCCATTTCATCCTGAGGCAGACACTTGAGTCATATGGCCATGTATTTGTTTCAGTACCTTATGTTAACAAAAGTGCAAAAAATGTGCAATATTATCTCTAGAGCATCTGTAAGTAGGTACAACCCTTGCAGGGCAGAACCGATGCCAAAGGATTACTTGGTTTAGGCAATCTAACCCCTAGTGACTGTGAGGCTGAAGAGGACCCAATCATCTTTAGGGTGCAAAAACATCATCGAAAGTAATATTGGGGGCCTCCCCTGGTGGTGCAGTGGTTGAGCGCTGGGCTGTGAAGCTGCCTGCAGCCTCTGCAGCACCGGTTTGATCCCCGGCCACCGGCGAGGGTCCCACATGGCACGAGAGACCTCTCCTGCTGCGCCCGCTGCTCTCCTCAGCAGTGTATTTCGTCTGTCTGCCTATTCTGTTCCCCACTCTGGCTCTGGTGAATTTTCTCATCCTCCCGTGCTTCTGACTGTACCCAGTGCTTGTATAAATCAATCAATCAATCTTTAAAAAAAAAAGTCATATTGGATTAAAGTTCACTTTGTGACTTCATCTTAATCTGGTTAAATATGCAAAGATCCTATTTCTAAATAAGATCACATTTTCAGATATTGGGGGTTAGGATTATAAAATTTCTTTTTTGAGGGACATAGTTTAGTCTGTAGCGACCCATACAGTGGTAAGGGAATAAAGAGTATTCTGGAAGTCAAGTGAAGAATGTGCTTTAGGCAGGAAGGATGGATAAATTAAATCAGGTGATACTAAGAGAACAAACAAGATGAGGATTTTGGACTGCCCATTGGAGTGAGCAGCAGGGTTCATCAGGGCCCTTGAGATGAGCTGTTCTACTTAAGTCATAAGTATGAGGCTTGGATTGGAGTTCAAGAAGATTTAGAGAAAACAGTGTAGATAAACTTTTGAGGAATTTTGCAGATAGAGCAAGAGGAAAATGGGGTAGTGACAGTGGAGAAACCATAATTCAAGGAAAAAAAATTAAAACACTGGGAGAAGTAGCATGTTTGTATACTAGGGTGAATGAACCAGTAGAGAGGGAAAATATTACCGGGAAAAGATGGTAATTTCTAGACTCCATAGTAGAGTGTATGGGGTCTAATAGCCATACCGAAGATGACTGAGTTTAATAAGCTTTCTATTGTAAGTGATTCTGATGCATGCTGAAGTTTGAGAATTACTGTTCCAGATGATCTCTAGGACCTTCTAACATTCTGTGTCTTGTGATTTATTTTACCCCATTAACTGAACATGAAACCCCCTTTTGTTTTCAGTTAATATGCACAAAGTGTGAGTGTAGATGGAATAAGACCACAGCATGTGAACAGGGAGTTGTGCCATCAGGAATGGTAGATCTCCATCTGTGCTTTACTCTGAGGGGCTTAATAAGCTGCACTTTCTCTTTAAACTACAATTTCTGCCATTTAGAGGTGCCTCCCAGCATTGCCTGGGAGATCTGGCTGCATCTCCAGCTGCTATTTTTAGATGACCCTGCATCAGACCCCAGCATGTCATGGGGACTTGAATTATTTGGATGTGGCAGTACTCAAGCTCTGTAAAGCAAATTAATATCCTAAAATCCAAGGGCTATTATAGCAATTTTTGTATATTTAGTTAACTTAGAATATGATCTAGTCTTTACATTAAAACTCTCACAAAGAAATATCCCCAGTTTGGATTGTCTGACCATTACATGATTTTATTTTGTTTACTATAAATTGTAGCTTTAAGTTGGTGTTACTGTGTTACTGATGGCGCTCTCTCTTTTATTCCCAAATATACACTATGCGTGAATATAACCTTATCCTTTCTTTCTTGAGTCAATTAAAGTTGACTTTAATTTTTCTAATGTTGGAGGACTAAAAAAAGTAGAGAGAATTGAAAAAGTTTTTATTAAAGCAGCAATTGATTTCAGTTTTTGTAAGATAACTTGGGGTCAGGGCCTCCCCGGTGGCGCAGTGGTTGAGCACTGGGTTGCAAAGCTGCCCCCGGCCTCTTCAGCGCCAGTTCGATCCCCGGCTGCTCCCCGGCCACCAGAGGAGGGTCCCGCATGGTGCGCAGACCTCTCCTGCCGCCCGCTGCTCCCCTCAGCAGTGTGCTTCGGTCCTTCTGCCTGCTCTGCTCCCCGCTCTGGCTCTGGTGAATTCTCTCACCCTCCTGCGCTTCTGAATGTACCCAGTGCATGTATAAAACAAAAAACAAACAAACAAACAAATAAATAAATAAATAAAACATGCCTCTATTAAAAAAAAAAAAAGATAACTTGGGGTCAACAGATGCTTGGCAAGCACAGAGGATTGTGCTTTACTAGTTGGAGAAATGAATTTAAGAATATTATACACTATTTGGTAAAACTATGAAATATTCACCCTCTGAATTTTTTTTTTAATCAAGAGGACACATTCTTCTTTCCCCTTTGAAGGAGTCAGAAAGGATTTCGACCTTCTTTTGGTACTACAAAGTTATTTCCCTAGTTTCTCCCAATACGTTTTGCCTTTTACTACTCTGGACTTTTGTTACCTCTGCCCATGGTAATGTCATATGTTCACTTTTCCACCCTTGCACATTCATTCAACATCACACAGGTGAGTGTCTCTGCCAGCACAGGTGACAGAGCAGGAAGGGCACAGGATTTTATGGGGCTGACAGCCCAGTGAACAGTAAAACAGAATTTGTAACATAGCCTTTGGGGTAAGAGTCATGATAGATTGTGGGGCACAGTTGCTCTGCCTGCCCAAATGAGGGGGCTTAGCCCTGTCTGCTGGGCTGGTTTCTGTGGTGAGTATGGTTAATGGGGGGAAATAATAATGGAGCTCTTAATACATGGTCTTTTGAATACTTCACAATAACTTATATTACAGTATTTCACAATTTTATATTTATTATTTTTATGCAATCTACTCTATCTTCACAATCACCCTATCTATAGGCAGGCCAGGAGGGAAAGATCCAGGCTTAGGAACTTTGACCTGCTCCGGTTTACCCACTAGGTAAGTGTAGGAGTCACGCTTAAAACCCAGGTACCTCAGTCCCACTCTGAATGTTTAGTCCCCACAGTTAAAGAAATCATTGGATCTGAAATGTAAACAATTTCTAGAATAACTGACAGTTCAGCAGTCATTTAAAGGATATTTGAATTATCTTCAAGATTCTTCAAAGTTGTAAATCTTTTAATGCAGCTCTGATATGATAGCTTTGTGAGATTTTAAGAAAGTTTCACTTGGTGGTGATGACTGAGATAATTTTGTGTTCAAAGTTGCATTGGATAAGCCTGACATAAAATCATGTTGATCCTTTTAGAAATTATTTTTAAAATGCATTATGAAATTTTTATGCACACTGAGGTTGTTTCCAGAGAAGTTTTGGCTTATAGTTTTTCAAATATGAAATTTTATAGTAGTTAACTTCTCTTCCTTCTTTTTTCATCTTCTTTCCCCTATATCGCTAAGCCTCATCTTTACAACTGATGGAACTGGGTAGTGTGTGTTGGAAATTATTTTTGACTACTTTAACATTTGCAGTGAAACTTTAATAGAATTATTTGATGCCAGGTTTAGCTTAAAGTACCTTCCAAAAAATCTGAAAAGGAAGAGGGGATCATATGTGTGTTCTGTTGGGACAGAGAGAATGTGTTATTGTCAGGATCACAGGCAGAATGTCAAGAGACGGGCCTAACCTGTTTGAACTAACCCTGGCTCTTAACCAGGAAGGGAAGAGCTAGTGGACTAGGGCCCACAAACTCCAGAATGGATGCTATTCATTTTGATAGTAGCTGTTCTTGATAATATTTCTGAGAAAACAAACAAAAAAAAAAACGGATTGCAGTTGACCATAAAAATGACTTGAAGTTTGCCCTGATTTCAGTTAATTGATGTAAATCCAGGAAAAAATAGATTTAAAGCTTGAACTTTCCCCTTTGCTGGTGGCATTAGCTGATGTTCAAGACTAGATGATTTACTGAAGGCATTTGGAAAAGCAAAATGAGTTTAGTTTTAAATATTGCTTTCATGTCATATTAGGTTATGAATAAATTAACAAACCATAGAAGCGTTTCTTCCTGAGTCTTACTGGGAACTCAGGTTTGGAAAATTCATAGGCTATTTGGGGCCATGCAGATGCAACAGATCTTAAATTTGAACTTATTTCTGGGTACTTAGAGTTAAGATAAGGCTCCAAATTGGACTATTTGTTGTTTCTTGAACATGCCTGGTGTCACTCTGCTACCTTCTTGCCAAGTGTTTTCTCTACCTGAAATGGCCAGTCTCCCATTACTCTTTAGTCCAAGGCATTACACAGTCTTACAGCAGAAGCCAAATAGCAGCCTTCTTCAAGAAATCATACTCTCCACCAGGTGTCATTTCTCTTTCCTCTGAGACCTCATATAACCTTTGTTAAATGTGCTTCTTTTTGTGAAATTCCTTATGTGTGCAAGTCCCCAGCATGGTCCTGGCACATACATAATCAGGCAATGGCAGCTTTCTGTCTTTCATTTTGCCTTATTCTGTGGCAATTTATGACTATTTTGCTTTTAGCAATTAATAGAGTAGATTTGATCTTTTCTACTTACATGTGCAACTTACATTATTTCACTCAGCATTTGCTTTTGGCATGCGTCCTTGCTTCTGTAGGTTGCTATATATCACTGCTGCGGTTTTCACTGTTGTGTAGTATTACAGTGTAGAATATATCTAGTTTTTTGATGTGATGATGTGGGTGTAAATATGTAAGGATTCCAAGTCTACAGGATGAGTCCAGGAGTTGCATTGCCTGGTCTGTGCTCATGCTCAGCAGTCTGCGTGCTGCCATTTTGTTTTCCAAAGTGCACTCTGGTGTATTCCAATGGCAGCATGTACTTACTCCTGCTACTCCAAAACCTTTCCCTGTTACACTTATTCATCATGTTAAGTTTATTGAGATAAAGTAGATTTACAAATTATAATTGCTCAGGGGTTATAGGTTTTAACCTTCTACAAATGTAGTTTCACCCACAGTACCCTAATAATCCCCCTTGCTTTTAAGGTACCTGGAGGATAGTCGGCATAGCTCTCTTTACATTTTTATTTTTTTTAATACTAAAACTTTCATACATTTGGGAATATGGATTAAAGAATTGAGTAAAATTCTCTTTCCGTACTGAGGCATATTTTGTTGGTCTTCCGAACAAAAGGGAGCATTGTGTAGGACGAAGTCCAGACTGGTATCAGGGATCTGGGTGTGAGATCTGGCTCCTAGCGTCCTGGTGACAAAATGTTCTCTCCTGTGAAGAGCAGGTAATCATCCCTACGTCATGATGTGAAGCCTGACATAGTGTCTAGCCTGTGTCAGGGCTCAGTAAACACTGGTTGCTCCATGCCTCCCATCTAACTGAGCTCCAGTAGTAACAGGACTTTTTGACTATGGTTCATTGGTCTACATTGTGACGAATCACCCAGAGACACTTAAGCCTCAGGACAAACAAAGCATTTTTCTGTGTAGCCGCAGGGCAGCCTATAGCAAAGCTCCTCTGGCTGATATAATGTGTGCGTCACCCCGGTGTATCCACTTGCAGTCGTTCGGACAGTTCCTTTTCATTCTCACGCGGGAGCCCCCTGAACTCTCTCACAGGAATTGTGTCTACTTTTGATGCTAATTTGGTTCGATCATTTGGACTATAGGCTTGTCACAGAGCAGGGTGGCGGAAGCAGTGATGCAAATTACAGTTTATTTAACACAAACCTCTCAACGTGTGTCCGACCTGATCAAAGCACTTTACAAGTAATAATTCATATTATCCTCATAACAGTTCTGCGAGGCATATACTATTATTGTTGCCACATTAGAAATAAAGAAACGGAGACACAGAAAAGTCAAATAATGTGCCCATGTGACAGCGCTGGTGGGTGATAAAGTCCGGATGTGGTTAGATGTGTAATGGTTACTTTAAACTAGCAGAGCAGGTGGGTGACTTTTTCATTTATGTCACATGGTGGCTTTGTGTCCTAACCTTTGTGGGTCAATACAGCATGACGCCAAAGTTAAAAGAGCTGTCACTTTGACCTCAGCGATCCCTCCACCCCCAAGACTGCTTCCTTTTGGTGCTTGAATTAACAGATTAAAATTCTTATTTGCTGGCTGAACATTTCCCTCCTCATGATGTCTCAGAGATTTCTTGCCATTTCTTAAAATTGTAAATATTTTTCCTGAAATTATGGATTTTAAAGGATTTGCTCAGGCTCCTTTCTAATTTCCTAGTCTAAGTTCAAGATTATAACTTGTTATGGTACTTCTGATAAAATTTGTGAAGCGTGTGGTTGTACAGCTTTTTCATAGCAGAAACTTAATAAAAGCTCTCAGTACCAATGATTCTTCCAGCTAGAATGAACTATGACGATTTTGAAATTAACCAGATACATTTTCTGCTTTAGTCTAGAAGTTCATCTCCTCCTCCAAAGAAACTAAATGTCATTAATATCACCCTACAAGTAAGAACTCTCCAGAAACAACTTTGTATAAGGTTAACACTAAGATATCTAAATTTGTCATTCTGTTTATATAGCACTTATCTTGCAGTGCCTGGGCAATTAAATCTTAAGTTTGATGACACTGAAATATTTGGGCATTTTTGGATATCATAATTGTACCGTGTGACTTGGTGTAAATGCCAAAATCATACATTTCTTTTAATCCTGAGTTGTAATAAAATACAATTAATTTGAATGACATTAATAGGGATCTCAGGCAGAGCCTGACACTTTTATAGTTGCTCAAAATTCTGAGAACATTTTGGAAAAAATACATTTATGCTGTGGTTCTTCCCTTCATCTGTGTCCAAGAGAATTTAAATGTAAAATGTGAATTAAAAAGAACTTAAAATGTCTTTGAATCGCTCATATTTCAAAGAACACAGAGAAAGCTTGTTCTTGAGCCAGGAGAAAAAACAATGCCCTGGCCACTGACTGCCGTCAGAGACCAAGAGCAGCTGTGCTGGGGCACATTGGGGCCAAGGGGTGGAGCTTGACACCTGAGGCCAGTGGGTGACGTGGAGCATTTGGGACAACCCGAGCAGTCACCTGCACGCCAAGGCCATCCTGGGAAATTGAAATCTCCATTGAAAAATATCTGACCTGGCTCTCCCTTAACCTGTACTTTCTGTTTTTATTAATAGTATACCAATAAAAATAAGCAGGGGAAAAACAGCATACGAAAAGAAAATTTCAATGGATTCAGAATCATCTTTGTATTGTTTTAGTTCATTTGTCATGACACTATATTATCACAATTTGGTTAGCTTATTTGAAAAAATATTTTAGTTCAAATTTCCATTTTTCCTTGATTTTTCTCATTTTACTCTGATATCCTGACTGTTTAGGATATCAGCCTTGCAGCCGTGCATATGGGTTTAGCTTATGCCTCAAGGTTAACTGTAGAAGTGAAATGCTAGAGGTTCGATTAGCATTCCTCCCTGGGAATTAATATAATGATCCTCCATTTGGTGAGGCATATATATATATTTGAACAATGAAAACAGCTCCACTATCTTTCTCCTGGATTATTAATGCTCATTGTAAATGTTTTAAATAATATTAAAAAGAGAAGGGAAAACTACTTGAAATTCTTACTATCCAAAACCATCATTGTTAATATTTTTGTGTATTTCCTTTCAGACTTTTGTGAATGTGTGTGAGTGCTCATGGAAAAATGGGAAATGCCAAGATGGATAACCTTGGTTTGAAAAACGTGGGCAAGCAGTTTATAATCAGAAAGTTAGATTATACCCCATTTTCTCTCTCTCTTTTCTCATTAGAAATCTCCAAACTACAAATCTTGTATTGTATGTAGTCAGGATAGTTGGGGGGTGAAGAATGTTGTCAGCAATTTCTTCATGTTGATGTCAGGTCCTTAAGTAGGGGTTATCAGGAGGACTTGGCCAAAGTGGATATGTTCCAAGCCATTCCTCTGCATTTAATGCCAGTGTTGCCATATTTGCTACTATGACAACAGTTCCATGGCTGGAGGAGGTGGCATTTCACAACCATGGGCATGAGAGGACCCATTCTGTAAATCTCAGAGACCTGGAATGAAACTGCTATTCCTGATTGTTGGCGATTTTCTTGGATTATCCCTGCTCTTTCAAGATGATGCCATTTGATCTTATTTCTGGTATTTTTAAGGACTTTGACCTAAGTACAAAGAACTATATGCAGATGACCTATTGGTGCCAACCAGTTGGTGACTGAGTTTCCCCATGTAGGGATGGGGTGAGTTCTTTTTTCCCCTGCATACTTTGAACTGTGTAAGCTTTAAGGATTGTGAGTGGTATCTGGATGTCATGTTGTTGCCAGATTCTCTTGAGTCTTGCTTTATTTTCAGCTGCCATTATTCTAAATACAGAAAAGTTTGGAAGTAGTTGGAGAATTGAGGTGGGAAGCCTGGTTTTCTCTTGGTGAAAGTAGACTTGACCTATCTCATTGTATTTGTGAGCTTTTGATATTCACTGGCCCTTTACTCTCAGTGTTGGCTATGGGAATCACACTCGTTGACAGTGGTACCTCAGCACACATGTCTGGAACCACTTCTTTCAGCTGATGGTAGCTCATTTCAGTGTGATGTTTCCTTCCCAAGAAAAAAACCAAAACCCACCACTATCCTGACTGCACTGTTGGTGCCATTTGTGCCCTCACTTGTTATGTGAAGTTTTCAGTGTATTAAATACTTGAAAGTAGATATTATCTCTGAATACAAATCCTTAAAAGTTACAGTGTCATTCTTTAAATCAATCTTTAAATGATTCTCCTTTTGAAAACTTTTTTCAATAAATAAATACTTCCAATACTTAGTGTCTTTTAGACACTTAATACCATAGTGTCTTTTAAAGTATTTTTTTTTTTCAAATATACCATGACTATGGCTACTTACTATCTCTGACTTTAGTCATACCACTCCCAGAACTGTAGGTTTTCCTATCTTATTTATTCAAATTTGTTCAAGCTTATTTTTTCAGGTTTCTTGGGTGTGAATTTTGCCCACCCATAGTTAGTTTTTAAACCCTTCAGGTCCCCAATCTTATTATTTTAACAAATTTGACACATGCCTTGCTCTGCTTGTGTAGGCAGAATGATGAGGTTGCAATTGGATTGCAGATGAGAATCATGTGGTACCTTCCTTTCCCCAGACATCAACATTGTGCTTTATCCTTTTTTCTTTCCAGAGCTGACTCATTTTTAACAGTGTGTAATGTTTTCCAAGGAGGATTGATGCTTATAGTATTCCATGAATGGTAAGCTGGAGTCTCCTCAAGTCCAGAAACAAGGGCAGTAGGCAAAAGAATGGAACCTGCAATGCCCAGGGACCTGTGCAGTAACTGGATTTGGAGGGCTGCAGGAATAGGGTGGCCATCTACCCTAGTTTGCCAGAATTGTCCTGATTTTGGCACTGAAATTTCTGCTTCTTAGGAAATCCATCAGTCCCTGGCAAAGTGAGGTGATTGGGACCCACTTTGGTGGGTGAGAGGTCTCAGCCCTTGAAGCCAGGTGGCTTTAATACTTTGGGCAGAATATTTCACATTTTTTTTTTTTTTTATAGAGGCATGCTTTATTTATTTGTTTGCTGGTTTGTTTGTTTGTTTTTTTGTTTATACATGCACTGGGTACAGTCAGAAGCGCGGGAGGGTGAGAGAATTCACCAGAGCCAGAGCGGGGAGCAGAGCAGGCAGAAGGACCGAAGTACACTGCTGAGGGGAGCAGCGGGCGGCAGGAGAGGTCTGCGCGCCATGTGGGACCCTCCTCTGGTGGCCGGGGAGCAGCCAGGGATCGAACCGGTGCCGCAGAGGCCGCGGGCAGCTTCGCAACCCAGCGCTCAACCGCTGCGCCACCGGGGAGGCCCATATTTCACATTTTTGAGTTCTGTTCTCTTGCATGTTGATTATGAAGATTCATGATAATGTGTTTGAAATGCAGTTGTTGTAATGATGATGTTATGAAAGATTAGTGAACTGAGAAAAGGTTAAAAAAAAGATGCAAATAGAAGTCAGATAGTCCCAATGTGAAAGTAGGAAAAGTCAAGTTGGGAAGTCAGCATTTATTAGTATTTGTCTACAGATGTCCAGGGAGAAGAGAGATTCCATCTGGTGAACCCAAATATTGATGAAAAAGAACAGTGTGCTCTGTTTTGAGCAATTTATTAGGTTGAATTCTCTAGAACTTGGAGCTAGAAAAGCTCTAGATCTTAGTCCTCCTTTCCATTTATTTGTCCTCTCGGGGTCATCTGATTCTTTTGCTCGTCAATAACCTTTGGTTTTCTCTTTGGTTCCTTGGGAATGATGAAGCATTTTGGAGAGACAGTTTTTCTAGCAAGTTGAGGTTTTATACCATTGTGAACTAATGCTTCAAAAAATATGAGGAGACCAATATTTCTCTAACACATAGTTCACTTTACGTCAAAGTGGCCTCCTCTTTCTTTAGAAAATAGAGATGTGGAAACACAGCTTGGGCCTACAAAGAACCAGATGGTGTCACTGCAGAAGGGGCATAAACATGGGATCAGTCAGCAAAGAGCAGAGCAGGAGGAAGTGAGGAAGTAACAGGCTTATTTTGTTAGGTGGACTGGGAAGGGTTTTGGAGATTGGGACATTTGACTGAAGTCTGAAGAGAATAATAACCATTCAACAGGTAGATGGGAGGAAGAGGGACAGTGAAAGAAAAGCTCTGAAGAACGCATGGATGACATTCTAGGCCTTGGAGGGGTGTGGCATCTCATACTATGTCACTGAATTTATTTATTTGTAATATAGCTTCTGAGCTTGCTTAGAATAGTAAATTTACTAGGCTCCCACTCAAAGTCCAATGAACTGGTAAAATATCTTTTCTGAAAATACAAAGCAGAGGGCTCTAGACCCTTGGTGGGGTGAGCTGGCTAGATAGCAGCTACCACCATATTGAAAAGCTCAGCCCCAGTATAGACAGCAACTGTGATATTTATGTGTCAATTTGGCTAAGCCATGGTACCCAGTTTTCAGTCAAACACAGTCTAGATGTTGCTATGAAGTTATTTTTTTCGATGAGATTATCATTTAAATCTGTGGCCTTTGAGTCAAGCAGATGTCCCTCTGTAATGTGTGTGGGCCTCATCCTATCAGTTGTAAAAGAAAAATGACTGAGATTTTGCAGAGAAGAAGGGATTCTGCCTCCAGACTGCCTCTGGACTCTAGCTGCAGTGTTCAGCTCTCCCCTGGGTCTCTAGCCTGCTGGACTGGTCTGCAGATTGGGACTTGCCAGTACCTACTATCACATTAGCTAATTGCTTAAAACAACAACAACAGCCTGTTTATATGCATGTATCTGTATGCATATACACGTGCATGTACACAAACATGCATGTATATACGTATCTCTGTGTTTATATATATGTACACACAAACACACACCCTGTTGGTTCTGTTTCTCTGGAGGACCTTGATAAACAGCAACTATTTACATTTTTACCACTCTTGTGTGTTTAACTCATGTGATACTGAATCTATTGTTTGCCTTCTGCTATCCAGTCTTTTGTCTGTTTGTTTGTTTTTGTTTTTCTGGAAGAAAGGTGTCATGTTTAAGAGTGGAGTGGTCCTTGAAGGAAGAAGTGCACCCTGGGAGATTTTCTGAGAGCCGTCATCCAGAGCTGTCAGGGCATGTCTGTATTTACATGTTTTCCAGCCGTGTTTTCCCAGCATGTTGTGGATCTGTGACTGTCCTTGGAGGAATTTGGTATTCAGAAGTCAATAAACAAATTACTTTGATCTATAATGTGGGGCTGTCACAGTGACTGATGGAATACCAACTCTTTCAGAACAGCGTGTGAGGGGAAAACAAGAAGATTGAAAGTGCCCATGAAATGACAAGGGATGCAGTAGAATTCAGTGCAAGGATGTTCCTCTTGGTGAAGCTGCCACGGTGGAAATTTTTGTCTTGGAAAGCTGCTCACTGGGCATTGAAATGTGTTGCTATTCTGACATACAGAGCCTTTTGTTGAGTAGATTCTGAATTTATCAGTTGTATAAATATTCTATGGTGCTTGGGTACCCCACAAAGAAGGGAAACTTATAAATATATGGCAACATCATTGTGGGGTGAAAGTGGCCCTCTTGGCTAAGTGACTAATACTTGAAATTTTTATACCCTTTCATGATATATGTCTGTGGATGGCCTTTGACAGATCATTCAGGCCTCCATAAAGGTATTTCAGTCCCTCTTTATAATACAAGGAAAGGGATTCTCTCGAGATGATGTGACAAGGTCAAGGTCATAGAGAATTAGGACTTATCTCTTCTGATTCATACAATAGTTGCACACCCAAATTGTAAGTTACAAAGCAATATCATTTCAATAAAAAGAGAAAAAAAATAGTTGTGTTGGTTAATTTAGCTACCAGATTTCCACAGAACTCCAGTACATTGTTTGGTCCTTAATGTGTATTTACCTAAGAGTGACTTTATCTCTACCTTAATTTATTTGTCAGACAAAGTAGAGTATATTTGAAAAAATAGTTCTTTTTATAGCTTTATTTGGGATGGTATTAAATATGAAGAGATCTGTTATTAATTGAGCTTAGGAGAAATGTGAGTTTTATTATTGACAAATCCTTCTGAAATAACTAATATATTGCAGAACTCTGTAGATATTTTTAGCACCTCCTGTCCCTTTTCCCTCATTAATTGCCTGAACGGATTGTGACCTTGGAATAGAGCTCCTAAGAAAGATTATGATTTGTTCAAGTCTCAGCAGATACTTTGACAGTCACACTTTATTCATGATCAGTGTCTATAACTTGTAGCAATCTTCCATTTTTGTTTCTAGGTAAATCAACAAGACATTAAAAAAAAAAGCATTGAGTAAAAGTGACTAAATACATGATGTGCTTTTCCACAGTTGAAATTTGTGGCTTTTTTCATTGTTGGGATGTCATCAATGATCACCTTATAATATATCTAGAAAGTCTCTTTGGCAGACGCATTCATAAAGTTTTTGTTCTGTAAATCATGCTTCCTGGAAAACATAAAACTACAAAAGATGAATGGAAACTCCATGTGTACTTTTTTCCCATCCAAAATGGACACTTCCTCCTTTAATTATTAAAAGAAAATAGCAAATGGTAAAAATAAATTAAAATTGTATTTATAATCCACCATCAAATAATCCATTTTTTTAAAAGCAGGAAGCAAATAAGAAGTCACCAGCCTTCATTTCTTGACCAAACAGGATTTATTTTTTCAAAAATTGGACATTCAGTATTTTTTTGGTGTTTTGTTTGTGAGCATTGAGGTCAAGGACATTTCTGTGTGGGCTCTCAGTTTGTAAGTTAGCTGCAGACCTGGGACCATGACACTGGGGAGAAAAGGGAAACATTTCATTAAATGTATATATGAAATTTTCCAACAAATTATGATTTGTTTAATACTTGTGTGGTCAGATTTAATCTCTGAGCATCAACTTTTGCATTCTATTAATTTACTATAGTATTTGCTATAATTTAGAAACCATAAAAAGGTTACTGATTTTAAACAAGTGGTGCAAAGAAAAGTAATAATTTTAAGATACAGTTTAATTTTAAGAACTTGTGGAAGACTATGAAATTTCAGATATATTGGAAGAGAAAAGCTTAATTTCCATCTTAGTAAAATAGTCTACAGCTGACTCTTGAATAACACAGTTTTGAACTGACTGGTTCAATTATGCATGGATTTGCTTCTGCCTCTTCCATCTGGGTCACTCCCAAGACAGGAAGATCAACCTCTGCTCCTCCTCCACCTCAGGCAACTCAGTGTGAAGATGATGGTGACCAAGACAAGACTGAAGATCTTTATGATGATCCACTTCCACTTAATGAATAGTAAATACAAAAACTGTTATGTTCTTGGTGAGGCTTAAGTTGAGCAGTAGCTAAATATTGGGGGAGACAAAAGTTATACACACATTTTCAACTGCAGGGATGTTTGTTCCCTTAACCTCTCGTTGTTCAAGGGTGAACTGCATAATTAACCTTCTTCTGAAAATGTACTTTGAGACTGCTATACCTTTTTGTTTTATGAATTCTCTATATCATTCTTTCAATTGCTCATCTATTCATTCAATATTTTTTTTTCAAGTTCTTCTCCGCCTGCCTCCTCCCCCTCCCCAAGCATATAGGCAATTAGGGACAATGCGAAATATTCACAAATGCTGATATAATGGTTTGTCCCGACTTGCAGAAGTGCCACTTTGAGTATGTGCCTGGGGGGTAGAGAAGGGATTCGAACAGGGCCTGAAAGGTTGAACAGGTGTTGTCTCTTCAGCAATCAGGCAAAGCACATTCAAGAAAAAGAAAAAAATATGTATTGGGCTAAAAATCCCAGCACTGAGGCGAGAATGCAGACATCATGTGAATTTATTTTCTTTTCTTTTAAAGTTTGCTTTTCATTCTGCATACTTAGACTGAAGTGCTGCATAATGAACATTTCTCAGGGTATGTTCTGCGGAACACCAGCTGTGTAAAATGTTCCTGGCCAAAGAAGGCCAAATCTGAGAAGTCCTGCAGTAAAGATACTGTTTCTTTCTGCTTATCCATCATTGTCCACATATATCTGATGACTGAGCACCACTCCCTGCTGCTCCCACTTTTTGAACAATGGTTTTTTTTTTTTTTTTTAACATTTTGTGGAATCTGTGTTCCATTGTTGAGGGCACATTGTTCGACAACCATATTATCCTGTCTTGACTTTCTGTTTAAAGACATGTCCTGCCTTGTTTCAGAACTAGTTCTGTAGAAAGACACTCAGGGCATGGTCCACATGTGCATATAGACTAGTAGTCAGGGTATGTATCAGTCACTTTACGATTCTGTCTTCCCAACCTGAGCCTTGGCCACTCTTTTCATTTTATGATATTTGATTGGGGATAATAGAAAACATACATAATAATATATATGATTACATAGTATGATGCATCTATGTTGAATAAATATAACAATATTATTTTTAGATACCTGATAATTACACGTGGGAAGAATGAAGGTTTGAGAGGCTTCACTCTTCTGGTTTGGAAGGTATTCTACTGGGGACTAACAATTACAACACATCAGCCCTCTCAGTAGGAAAGAGGATGATATTAAAATATTTCCATCCACAGTTCTTTTTGAGCATTAAGAAAATTTACTTTATAAATAAATTTATAATTCCTTTAATCATGTATGTGTCTATAGGAAAAGAAATGAGTCACATCCTTGCTATTTTATCAAAAAAATTAAATTTTGGAGAATGACATTTAGCATTTGTCCCTCTTAAATGGGAAAGTTAAGTATTCAAGAAAAGGAGCTAATTATCTTGTTCATTGTGCATAGAAAGCACCCTTGAAGATCTTAGATTTTTATGATTGCAGGCTTTCAAAATTCTGACAAGGCTGCTTCTAAATTAGTCAATGTTGAGTGCTGTCTTTTTGTAGATTGACAACTGGTTGGTGTTGCTCCATTTTATTGAGAAAAGAAAAGCATCAAAAATGGCTCTACCATCTGTTGGTTATGAAGCTTGGGTCGAAGGGTGGTAGTATGTAGCAAAGAAGGGCTTGCTGAACTGTAATCGCAGACCCTTTTAAAATACAAAGTCTGCTACATCCAGGAAAGAAAAACTACTCTCCAATTTAAATCTTTAGTAGATATTGTGTAAGTAGGTAATAGGTAGATATCGGGGCAACAAATTCCTTTCTTGTTTGTTTATAGAGCAGTCTTCCCAGCCCGCCTTTTTATTTCTTGAGGAAATGTTATTCTTGAACCAGAAGGGCAAGTCTTCCTTTCAGAAATTAATTAAATGGTTCAATAGAGTGAAGTATTTTTACTTTTCATGTGGTTTAATTTTCTAAGCAAAAGAAAAACCTCCCTGTGAAAGCCATTTGTTTTTGTTAATCAAAATTAATGTATAATGCTTATCAGGTGCAAGAGAAAACCGTGGTGTTATGAGATATGCTCTGCAGGGAGAATTCAACCACTCTTGGGGAATAAAAGTTCTGGCTTGCCACTTTATATGGTGAAAATGCTTCCATCATGGTTAATTTCAAGCCACTAACCTGACATCCTAGAGCAGAGATTTGGGAAGAGATAGGTGATAGCATCCATTATATAGTGTTTTTCTTTACTGATACACTTGGTGTAAATAATGCTGAGCACATAGATGTAGTAAAATAATTAGGAAGTGATGAGATTTGAGTATTTATTACTTCTGTTTATGTTATAATTTTATGTAGTTCTAAGTATATAGATGTGGTTTCTTAAAAATGAATGTATTTAGCAACTTGCCCACAAATACCTGAAAAGTTTACTGACTTTTCTGATGCTCACACCACTGGTAGGAAGACCTGTGTTAGATTTCTGGATCCAACACTTACTAGCTGTGTGGTATAAGTCCCTACCTCATAAGGTTGTTGGAGGGATTAAATGAGACACTGAATACAAGTCTTTGAGTAGCACATCATACTCTAGTAAGTGCTCAATAAATGGAAGTTATTATTCATGTTGGTTTTTTGTAGTCTGGGGCAAGCATTGTGGCTCTAAGTGTAAGTGTCCTTCTAGTTATTTTAAATTAAATAAATTTAAGAATGTGCTGAAGTTGGTATGAGGGGCCATTA
This sequence comes from Talpa occidentalis, assembly GCF_014898055.3. Taxonomy (NCBI): domain Eukaryota; kingdom Metazoa; phylum Chordata; class Mammalia; order Eulipotyphla; family Talpidae; genus Talpa; species Talpa occidentalis. The sequence goes on along the minus strand of NW_023601433.1, from coordinate 67,009,644 downwards.
ACTAAGTTAATACAATCTTTTTAATTTAATTTTTTGTTTTAAGTCAAAACAATTTCTCTTTGAAGTCAAACCTTCCTTTTTTTCCCATGGCATTTTCCTTATAGTCTGACTCTTCCCTCAGTTTTGGTAAAGGTGGCATTGTCTTTATTCTGTCTTTCTGGTCTTGATGCTAGAGTATCTTTGTGAGCTTTTGCTGCAGGGAGCATCTATAGCTCTTGAACAAAAATGGCACATTATTCAGATTTCAGACAACATGACTGAATGTGAAGGTTGCATGGGGTTTTGGGATTTGGGGTAAGAAGGTAATTCAGTATTTGCAAATTAAATCATCAGTAAGGAGATTAAATGGAGAAGGGAAGGAACCTGAGGACCTGGCAGTTTGGAATGTAGTTTTTTGAATATCCTGATCACCCTGGGGACATTTCCAGAATCCCCTTATATCCTTATATCCAGTAGCTTTGGCTGTTCTGTTTTTCTATCAATCTAACTCTATCCATTGAATATCAAATAAGGTGGGTTCAGTGTTTCCTCTCTATCTGTGGATGCATTTGTATGTGCCTGCTGTGTGTGTGTGTGTAAAATATTTCTGTTAGCATTAGAGGGAAATAGTTGGTTTGCCATTTGAGTCAACTCTGTTAAAGCTATGTGAGTCAAACATTTTGGAGGGAACATCTACAATTTTGAAGGTAATATTTATGTTTCTTTTAAAATATGCCATTTATGGGCCTCCCTGGTGGCAAAGGGGGTTGAGCACAGTGCTGTGAAGCTGTTCGCAGCCTCTGCGGTGCAGGTTCGATTGCTGGCCAGGGACCAACCCATGTGGCGCGCAGACCTCTCCTGCCTCGCCCTCTGCTGCCCTCAGCAGTGTATTTCAGTCAGTCTGCCTGTTCTGTTCCTCACTCTGTCTCTGGCGAATCCTCTCACCCCCCACAGCTCTGGCCTGTACCCCAATTCTTGTGTGTATGAATCAGTAAATCTTTGGGAAAAAAACATACCATTTAGTTCAGGCCTTTTACAAAGTCCTTCTTTTCTTCCTATGCCATTAACCTATGATGAAAAAGGTTTCAAGCTGCACATCTTTCTCCTGGTTCAAGGCATTGAACACAGCAGAAGTAAGATGACCTATTGGGTTTTAATTTAATTATATAATCAATAGCCGGAAAAAACCCCCCACACATTTAAAGTGGTTAGACTCTGCCTAAGGTACTGAAGAAAGGAATGTCATTCGTTTAGTGAATTGCTTTGAAGAGTGGAGGGGGAGAGGCAGGAACATAGTAGTTGGCAATGTTGTACATGATTCATTTTCTTTACCACCACACTGGTGTGAAAGTTGCCAGTTTTGGCATAATTTCCTTTGTTTTCCCTCAGTCTGCCTATTCTGAAAAATCACAGGAAATAAATTTAATGTATACCATTTGGAATTGAACAAATTGAAGTGTGTTGAAGAGTTTCTCTCTTGGTAAGAATACTTCTAAAGTTGTATAGTGGAAGCCAATGTTAAAATAGATTTTGGGTTGTTGAAACTGCTTTGATAGCCTGAAAAGTTAGGAAACATCTGATCTGCAAGTTGTCAAACAAGCGAAGAGGTTTAACCCATGGGTAAGGATGTTTAGCAGCAGTTGCCTGGAGGACTGTGTTGAGGAGTACTTTGGGCCTTTTCTGGGCCCAGAAAGATTGACGTGATTAGTGATATTTTTTTCATATTGATAGTTTATTGAAAGGTAAATTTATGGAAAATAAGTTGACTTGGAACCGTGGATAGTTTTGTAATATTCATTAACAACGATTTTTTAAAGACATAGACATTAATTGTTTTGATATAAATTTGGAGTTTAAAAACCTCCCTTCAGTGCTTTCAATTGTAATATGGGCTTAGGTAAATTTCTAATGATCAGAGACACTATTTAGCAAAAACTCCCATCTTAGTACCTTTCATGTTGTCTGCATCGGATTAGAGAAAGAAGATGACTGTAAACAAGAAGCAGCCCTGCCAGTTTCATGAAGAGGACAGTGCATTACAGTAAGCTGAGTTTATATTCCACCTTCAAGTGCGGTTCTCTCATTAGTTCACTTTGTGCCGGCTCATTAAAAATATCTTCAAGTCCAGTAGTCTCCTCATCACCCTTCAAAATATCCAGTGAGAGTTTTGAGCTCAGAAGTGGAAGATGCGGTCCTGCCGTGCTGCTTGCAATTCTGCTTGTAATTTCAGTGGAATAGATAGACCCTGGATATTTCTCAGTGTGGAACCATTCACTTCATTTTGGTTGAGCTGGATTTTTTTTCTGATAATTCAAAATTATTTTTCACACAAGAAAAACCTTTGAGGAGAAAATTACATCTTTCAAAAGTCCACTTACCGAAAGTTCAGTAACTGGAATACTGTCCTTAACCTGGGGCATATCCTCAGGTATCACCTTCAAGCTCACCTGAGAACAACTTCTTAGCTTCTTTACCTTCCCCGGGTCTGGTTGCTCACTTTCGTCCTGATCAGGGATTTCTGCACTGAGCTCAGCAGGTAGCCCATGGGCTCCTCATAGACCATTCACCCTGTGGGCAGTTCTGGTTATAACTATTATTCATTATTAGTTTTCCACAATTTATTAACCTCACTTTCTGGCCAGGCACTGATCTGTGAGACTGTAACATTATTTTGCAGATAATGTGTAGCTGAATATAATATTCCATTTTTAGTTTTGTGTAGTTCCTTTCTCAAACATAGGATTATTTTACACTTTGCCCCTCTTTTAGACTTTAAGTAATCACTTTTATCGACATGGAGCATCTACTATAGATTTGTTATTTTTAACAGAGGAATTAATGAGATCTCTCTTGTGTTTCTAATTTTTTTTCACAAACTTTGTTTCTTACTATTTTTCAGACTCCAGAACTGTCTTAGGTATGGGAGTGCCAAGGCTGCGTGTGCTCCTCTTGGCTCTGCTCCACTGCCCTTCGGTGTCGTGGGCGCTGGTCCCACAGCTGCTCACACACACACTCCCTGCTCCTCCTTTCCCATGGTCCGGTTGGCAGCAGCCTAGGGGAGTGATATTCCTCTTTTCGTTCTATTTTTCTTAAACAACATCTAGGTGTATGTGTTGTGCACGTGCGTGTGCCTGTGTGTGAATTGTTCACCCTTACACTGTAATTCAGAATCTGGGTGACATGTTTCCATGGCTGATAAGCATTTCCTCATGTGGTAGGTAAGGTCTACCTTGTAATCCCTTGGAGAATGCCCTCTTTTGTAAATACACGATAGGAGTTACAATGGAGTCCCGCTGAGGAAGTAAATCAAAAGGTGGCAGGTTGTTTGACCCTTATAGCCAGAAGAGAATTTGGTAAATTGTCAGACAGGTTATTGACTGCCCTTTAGAGAGAGAACAGGGGCTTTGCATTCCTTACCTTCTTTCAGTGTATGCTTGTATTTCATGTGTGAGAGACTGACATTATCATAATCCATTTTTCGCTTTTATGTCATCTACCAGGGGCTCTTATAAGCCTCCTTTCTGAAGAGCATTCCCCATTTACTTGCTCTAATTCACTGTCCTTTTTTTTAATTATAAAATTGATGTTTTGCAAGCAGTGGCATTATATGTGAGTTGTTTGTGGAGGTGCTACAGGGAAGATTAGTGGCAGAATTAAGAATGGAGATAGCTGTGGAGGGAAATTCATGAATAGACATCACAGCACTGACATAACAAGATAGTGAAAGAAACATGTTAGGCCCGAAGATCTTGGAAAAAAGTTAGGCATAGAGTATGTGTCTTTGGCTGAGATGAATAGTGTTAATGGTGCATGGACAAATTTTTCTTCAGGGGTTCTGTTAGGTAGAAAATGCTCAGATTGACCCCAACATGTAAAAGAGACTCTCTTACATGCCTCTACACATTAGTGGTGATTTCCAGGGAGTGCTCAAACTGGAATATCAGTGGAAATAATGTAGAACTTTTGATTTGCTCATGTAATTATCTGACTCGTGGAAAATTTGATTAGAGAATTTTTTTTTTAACTTTTTTTTTTTTTAAAGATTTATTTATTTATTTATACAAGCACTGGGTACAGTCAGAAGCGCAGGAGGGTGAGAGAATTGACCAGAGCCAGAGCGGGGAGCAGAGCAGGCAGAAGGACCGAAGTACACTGCTGAGGGGAGCAGCGGGCGGCAGGAGAGGTCTGTGCGCCATGTGGGACCCTCCTCTGGTGGCTGGGGAGCAGCGAGGGGCTGGGGATGGAACCTGCGCTGCAGAGGCTGTGGGCAGCCCCGCAACCCAGCGCTCAACCGCTGCGCCACCGGGGAGGCCCCTGATTAGAGAATTTCTTAACTTATATACTTTTCCATATAGAAAAGATAACCAAAGTAGGACTATTTTTGCAAATTAATAATAATTAAGAAATTATCTAGAACAGGGAAAAATAGTGCCAAGTTTTCTAGTTCTCTCACATGATGTGCTGTTTTCCTTTATGGTCTTTAACAACATCTTTCCAACACAATGAATGTAAGTTTTAAGACATTCTTGAAATATAAATGAAGATTAGGACTCTGAGTACAAACATTCTTTGTCCTTGAAAAGCCAAGTAGAGAAACTCTACTGCTTTTTTTAAGTTTTCAGGCTGCTTGAGACTTAGGCTCCAGTTGGGAAAGAAAATGGTAGCAGAAATTCCCTTATTTGTTATTAGGCAGCAAGAGCATTTACAAAGGAAAGTGCACGACTGTTTCCCATTCTTGCTACAGCAGCTTGGAGCTGGCTTCAGTTCAGATTTTCTAGGCACTGGAGGAGATATTCCTTAAACAAATCTGTTAACATTTTAGTTTTGCGGCGGGAACACAGTGCAACCTACATGTAACTGCACCAGTTTATATTTTTGCCTGAAGTGGCTCTGTCTCAGCCGTTCCCAGGCAGGTGTGAATAGGTGAGTAGGTGGGGTTTGGTCCCGTCTTCCTAGCTGAGCCTGGCTTATGTGTCCTCTTGCTGCTTTTGCTCATGTTGCTCTCTTTGCCATGAGACACCTCTCTGTGCAGAATATGAGGCTCCTTGGGCCCCTCTCGCTCAGTGCTTTTCCTTCCTGAAGGTTTTGTAGTGTTAGCACTTGTCACATTGAGCACATGATGGTTGATTCCAGTCTGGGTTACAGCCTTTTACTCTTTCATTTCTTTTCACTTTTTCATTACCTTTTCTCACTATGTCTGGGCTCAAATACAGGCATCCGTAGGGAAACTCTATCAGATGGGGAAGGAGCCTGTGTGTAAAGTGTCACAACAGCGAGCACTTTATTATTCTGCTCTCTTTACAAGTGGCTCTCATTGGCATCCTGCTTGTGGTTGCCCTTGCAGGCAGACTGGTGGTGTTGGTATGACCTAGTAAGTCTGGCTGACTCCCTTTTAGATTGGTGAGCCCCATGGTGTGCTGGTTGTCAATAGGTTTAACACCACTCCTGTGTGGAGACACTACCAGTGTTATTGTTACAGATTCCATATTTCAGAGATGTACTCATTTTGTGTCTGCTTGATTGACCTAGAAGTAAAATAGGAGATGGGTAGATGTATGTTGAAATCTCTCACCATGTTGGTGGATATGCCAGTTTTATTTCCCCTTGTCCTATTTTATGTACACCTCTCTCTCTATTTATATATATATATATACACACACACATACACACACACGCATATGTATTTATGCAAGTTTAATGCCTAAGAACATTTATATATAGATTTAACTGTATATAGATTTAACTGTACGTATCATCCATTAGTTTTAGAATGCTTTGCTTCTTTGGACATATGACCCTATGAGGGACCATGATTCCTCAGCTTATTTCTGTGTCTGTTTTATTTTCTTATTTCTCTTTGTGGGCGGGGTGGAAGGTGATTAGGCGTTGAGACTATGACTCCAGAGCAGATTATTCTTGGATTAGTTGAAACAGATATAACTACCTGGACCTGATGTTGAGAAATTCAGGATTTTCAGATTTGTCAAGTTTGGCAAAATTAATTAGATTTTTCCAGATATTGTAATGATTCTTTTTAATATAATGTGTGTGCCACCATCTCTGTAATTACATTTACTTCTTCTGAGTCTTATAGTTCCAACTCAGGAGACTATTTCACACTATTTTCACAGTCAGGCAGTTTCTCCCCCAGTCTTTGCTCTTTTGTTGTGCTAACTCTGAACTGAAGTTGTATGTCTAGCTTCACCTGTTTAGGGGGAGCATAGTTCAGAAGTAACACCCCAAAGTATGTGCCTGACACAAAGTGAGGGAGAGACCTTGTCTCTTGCTTCAAACAGTAACTCTCAGTTTCACTGGTGGTTTAAGCAAACAACTATCTAGTTTCCTAGTCTGGGTTAGAAGAAGAAAACCAGGAGTGAAGAAGATGGTACAAGGTCAAATGCTACACAAGAGAAATGACCTCTCTACAGTACAGCAGTTATAAATGCTCAATGATCTCAGGTGAATTAGGCCATCCTAACCTTTGTTAGATTTGAGAGCACTGCTGCTTTGTGTCATTATCTGATAAAATCTACTAAGATGACCCTATGGTATCATGAAAAAGTTTTAAATTTAAATTAGTCTTGTATAACCTCTAAGAAGGCAGGAAAATTACGTTTGAAACAGTGAGCTATAGAGGAGTTTTGAGAATGCACAGAAGATACACAAAATGAACATCATGAAGGAAATGGGCTAGGGAGAAGGAATTGGAGAGGGGGACCTCTGGGGGACAACTTTGAGCCCCTCAGCTTACAGCAAGTGCCAGCTGGATGTGAGAAGGTGGCAGCATCAATCCTGCCTTATGTCCTCACCCACGTAGGAGTAGATGCCTTCACTTCCCTACCAGGGTGGTCGGTGTGCTTGCATGTGAGTGTATGTGATCATACCTGGTAAAGCCTCATCATGTGCTGTGGTCACATGGCTGGTTGTTGTCCCCTCACCTTTTTCTGCTCCCCTTCCTTTTTAACTTTTCACAAATATTTCTGAATATTGTCCAAGTCATGCTGTGAACCAGACACTGGTAGGTGCTGAATGTGCCCTGACAAGGGAAAAAACAGTCTCCTCTTGTTGCCATAGAACTTTCCTTGTACTGTGAGACAAAACATGTCAGCAGGCACATAGAAGTGACTATAAGAATTTTAATGGAAAGTAAAATGCATTCCAGGACATTTTTGAGAGACCAGGAAGGCTTCCCAGAGAAAGTGACAACCAAGCTGAGACTTAACAGATAAAGAGGAGTTAGCCAGAGAAGGATTCCTGATGGCCATGACAGGGAGTGTGAGAGAGAAGGCTGCAGATTCTGGGGGTTATGGGGGCCAGGAGGAGAAACCACTGAGAGGCTTTCCTCAGAGGACGGGCTGATCAGATTGGCATTTTCGAACTTTTACTTTAGTAATTGCAATTAGAGGGCAAAACTTGCAAGAGCTGTAGTTACCTAAATGGTTAATGGGGCCTATAATGAAAAAAAAAATGCAGTGGAGATGGAGGAATGTCAATAGAAGTGAGGTATATTTGGGGGATAGAGTTTATAGATTTGCTGATTGATTGATTGATTGGATGTCGGAGGAGTCAAGGTTGCGCCCAGGTTTTTGGTTTGGCCAACTGGGCACTAATAAATGACAGAGTGGATATGGGAGGAGAAACTTGTCATGGGGGTGGGGTTAGGATGATGGACAGCTGAGTTTCAGAAAGGTCCATTTGTAATAGGTGTGGGATATACACAAGTGGGAGGGCCACTGGATCTGAAATTCAGGAGAGAAATATGGCTATCATGGAGATTTAGTAGTTATCACATGCATATAAATGGTACCCCAAACTGTGAGAATGAAAGAGATCACTCAGTGATAGTATAGACTGAGAAGAGAAGAAACCCACGTAGAACCCTGAAGAGGGATGAGAAAAGAGAGAGGAACACACAGATGTGTGTGGTGACATGGAAACCAAGATAGAAGTCATTCCCAGAGAAGGGAGACCAAGGAAGATGAAGATCAAAAGATGTATCCACGGGAAGTCATTATAACTTTGACCAGAGAAACTTCTAGAAACAGGAACCAGAAGCCAGATTGCATAGAATTAAGGAGAGAGTAGGAGAAGAGATAAGCAATACATTTAGGCCTCTTAATGGAAGTTTGCCCGCAGGAGAAATTAGAGTTTAGTTCTGTATGCTAAATATTATGGGTGGAGGGGAGTATATAAAAGTCATGGGAGCCATGAACATGCTTGGATGTTGATGGAAAGTAGCTCATGGAGAAACTGAGGCTGAAGTTTTGGGAGACGTGGGATAACCAAGTTAGCAGGGTCATGAGAATGGAGAAGGGATTGGGATCCGCTAATGGCAGAGTGATGACCTGAGGCAATCCAGGAGCCATCTCTTTCCATTATGTTGGAAGGGAAGGATAAAACAGTTGAGGTGAAAGCATTATTTTGTAACATAATCTTTTAATTATGTTCTTTTAAAATGCTTCTCCGCAGACACTACCCAAAGCAGTCCTTCACTACTGTGGCAGACACACCTGAAAATCTTCGCCTGAAGCAGCAAAGTGAATTGCAGAGTCAGGTAATTTCTAGACAGTCTAATTTTGTCACATTTGTATTAAATATTACACCCAAGGCCGTTTTTCTATGCTTTTGTTATTGTACTGTGGCTGTCAGGTCACTGACCATCCTGGATGCTGGAAACAGGCCTGGGTGGGCATGCTGGGCAAAGTAAGAACATCTTTTTTATTACTGGTCTTGGATTGTCCTGATGTTCTCGGTTCTGTTATTCACATGGGACTAGGGCAAGTAAATGAGTTCTGGTCAGAGTAAGTGTTTCCCCACAATATTGATTTATTTGGTCCTAAATATTTAAAAACATTTTATAAATAGCTTTTCCACACCGCATATGTAGGGGAAAAAAGAGGTGTTAACTTGACCCAGTTGCGGTGCGTGTGGGGCTAACACCCTGTCTGTGTATCTCACACCAGCCCCTAGCTTTGTTTTCATCCTGTCACTTTATTCATATTTCTTTCATATGTCACACTGACAGCATGAACAAAGATTAGAACACCACAGTTGGCTCCTAGTCAACCATTTTGGATGGGAACTTGCCTTCAATATGGCGAAACACACTGGTTAAGACTGCTGATTTGAATGGCAGTGTTTTCTGCAGGGACACCCAGTCTCTTTTTAAGAAATATGAGACACTCTCTTTCAGAAATTATCTTGCCTGCCACCCTGCAGGAAGATGCTGAACAACTACTTTGCAGTCCTTTGGTCAAGAGAATAGTAAAACAGTATCAAATAGGGGTGCAGGGAAGATGGGTAATGGACCCCCTTCTGCTGTTCATGATTGTGACCTTGTACCAACCATTCTGATTCTTTGTGCATATGTAATATGAAACAGTCTTGTCTCCCTCTCTTGAGTATGGTGGGGAATATCAACTAAATACTTAGGTGTGAAAGCATTTTGAAAAGTTAAAAAAATATCATATGACTGTGAGATCATTGTTGTTGTTATTATCCCTGAAAATCCTTGATATGAAAAAAAGTGCAAAAGAGGGGTGTAGTTACTACTCTTTGGAAAATGTCCTTCCGTAGCTATTCTTTTTTTTTTTTTTTTTTAAAGATTTATTTATTTATACAAGAACTGGGGCACAGGCCAGATGTGCGGGAGGGTGAGAGGATTCACCAGAGACAGAGCGGGGAACAGAATAAGCAGACTGACAAAATACACTGCGTAGCTAGTTATTCTTAATGAGAGTAGTCGGCTCTCAGTTGCACCAGTTCTGATTATTCTTGTGCAGGTTCATCTGATCAGGGGAGATTGTGCTGCCCTCCACTCTCTTTCTGGACTGGGGACCAATTCTCAGTGCATTTAATTAGAGGACATAGAACTCAAAGTAGAGTTTACTGTTGGCTAACAATGCCACGAAGACCTGGTTGCCATTTGGTTTATGTAAAAATGCTAATTTTTGTGTGCTGAGCCATTAGTTCAAGAAATTGAGTGCTGGCCAAAGAGAGGCACTGTTGCAGAGCAGACAAGAACACCCTTGCTCATTCACACTGAGGAGGGTGCCAGGACTTGGCTCCAGTCCGTGCAGATCCAATATGCCTTTCTCTCCATCCAGTTAGGATTAATTAGATAATTCTGGAGAAGTACTTCAAGCACATTGGAAAACAGAACTAAATCAAGCAATCAAATATTTGTTTCCTGCCTATTACATGTCCTTGTTCTGTGCAAGAGAATTTATAATGAGTTAATCCTCCCTTCACAGAGCTCACAGGGTGTCTGAGGAAACTGGACTAACGCACACCCCTGGAGCATCCACGTTTAATTTACAATAAGGTTTGAGACAGGGAGGGGTAAGTGTGGGCTGGACCTGTTAGTGCTTTGTGCTGGGGAGACTTGAGTGGAGCCTTGAAGGCTGAGAAATGATCTGACCTAAATATGTGTCCCCTTCCTTTGGAAGACACATCACTGCCGTTGGGTTCAGTGAGTGGTTATAGTGGCTGTCAGCTAGGCCTGGGAATAAGCATTTGTTGTTGGGCCTGCTTCTAGAAATGTACCTGGGTAAAGGTATCAGATTTTAAAAAATATTTTTCAAATGCCATTACTTCTAGAAAGAAAATGTAAGACTTTATCAGGCAGACAAAGAAGGGGAAAAATTCAATTCAAGAAACATGAATTGACTATGAACTGTGTAATGATGTTGGGGATGTAAAAACATCATCATCATCATTAATCTATCTTCCAGACACATAATTTTACATGTGTTGTTTCATTTAATCTCAAACAGCTTTGTGAGAGTGGTATTTGTTATCTCTGTTTATATAAAGCTCTCAACGGTTATAGAATTTAATTAATGTGCCCTTGCAAATTCAGCTAAGGAGTTCAACTTGGACTAGAATCTAGATCTGTGCATTCCCACTGTCCATACCCTTTATCAGTACCTTAGTCATTTTCCTTACAAAGTACCCAGAAAAAGAGATCATAATCAAAATACAAGGTGATAACACAGTATGTGTAAAGGTAGAATTTTGCATAAAATGCAAAAGTCAAAGGTAGGAAGAAGTCATCATAATTATTATTATTATTTTCCTGGATGAGAGGTGAAACCAATTCTGTTTAAAAGCGTTTTTATTTTTGCAAAGGCATGGAATGATATCTATCCTAATAGTAGAATTCATTAATAGCAATTGACTGAGTTTTAGCATATTAAATGATTTGATTCTGTATGGAGAATTTCCTTAGAGTTTTGGTGTCGAGTATTCTGAGTAGACCAACAATTTTGGTGGAAAATTGACTTAATGTCTGTAGGGTAAAGAAAATGTCAGGCTTTTCTGCCCTTCCGCCATCAGGATAGATGATGGATCCTTGTCCTGAATGCATGCCTGATGGCGGGCACCTGGAATAGGGTGTGGGCATAGGTAGATGGGATTCAGCTGAGCTAAGACTGTGCTTTTAAGGGCGGCGTCACGGGGGACGCTAGCAGCCCCAGCCAGCAGCAGCAGAACCGAAAGAGAAGCCGAGAAGCAGCAGAACGAACGCTAGAGAGCCCAGATAGAGTGAGGACTTGCGGGGGGCTGGGAGGCCTGCCAGCCTCCCAGCCCCCCAGCCAGCACCCCTGCCTGCCATATGCCTGGTGAACCCCAAATAAAAAACCTGCAAAACTACTGAGGACTCTGACTCCTCCTTTACCCGATCTGCATGGGATCAGAAAACCTGCACTGTATCCAGTCCTGCCCTTACAATTGGCGTAAGTCGGCAAGATCCATGCAGAAGGGTATTGGAGCCCTCCGAAGACCTGGAGGGACTAAGGAGAACAGACTTTGCCTGTGACGACGCTGGAGGCACCATGGCGGTATAAAAGATGGATACGTCCACGAGCTACAGGATGAGACCTGGCGTGAAGGAGACGCCCGAAAGGACCAGCCAACGACACCGGAAAGGACCAGCCAACGACACCGGATAGGACCAGCCAACGACACCGGAAAGGACCAGCCAATGACCCCTGAGGCAGCAGGCCATTGCTGAAGCAGGGAGAGGCCAATGGACTGATAGACTGATGAACTGATGATTTTGGACTGACAATCCTGCCAGAAGGCGGAGGACCTTAGCAGGTTATGTTTATTTTTTGAGAATCTGGGGGTGGCCAGTGGGCCTAGATGGCCAAAAGCAGCCTGTGTATGCCCAGTGGCCAGGTGGAGGAGAAAAGCCAACTGAGAAAGCAAAAGCTGGTACTGATGATAAGTTGAGAAGCCCTGAGCGGCTGTTAAGCAGCCTGGGTATGCTGAAGAACTGTGAGTCTCGTAAAATCACCTGTGGGTGATGCCCTGCTCATTCTTGAGCGAGGGTGAGGAGCTGAGGAACCTGTCCTTGGGGGATGGGTGGGGAATGTGGCTTGGGGTGGAGCCCAAGCCGAATGCAGAGTTTGGATCCCCGACCCATGTGCTTGTGCAGTGGGTTGGCTTGAGTGCAGGGGTCTGTGAGTCGCATGGGTGGCCATGAAGGCCGAGTGTTGGAGCGACTGCAGACAGAAACCCTGAGGGTTGGCGATTACCCCCAACAGAATAAAATTGCCAATCCCAGAGCTAGTGCATCCTGGGGGTGGATGCTGTGTGTGCCTTGTAGCCGAGACTACAGCCAGAGAAGGCCAGGAAGCCTGACGGCTCCTGGTGTGTTATAGCAGATGCCGTGTGTGATTTCCCCTCCCTCGTATGAGCAGTGCCTTCGGCAGCAGATTTGGTGGCTCATCTGCTGGTACCAATAATTGTCTTTTGCACTTGGTTGGTGCCCTGCCTGGACTTATTTGTGTTCTGTTGTATTTTGTTATGTTGTATTTTGTTATTTGATGTATTTGCTTTTGTGGGCCATGGCTGCATTGTTTGTTTGCTTAGAAAATTGTGTATATATGTATAGACTATATGGCAGAAAACCCTGAGGGGTGGACTGTAGGGTAAAGAAAATGTCAGGCTTTTCTGCCCTTCCGCCATCAGGATAGATGATGGATCCTTGTCCTGAATGCATGCCTGATGGCGGCACCTGGAATAGGGTGTGGGCATAGGTAGATGGGATTCAGCTGAGCTAAGACTGTGCTTTTAAGGGCGGCGTCACGGGGGACGCTAGCAGCCCCAGCCAGCAGCAGCAGAACCGAAAGAGAAGCCGAGAAGCAGCAGAACGAACGCTAGAGAGCCCAGATAGAGTGAGGACTTGCTGGGGGCTGGGAGGCCTGCCAGCCTCCCAGCCCCCAGCCAGCACCCCTGCCTGCCATATGCCTGGTGAACCCCAAATAAAAAACCTGCAAAACTACTGAGGACTCTGACTCCTCCTTTACCCGATCTGCATGGGATCAGAAAACCTGCACTGTACCCAGTCCTGCCCCTTACAATGTCTTATACATTTATTTTAAAGTTTGTAATGATCCTTAATGAGTCAAGTCTGGTCCTAACTCCAAAGTTTTGAAGTTCTGAAATCTTTTAGAATTGTTGGGTTCAACTAATTCTTTTCTTTCAACTCATTAACTTACCAAATGAGCCAACATCAAGGGAGAATTTCCAACCTAGAAAATTTATAGTTAAATATTGATATATTTTCCTTACCCCCTCCCCCTCTTTTTTTTTTTGTGTGTTATAAGCACTGCCAGCATTTTTTTTTTTTTTGGGCCTAAGTGTTAGATTCTCTCAGGCACTTTTGGGGCTCTTTATAAGGTGCCAGATTGTCCTAATAAAATGATATGAAATACCATAGAATAAACAAGGAAACCATGAGTTAGCTTTTTGGAACTGGTGAAAGGCAGCAGCTTACAGGCAACTCCCTGCTTGCAGAGAATGACCTTGGAGCCTGTTAGTCAGCCACACCTGGCCGGCTGCTCTCTAGTAGTCGAGAGGGATGCAGGTGGGAAGCTCTTCCATCATCACCACCCCCCTTTCCATCATATAACAGAGGATGAACTGCTTCAAAGAAATAATGTAATGGTTGGCTAAGTGTTCCCACTGGTCCACAGTAGCCGTACAACAAAGAGAAGAAGTAAAATTTTATTTCCAGTGGTATTAGTAACGTTATACTTTACCTAAGGAGCATTGGGACTTCTGTGCTTGCCTTTAGACAAGCATATTATCATTTTTTAGTAGGAACATGAGCCTTGATTTCCAAATCCCTGACTTACAAATAAAACTTCTGGAACACAAACTCTTTGTCAGTTGGGGAATCCCTACACTCAAAAAATGTAAGTGAAATGAAAAGTCCTTTTGAGAGAGAAGTTAACTTAGTGTTTTAACATTATGTTGTACAAAGCATTTGCCTTTTCAGATTGTATAACACTCTCTTATTGGAAATAAAGCTACAGATATTTTGAGTTCTCTGGACCAGGGGTCTGTAGACTTCATAAATCATGCAAATGATTCTTCAAATGGAATTTTGAGGGAGACCTACCACTGCAAAAAGAGTAAAGTGGAACTGTTATGGCTGAAGCAAAGGTGGGGACAGGGAAACTCCAAATCTCTCCATGTTCCCCTGCTTCTCCTCACCTTAATCCCAGGACCTTGGATGGATGTCTAAGGAAATGCTCAGCCTCTGCAGGGCTGAGTTCTGAATGGTGCTGCTCAATATGAACACAAAACGTTAGCTGCTTCCATGCTTAGTTGTTTACATGGCTGACTTAGCAGTTTGCAATCATGTTGAAAATAACAGATACTTTGGGTTCACTGTGTTTTTAAATGGAGCATGTGTAATTTATGACTGCTGATAAGATGAAAGATTGCAAATGATTATGGATAGAATATAGATCATTCTGGAACCTTTGAGTTTTCATTGTATCATCTGTGTTGACTCTTAAAAAATCTTCCATGTTCACATCTGGAGAGGCATCAACTTAGACCCTCAAATTGTATACAGTGTTGTAAACCGACGTTAACCTCAATAAAAAATACAATAAAAAATCTTCTATGTTTCTGTGGAGGCATAAAGAACATAGCTCGTAGGGACTACAATATAGGACAGCAGTAAGGGTAAGAAGGTAACATGGATTTTTATGGGGAACATAACAGTTAAACGTCTTTGTGGGAGGAATGAAGGCACATGTTTAATATCCTCTGTGTGCTCTACAAGGTAGTGTCCTGGCGCGCCAGCTTTCTCTGGCTTGCCCCTGACACCTTTCTGTAGCCCCTCATTGACCATTCCATTTCTGGAGGGTTTTTCTTTCACTTATCTGTCATCCAACCATACAGTCAGGTGTTAAATAATTACCCAAAGCAGGATACCTCTCAGATGGCAGTTACATTTTAACAGGGTGCCATTGAAGACTGACTCCCTTCAGAGCAGCAAATGCTCAACTAGGAAACTTTAGTAATTGTTGAAATGATCCAAGAGCTGTTTAGATAACATCCTTTGCCTGTTTCAAATGCCCTTTCACCCAACCACAAATTTGACCTAAATTTCATTTGTCACTGAGCACCCATCATGCTGGTACTAGATGCCAGGGATGCTGTTGTGAGTAAAACCAGATAAAGGAATTTCTAGTCTAGTGGGGAGAGTAATAAAAAATTAGCAAAAGGTGGTTAAATTGCAGCTGTTACAGAGCTGCTGATGGTGTTGTGTGTCTTTCAGTTATGTCTGCAAACATTTTCAGGCAGCAGAGGCCTGAGTACTTTTCAGCAGACAGACATATGATGGGGTGTCAGAGTAGTGAATGCATCCTGCTCAGCTGTGGGTCCCATTCCCAAATGCATCTCTAGTCCCCTCCCCCATTTCCTGGTTGGTCTTAGCTGACTCTTCTTTGCACTTTGCTGGGTCCTTTTACTGCCCCTTATCTTATCCAACAACCTTAGTCTTCTAAACAGGAAGACTGTCCTTCCGGTTAGTTTTTCTTGGTAATTGTTGTATTCCACCCATCTTAGACAAGGACCCTTTCATACTTGCCTTTTAATTTTCCATTTTCTTTGAACCTCATTTTGGCAGGCTGATAGTTCCCATCTTTTGATTTTCCCCCATTTGATGCTGTATTCTGATCCTATGGTGACGCTTCTTATTTTCTACAATAAGCGCTTTCTCACATATGTGAAGGTAAAAGTTCACAGGGAGAGCTTCAGCATATTTCTTTTAGAGATTTTGAGGCAGTGAAAATGATGAGAGATTATGTTTCACATATAGGAAGGGATGAATGTGAATAAGGACTTCAAAGGAGAAATATTAATTCACTTGATGTGGCACATTTCTTTCAGGGAATGTAGCATGCTGTGCAGATGTTAACTCTAACCTCCCCCACCAACTTCCCCTTAGTCAGACTGTTTTTCTGTTTTACTTCTGGATAAATGATGCAAGAGACACAAATGTCAGTAGTGACAGACAGCAAAATAACCAACATGTTTTGATTTGCTGTGTCATGCCAGACCCTTTCATCACGGCCTGGTCTGCTCCTCACCCTCCTGAAATGATAGATATTCTTTCCATCTGTTTTCAAGCTTCCAAAGTAGTGGTCTCAGTGCCCTCCTGGCTCATCCCAGCTTCCTTCCCATCATTCCTGGGGCTCATGATAGGACTGTGTGGAAGTTGTATCTTCCTCACAGGCTATTTGTTGCTTATTCTGTGGGCAGAATGAGATTGCTAACCCACGAATTAGGCATTTGAACACACAGGCTATCAGTTTTGTGGCTCTGAGGTTATGAATGTAACAACGGTGAAGAGGAGACTATTTTATAAATATTAAATCAACGTGTTTTTTCTCTTTCCTTTTTTATTGACGTATAATTGATGTACATATATTTTATTAGTGTCCGGTGTGTACCATAATGAATTGACATTGTATACAGGGCAAAATGATCACCACAATAAGTCTATCTCCACCTAGTCATAGCAATTTTTCAAATTTGCCGGTGGACCCCCATGCTCTATGAATGCTGTATCCCCATGACTTATTTATTTTATGGTCCTTCTTGGGCCTTTTAAGGTCCTTCTTGGGCCTTTTCACCCATTTCATCCAACCACACACCCCTCTCCTCATCATCTTTCTCTTCCACAAATCATGTTCTATCATCTCTCCTCACACTTAGGGCTCCAAAGAAAAATGAGTGAACCCCACATTGGGAAGGAGGGACTATAGTCTCCTGTGAAGGGGAATGCTCATTGCCCACTTTTGGCCATGGGAGAGTGTAAGAAGAAGGAAGATAAATCATTGGCTGAAACGATCTTCCTCTCTGCTGGCTGAAGTTTCAGAGTGTGAAGATGGCGAGGCATGCTATTGAGGGATAGAGGAGCCTGGTGGGCAGTACCAGTATCTTGGTTTCACAGGAGGCATGGAAAGTGAGGGATGTTTCAGTGCGCCTTGTAGAGGAAGGCAGAGGGTGTCTGGTGGGGAGCTAGCTGGCACGTTTCCAGTGGAGGAGTAATGTGTTCTTGTAGCCAGGTGGGGATTGCATAAGCAGGGAGTCCTGGGAAGACCTCAGTGAGAAGTAGGGAGGGGCAGAGTCAGCTGGCAATACCATGGGCACTTTCTGAGCTGAGGGGAGACTATACCATGAGCCCAGTCAGTCTTGGCAGAGGACACTAGCAGAGGACTCAGTAACTGAGAGGACAAGGAAATGCCACTAGGCCATAGGAATGAGAGAAGAGAGAAGAAGGACATATGAACATGGCTCTAAAACATCCTCTTCCTGCACTGTGAGATCACTGAAGCCTTGCCAGCTCACACCCGTGTAGACACCATCTTGGAGGGGAGCTTGGAAGCAGGAAGAAATCTGATTTACCTAAATTGTTTAAATCAT
The DNA here is from genome assembly GCF_014898055.3 of Talpa occidentalis. NCBI lineage: Eukaryota > Metazoa > Chordata > Mammalia > Eulipotyphla > Talpidae > Talpa > Talpa occidentalis. The sequence goes on along the minus strand of NW_023601433.1, from coordinate 66,991,929 downwards.
CAAAGGGTTCAGTTTAATGGATGGGACTAAATTTAGTTCTTATTTCAGTGTGATAGGAACCTGTGAACATCAACTCAGCTGTAGGAATTTGGTTTTAAATGGTAAAATATAGTGCTAGACCAGACACCAGGAGATCTGGGTTCTGGTCCTGTGCCTGCCACTCAGTGTGATTTTGGGTACCACTGACCTCTCCAAGGCATGAAATGATGGGTTGTACTAAATGTTCCTTAAAATTCCTTCCAGTTTGATGATCTTGATTTAGTATAAAAATGTCCTGCATTAACATTTCAATTTAGCAATAAAGTCGAGTGATTATTTTGAATGAAATCAGTCAAAAAGTAAAGACAGATTTTGGATGATTTCACTCATCTGCAGAATATAAATATCTCCAAAACAATTACATGCAAGCAATGGAAGAAATAAAAATTTGAAATTTGACAAAAAGTAGATAATGGTTACCAGAGGAAAAAGGCAATACGGTGGTGGGGTAAGGGTGGGAAGCAGTGGGGCTATGGGCATGGGTGGTTTGATGGAGGGAATTTAAAACAACAAAAATCAAAACAAAAAAATTAATAAAAAATTAAATAATATGAAATTAAATATTATTTAACATTTAAATATGGTGAATAGAAAAGTATTTTTGTCACTTAGTAAATGGAGTTGATTCAGTAGATAAAATCTTTTATAATATCAGAAAAGCATCATGCTAACTTAATTTAAAAATTAGACAATAGAACACATATACTCTACCACTCAAAGACAGTTGAGTCTGCTACTCATGCCACATTCATCATCTTCTGTTATTAAAATTATTTTATAGTAAGTTTTGTGTTAAAATAAAATTACAAAAAGCTAGCAATCAAAGGGACCACTATGCATTTTTTCCCTGCCAAAATAATGATAATCAGAACTTCCATTTCCCTTGCCCATTCTCTAGTTTAGTCTCAGATATTAGCTGGGGGTGGTGGTGGTGACAATTAGGGGACCGCATAGGTCAGAAATTTGGGTAAAACAGTTTCACATTTAAAGATATGTCTAATTTTGTACTAAACATGTTTGAAAACAGAGGATAGAAGTAACTACAGTCATAATATACATTCATTGACAGCAACTACTCTCATCTTAAGTCCTATTTTTAAAGTTTTCTATGTAGAAGTGACTAGAATAACTTCATATATTGGCAAATTTATAGGAAATGTCTTAATTATTTTAGTTCACTTCCTTTATGCTTTATTTTTATTTATAATTTAAAGATTTTACTTACTTTTGTGCAAAAGAACTGGGGTGTAAACCAGAGGCATGGAGGGGTGAGAGGATCCACCAGTCAGAGTGGGGAGCAGAACAGGCAGCTTTCTGATTTACACTGCTAAGGGGAGCAGTGGGTGGGACAGGAGAGGTCTGCTGTGCCATATGTGGGTTAACTCCCTAGCTGGGGATTGAACACAGGCCACATCAGTCTTAGGGCTGCGACTTGTCCCCTAGGCCACCAAGGAGGCCCCTCTTTTTTATAAATGTTTTCTTGAAAGGCTTTGATTAAGTGGTAGTTTTTGCATTTTAAACACTGCTCTTTTCTCTCAGTATTAATGTTTGTTTGTTACCTCTTTTTTTTTTCTCTAGAAGCAATTTCTTTTGCTTAAGTCCATAGCCTGGAGTTGATTCAGTGGACCAAAGCAGTCATTCAAGGAGATGAAACTTAGTATTGCTCATTCTAGTAATTCTCTGCACTTCCTCTAAGAGAAATTAACTGAAAGCAGTCCCATTTCACTAAATTAGTAAGTTCAGGAGGGGAAGGAATATTTCTATTACTCTTAATTAACTTCCTAGAAATGTATGTTTTGAAGAGCACTGCTTTGAAATCACTGCATTATGATGGAATCAGGCAATAAAGCCAGATTTACAGTACAATATTGGAATCATACAAGGCTTTTGGGGAGAATGTTTAGAGTACCCAGTAGCACACTATAGGCTTCATTAATGTACTGGATGTTTCAGCTTTCAATAAAATACCTGTAATTTCTTGTCCTGCAAGTGATCTAGCCTTATTATCATTTTTGTTATGTCAGAACTTTTGCTTATAGCTTCCATTGACTTCAGAAGGACTGGAGTTCTATAGGGGCCATGTAAAGAGGGAACCTGGTTGAAGAAGTTCTGTGCAGAAAGATGACTGTTGATCTCATTCTTTAAAAAACTTCTACTTGGAACAATCATTGCCTTGCATTCTGAAATGAGATCTCTACTTGGACTTCTTGAAATATTGACTATACTTTCTTAATGGAGTGGTTTTCATTACAAAATGTTTGAAAAGAATGATTAGAATCTCCTTCTCTCTATAGCCCTTTTTGTCTCTTGATTTTTTGAGAAGTAAAGGGTCAGATGATGGTACATCAGAAATTAGGGTAACACAAATTTAATTCTAACTAGTAGGGAACTTCTGGGCCCCCTTTGACTGACACTCTGAGTTTCTATTTAAATGGAATTGTTTGTATTTCAGTGGAATCTATAATCTGCAAATATCTTCTAAGGGAAATCTAACAAGCATCTTCAGTTACAAATTTAACTTCCTAAGCACGCAGTACTTTCAGACACCAAAAAACTAAATATACCAAATTTCAATTTCTTAAACTAAAGTGAAACTAGGGAAGTTATGCTCTTCTTTTTAATTAAACAATCTTAGAGTCCTTATGTGGATTTTTTTCTTTATCTCTACATTAGCTGTAATGTTTATAGCTCATTAAAATTAAATCTTATTATGTTTCTGCTCTTAGGGAATATATTCTTTCTTTTTTTGCTTAAATGCTCCATAACTTCAATAAGTTCATTTTTAAAATACGGTGAATTTAAACTTCTCTTAGATGTTCCCCAAAACTGTACACAGTGAGATTTCAACTTAAAAACCACATGTCTAATCCAATTTCTCAATTACAAATTGCAATATGAAATTTGCAAGTTGTCTTTTTATTAAGCCAAGTTCTCTTCTGTTTCACAAGAACATAAATTATAAAGAAAACTAGGTCCTTCTATAAAGAAAACTAGGTCCTTCTTAGACATGTATTATTACAATGATTTTGACTTGTTAAAATCTTTCTCTTCTTAATTCTAATTCTTTTTTTTGATTGAGGCAACATTGGTTTACAAAACCAATAATTTAGAGTTGTAGGTTCATACCTCTTCAGAAGTTTGTTACTGTGCCACACCCACCACCAGGGTACTCCACTCTAGTCCATTATGCTCTTTATATTTTTCTCTTTATTACACATATGAATGAAGCGTCTGGTCTTTCTGGCTTATTTCACTCAGCATGATCCCCTCTAGTTCCAATCATGTTGGTGCAAATGGCAGGAGCTCATTTTTTTTTTTTATAGCTGAGTAGTATTCCGTTTTGTCTTCACCACGTCTTTTACATCCACTCCTCTGTCATTGGGCACTTAGGTTGTTTCCATGACTTGGCTATTGTAAATATTGCTGCCATGAACATAGGGATACACCTTTGTGTTAACTTTTCTTTAGAGCTTGTCATTCTTAAAATCATGTAGATCAAAAAGTTTTCATCTGCTCTTTTCAGCTGGAGTCTTATGTGCTATATGAATATTTTCTTGGAGCTGATTTTGGTCTTGGCAAAGATCACTTTCCACTTTCCCTGTTTGTTTTCTTAATGTTTTTTATTTTATTTATTTTTTACATAATTTTTAATTTTTGCACAATGTATGCATTTTCATCTTGGTTATATTCCCCATACAATTCCCACCCCCTTATTTTTACCCTAATCCCTCGCCCCGCCACTGCCCCAGAGCAGATAGAGAAAAGCAAAACAGTAACATGGAGGGAAAAGCAGAAAGTCTTTTCTTGGATAAAGTAGGAGCAGAATAATATACTAGGTCTCACCTGAAACAAACTTACAGGCTAATCTCTACACTTAACTGTCTCATTGCAATAACATCTCACTATGTCACTAAAGCAACAGGTATGATCAATAAGAGACTTTAAAATTTCAATCCCACTTATAAGTGCTGCTTTAGAGTAGATAATTATGAAAAAAAGTTTTTATAACTTCATGGACACAAGAAAGCTTCTCCAATAAAATCCACTATTGGGGGGGAATTATCATTGGGAGAATGAAATCATGTCATGAGCAATATTCCAATTTTCTTATTAATCTCTGGACTCTAAAGGAGTGACTCCTAACCATTTTTGGGTCATGAACTTTGGAAATTTTATGGAAACTATTAAACATCTCTTTTGAAAAATGTGTAACAGCAAAAAATAAGGTAACTTTAGAATATAATTGCAGGGAATTCTGGGTCACTTAAGACCATCGGAGTCCCAAGCTGTCGGGGGCGTGGCCAGTTAACCAGTGGGAAAAAAAGGGAGGAACTGACCAGACCTAAAGGTCTAGAAGAGACACAATTATCATAGAAAGGCTGTGGAGTTCCTGCTTCTTATGCACAATTTTATCTCTAATGGTATAATAACTGTTTTGGAAATGTGAAATGTTACTGCCTTAAAAAAAAAAGAACAACCTAGCAACAACTGTTAAAACTTAAAAATACATACTTTGTTTGAGCCAGCAGTCCTACTGCTGGGAATCTCTCCCATAGTAACAAAATCATCTGCATTTAAGGGATGTGTATAAGGACCTCTAGGATAGAATTGTTTGTAGTAGCATAAAAACAGAGTAAAAGCCCATCATAAAAGGGAAATAGTAGAATAAGTTATGATAATCTGTACCATAAAAATTATGCAGCTATCGATATTAAAATGAATAAAATAGAAATGTAATACATGAATTGGAGGGATGTCCGTAGGTATTGTTCAGTGAGTAACACAGATGCAGAAATGTGTATAAATTGCAAAACCCTCCTTGTGTGCATGTGTGTGACTATCTGTCTCTACCTGCAGTGGTCTGATTAGGACTACTTGTGTGTATAGGGAGAAAAATAGGAGTTAATACATACTAGGCGTATGTATTACTGGGGGCTTACTCATGGTGAACTAAACAAAGGGGAAAAAAGGTTGAATTAATGAAAGAATGTACACGATGGCTTTAATGCATTTATATACAGTTATATACATATATGTCTTTTATGTCAGTATGTAAAAAGAAATAAAATAATGATTTGGAAGAATATTTGAACATTTATTTAGAATTCCATTTACTTTTTTCACGATAATACTAGTTTCTCAGCTCAGCTTAGAGGGGGTTTACTTGTTTAATTTAACCAATCTGGGATCTCTTTACTGACTTAGATGGATTTCCTGTAACTTAATGTTCTACATTTATTTGGCCTTTTAACAAATGTTTATTGTGTGTCTTTTTTCTTTTATGTATTAGGCTTTGTGCTGGTGAGTACTCAAAGAGCTAAGATGTTTGTGTCTGTATATGGTGTATATATGGTATGATATATGTGTATATATATGTGTGTATTTGTATTTAAATTATTTCTGTATAATGCTGCTTCAATTATTTATTGGTTTAATCTACACACGTATGCACAAGTCAGGAACTGTTATCTGCTACATTTGAGCTTCTTCCCCTCAATCTGTTATTTATCTGTTCATTTGGTTGTGGGGGTATGAAGTGAAAAGCATCCTTATTAGTTGTATATTAGTAAGAAGATAAGAATTTGTTTGGAATGTCTTTATTTTTCTTCTTTTGCTTAACTAAGTGACTTATTGCCTAATTCTCCAACCTTTTCCCAGTAATTCCCAAAGACCTGAATAGGAGATAGTATTGAAAAGGTTTTAGAGGAAAAGGAAGTGTAAGGGACTTCCTGTAGACCAGCCAGTATTTCTCAAAGTTGTCATTTCCTGCATCACCGGTACCCAGCGAGCATGTTGGAAATGCTTGTCTGTGTCTGGCCCCGGAGCCATAAGAGGGATGCCCAGAAATCTGTGTTATTACTAGATGACACAGGTAATTCTTATGGATATTAATATTTGAGAGTCTGGTCTAATTTTATTTCAGATAATGAGCTCTTCTGGCATACCCCTACCAGAGTTTGATCAAGACTTTTCCATATTCTTGAATTCCTTTAAGGTTGTGGAGAACTTAGATGTATTACCAGGTGGACCTTTGTCCATGTTTTCTGGGTTTGTATGACCGACCTAAGTCTGTAAGATGGGATACTTGGAGTCCCGGGGCTGCTGTGATGGCTTCTTAAAAATTTATGCCTTTATTCAGGTTCCAAGTCAAGGGAATATAGCTAAGAGAAGTGAGGCATTAATTCAAGTTTAAGATATTTAGGTGTTTGATTCAACAGATGCTCTTATAAAAATTTTTCTAATGTTTAAATGGCTTTTTATTTTGCCCTTCTTTGTTCATTAGTGATGCCTGCATTTTATTTTATTTTTTTATTTAAATATTTTATTTTATATAATTCTTACATCTCTTTTCATCTTTGCACAATGTATGCATTTTCATTTTGGTTATACTCCTCATACTATTGCACCTCCCCCCCTTATTTTGACTCTAGTCCTTCCTTTCCCTGCCCCTCACTCCCCCTCCATAGTGTGTCTCTGGTTTATAGTTGCTTGTTGATTTTGATTTTTACTTTGTATTGATTAGTCTTTTTCCTGGTCTCTTATTTAGGTTTTCTAGATTCCTGCTATGAGTGAGACCATCCGGTATTTTCCTTTTTCTTTCTGACTTATTTTGCTGAGCATGATCCCTTTCAGCTCCATCCATGTTGCTGCAAACTGCATGTGTTTATCTTTTTTGAATGCTGAGTAATATTCCATGGTGTATATGTACCACATCTTCTTGATCCAGTCACCTATTTTTGGACATTTGAGTTGTTTCCAAAGCTTAGCTATTGTAAATAGTGCTGCTATAAACATAGGGGTGCAGGTGCCCTTTGGAATTACTGTTTCTGTGTCCTTTGGGTAAATACCTAGGAGTGGAATTGCTGGATCATATGGAAGTTCTATGTTTAGTAGTTCAAGAAATCTCCACACAGCTCTCCATAGTGGTTGGACCAGTTTGCACTCCCACCAGCAGTGCAGGAGAGTTCCTTTTTCTCCACAACCTCACCAACATTTGTTGTTACTAGTTTTTTTTAATATGTGCATTCTCACTGGTGTAAGATGGTATCTCATTGTAGCTTTGATTTGCATTTCCCTGATTGCAAGTGATGTTGAACATTTTTTCATATGCCTGTTGGCCATTTGCTTTTCTTCTTCAGAGGTTTCTTTTTAGCTCTTCTGACTATTGTTTGACTGGATTATTTTCTTTGTTTTTGTTGAGTCTCATCAGCTCTTTGTAGATTTTTGTGATCAGTCCTTTATCGTTAGTATTGTGTGATGCCTGCATTTTAAAGGAGATTTATAAAGGGAAAACTTTTTCAGACAATATTGTTACTATCAAATATGTACGATTTCATTCTGAAGGTAATCAATTTACATAAAAAAAGACTAGAAAATCTTGAAAAATCAATGATCCAATGGTGAAATGGAAATTTTTTAATATTATGGAGTTAGTATATACATCTATATACACACATGAAAGAAAATTTCAGGTTACAATGCATTTTGTTGTTTGTAACTATAGAAGTAAAACCAGAATTTGCACACATGATGCATCATTTTTTTGAATTATAGATTCTTTGGGATACTTTTGGCTTATTTGTAAATCATAACATAAACAAGATCTGAAAGTGTTTTTTCCCCAGATATCTGAGATTTACCCCTTCCACCCATTTCTTCCATGCCATCTCTTTTATCTAAAATGTCAAAATAATTGAAGCAAAGGTTAGTTGATATGAAAAGCTGAGCTATATTACAGTGTTTCCACATTTCTCTTATGACTGTCTCTTTGTAGACAACAGCCTTAGTACTATTATAATGAGAAAGGTCCTGTCTGAGAAACTTTTATCACCACAGTGGGCTATATACAACCAAATCAATGCAAGAAGCTCATGACGTCATCTCCCAATCAATAAGCATCGACTGAGTGGAGTTGGTTTCAGAGCTATGTATTAGATACCACAAAGGACACAGAAGGAAAAGCTGTGGTTTCTGTCTTTGAAGAATAATCCAGTTCAAAGAGTCATTCAAATGTGCATGTTATGACATGGCTCCATGACAAAAGGCCCTTTCAACAATGGTTGGGAAACCAGCATGAAAGGAGTGACTTGGGACAGAGGAGGTGGTGGTGAGCAGGAATGCGAGGGGCAGAGAGGCAGCTGAGCAGGAGCAAGACAGGACGGCATAAACACAATCCATTAATCTGTTTCCATCCAAAAGATGTCAGCTGGATGGTGTGGGTGGCCTGTCATGAAAGTCTGTGCTCTGGAGGTGGGAGAAGCTCTAGAAGAGATGACAAGGTCCTCAGGGGAGTGAAAAAGTTGCCAAAGAATCATAAGGATTTTGTGAAATGCAAAACTTGGAGAAATTAAGAAAGGCTGGTTTGAGGAAGTTAGGAGGCTGGATCAAGGTAGTGGCTCTGAAAAGAGAGTTAATTTTGGATAAAGTTGGATACTAGAGCTAAGTTAGAAAAAAAATGTAGGACCATGTCATAAAAATATTTGTGAAGCTTCTAAACTCAGTATGGTTGATTTAATCTCAGACATTTTATTTTTATTTTTTTTTTTATTTTTTATTTTTTAATAATAAATTTTATTTTTATATTCCCCCATACAATTGCAAACGCCCCATTCTGACCCCAATCCTTCCCCTCCGCCCCCCCACCCCCCAAAAAGTGTCTCTGGTTCATAGTTTTTTGTTGATTTTGATTTTCACTTTCTTATATTCATTTTCCTGGTCCCTTATTTAAGTTTTCTAGATTCCTGCTATGAGTGAGACCATCCGGTATTTTTCTTTTTCTTTTTGGCTTATTTTGCTGAGCATGATCCCTTCCAGCGCCATCCATGTTGCTGCAAACTGCATGTGTTTATCTTTTTTGAATGCTGAGTAATATTCCATGGTATATATGTACCACATCTTCTTGATCCAGTCATCTGTTTTTGGGCATTTGGGTTGTTTCCAAAGCTTAGCTATTGTAAACAGTGCTGCTATAAACATAGGGGTGCAGGTGCTCTTTGGAATTGATGTTTCTGTGTCCTTTGGGTAAATACCTAGGAGTGGAATTGCTGGATCATATGGAAGCTCTATGTTTAGTAGGTCCAGAAATCTCCACACAGCTCTCCATAGTGGTTGGACCAGTTTGCACTCCCACCAACAGTGCAGAAGAGTTCCTTTTTCTCCACACCCTCGCCAACATTTGTTGTTGCTAGTTTTTTTAATATGTGCCATTCTCACTGGTGTGAGATGGTATCTCATGGTAGTTTTGATTTGCATTTCCCTGATTACAAGTGATGTTGAACATTTTTTCATATGCCTGTTGGCCATTTGCATTTCCTCTTCAGAGAAGTTTCTTTTTAGCTCTTCTGCCCATTTTTTGACTGGATTATTTTCTTTGTTGTTGTTGAGTCTCATCAGCTCTTTGCAGATTTTTGTGATCAGTCCTTTATCATTAGTGTTGGGTGCAAAAATGTTCTCCCAGTTGGTGGGGTTTCTCTTTGTTTTTGTTATTGTCTCTTTTGCTGTGCAGAAGCTCTTTAATTTGATGTAGTCCCATCTGTTTATCTTTGTCTTCACTATCACTGCTTTGGGTGATGTGTCTGTAAAGATGTCTTTGATGTACAAATCCCGTAGTGTTTCGCCTATATTTCCTTCTATGTATTTTATGGTTTCAGGTCTTATGTATAGTTCTTTAATCCATTTTGAGTTGATTTTTGTGTATGGTGTGAGGTAGTGGTCAAGCTTCATTCTTTTGCATGTAGCGACCCAGTTTTCCCAGCACCATTTATTGAACAAACTTTCTTTGCTCCACTGCATAGTCTTTGCTCCTTTGTCAAAGATTAGTTGACCATAAATCTGTGGGTTTATTTCTGGATTTTCTATTCGATTCCATTGGTCTGTATGTCTGTTCTTGTTCCAATACCATGCAGTTTTGATGATTATGGCTTTGTAGTATAGTTTGAAGTCTGGGAGTGTGATGCCTCCATTTCCTTCTTTTTTTTCAGTAGAGCTTTGGCTATTCGGGGTTTTGGTGATTCCATATGAATTTCATCAATAATTGTTCTATTTCTTTGAAGAATGCCATTGAGATTTTTATTGGAATAGCATTGAATCTGTATATTGCTTTTGGTAGGATGGCCATTTTAATAATGTTTATTCTTCCAATCCATGAGCAGGGGATGTCTTTCCATTTCTTTGTGTCTTCTTCTATTTCTTTTAAAAGTGTTTTATAGTTTTCTTTGTATAGGTTCTTTACCTCTTTTGTTAGATTTATTCCCAAATATTTGATTTTTTTGTTTCGATAATAAAAGGGATGGTTTTTTTGATTTCTTCTTCTTCAGATTTATTGTTTGTGTATAGGAAGGCTACTGACTTTTGCGTGTTGATTTTGTATCCTGCCACTTTACTGAATTGATAGATGAGTTGAATTAGTTTTTCTGTGGAGATTTTGGGGTTCTCTATGTATATTATCATATCATCTGCAAATAGTGATAGTTTGACTTCTTCTTTTCCTATTTGGATTCCTTGGATGTCTTTCTCTTGTCTTATTGCTCTGGCTAGGACTTCCAGTATTATATTGAAAAGCAATGGTGAGAGTGGACATCCTTGTCTTGTTCCAGATCTTAATGGAATTGCTTTCAGCTTTTCACCATTGAGAATGATACTGGCTGTTGGCTTGTCATAGATGGCCTTTATGATGTTGAGGTATGTTCCTTGTATCCCAAGAATTTCAAGGGCTTTTATCATGAATGGGTGTTGCACTTTGTCGAAAGCTCTCTCAGCATCTATTGATATTATCATATGGTTTTTATATTTCTTTTTGTTGATGTGTTGGATAACGTTGATTGATTTTCGGATGTTAAACCATCCTTGTGCCCCTGGAATGAATCCAACTTGGTCGTGGTGAATTATCTTATGGATACATTGTTGGATTCTGATAGCTAAAATTTTATTGAGGATTTTTGCATCAGTGTTCATTAGGGAGATTGGCCTATAGTTTTCCTTTTTTGTGTTGTCCTTATTCGGTTTTGGTATTAGGGTAATATTGGCTTCATAGAACGTGTTTGGTATTGTCCCTTCCTTCTCAATTTTTTGGAAGAGTTTGTGAAGGATAGGCACTAATTCGTCTCTGAATGTTTGGTAGAATTCATTTGTAAATCCATCAGGTCCTGGGCTTTTGTTTTTGGGGAGGTTTTTGATTACCATTTCAATTTCGCTGCTTGTAATTGGTCTGTTTAGGTGTTCTATTTCTTCTTTATCTAGCTTTGGGTGATTGTAGAGTTGTAGGAATTTGTCCATCTCCTCTAGATTGTTGAACTTGTTTCCATATAACTGTTCATAGTACTTACTGATTATTCTTTTGATTTCAGCTGTGTCCGTTGTGATTTCTCCTCTTTCATTTATGATCCTGTGTATTTGTGCTTTCTTCCTTTTTTCCTTTGTGAGCCTGGCTAGGGGTTTGTCTATTTTATTTATTTTTTCAAAGAACCAGCTCTTGGTTTCATTGATCTTTTGGATTTTTTTTTAGTTTCAATTTCATTTATTTCTGCTTTGGTTTTTATTATTTCTTTTCTTCTACTGGTTTTGGGTTTTTTTTGTTGTTCTTTTTCTAGATCTTTGAGCTTCGAGATTAGGTTGTTTCTTTGAGTTCTTTCTTGTTTTTTGATGTGAGCTTCTATTGCTATATATTTTCCTCTTATTACTGCTTTTGCTGCATCCCATACATTTAGGATATTGGTGTCCTCCTTGTCATTCAATTCAAAGAATTTTTTAATTTCTTCTTTGATCTCCTCGTTAGTCCAGTGGTCTTCCAGTAGTGTGGCTTTTTATCTCCATGAGGTAGGATAGTTCCTTGCCTTCTTTTTATGATTTATTTCTAGTTTGATGCCTTCGTGGTCAGAAAAGATGGTTGGTATGATTTCAATCTTGGTGTATCTGTTGATGTTTGTCTTGTGCCCCAGTATGTGATCGATCCTGGAGAATGATCCGTGTGCGCTTGAGAAAAATGTGTACTCCGTTTTTTTTGGGTTTAGTGTTCTATAGATGTCTGTTAAGCCCAAATGTTCTAGGTCCTTATTTAGAGCTTTAGTTTCTTTACTTATTTTTTGTCTTGTTGATCTATCCATTGTTGATAGTCGTGTGTTGAAGTCTCCCACTACGTATGTGTTTTCTCTGATGTCTGTTTTCAGAGAGGACAACAGTTGTCTGATATATTTTGGTGCTCTTTCGTTTGGTGAGTATATGTTAATGAGTGTTATTTCTTCTTGAAGTATTGTCCCCTTAATCATAATGTAGTGACCATTGGGGTCTCTTTTTATTTTTTTGAGTTTGAAGTCTGTTTTATCTGATATAAGTATAGCTGTTCCTGCTTTCTTTTTTGGCCCATTTGCTTGTAGGATTGTTTTCCATCCTTTGACTTTGAGCCTATTTTTATCTTTTGTAGCTAAATGTGTTTCCTGGAGACAGCAAAAGGTTGGGTTTTGTTTCTTAATCCAGGCTGCAACTGTGTGTCTTTTTATTGAAGAGTTTAGTCCATTTACATTTAGAGTTAATATTGATATGTTAGCATCTGTATTTGCCATTATGTTTGTCTTTCCTTTGATTTTATTTATTTATTCTTTTAATAACTTTTTTTTTTTTGGTCTTCTTTCGTTGTTATTCGTCCCTCTGAGGTTCTGGCTTTAGGATTCCTTGTAGTATTTTTTGGAGTGGGGGTTTAGTCGCAATGAAATTCCGGAGTTTCTCTTTGTCTGGGAAGGTCCATATTCTTTCTTCATGGAGGAAAGAGAGCTTTGCGGGATAGAGTATTCTTGGTTGGCATCTGTTTTCTTGGAGTCTGTTGACTATGTCCCTCCACTCTCTCCTTGCCCGTAGTGTTTCTTCAAAGAAGTCTGATGTCAGCCTTAATCTCAGACATTTTAAATTATAGGGGAAACACTAGCTAATGGAGGAAACAAACCTGATTAGTTGAACTTTAAATCTTTAATTTTCTGTAGATTTAGGTTTAGAAATTCATTTATATCATAAAATACATATATCACCTAGCCAATCTTGGACATGATACAGAATTTAAAGTTTAGAAGAAGTCTGTAGATTTTCATATAGTAGGTGGTAACTAAGTGCTGAATGACTAAATACTGGTGATTATCTTTCACAGTAATCTGTAATTCTGTAAGGCATTTTTCCCCCCACATAGAGCACAAAGTTCTGCTACAATTATTTGTGAATAAGTTTTTATGACTCATGTTTGTAAGTTTATTGCAAATCAGTTTTTAAAAGGACAGTGTTTTAACAACTTATAGAAACTTCCCTTTCCTGCATCAGGGATATTTTCCTCTTGCCTAAAAAGTACCTAGATCTTTTTAGAAGTTGGCATTTACATCGAGCTGGTACTTTTTATCTCTAGAAAGGAAAAGAAGAAATACATTTAGAAAAACCCAACCAGCCAACACAAATCACCTTGATTACTACCCAGGGAGAAAAGGAGTTGGCTTAATTGTTTTTCTTGCATGTTTTTAAGATCATATGTGAGAAAGAGTTTTATAGAAAAATAGAGAACCTGTTTGGATTACATTTGGTGTAGTGGGTGTAGCGAATGAGTACATCAAATTGCTACCTAACAGAACAAGGAAATCAGTTCTTATTTTCTATTGGAAAGCAAAACATGACTATTAAAAAAAAAAAGACTTAGTTTTGAAAACCACTGTTGACTTACCAAGGAAAATAAAGATTCTACAATTTGTTTACTTGTGGAATGCTAAGTTGGTTCTCCCCTAATTATTGATAATTGGACTTTACTAATAATGATGTTATATCCCTGGGTTTTTATTTCCCTGCGGCATCTGTGGTGGTGACATACATTACCCTGCAAATCATTTACTCTGGTAGACACAAAATTATGTCACCTTACAATTTAGAAAAGTCTTGGACTGAGAAGAATCCTTTGACAGTGTTTCACTTTACAGCTTCTCCTGTTCCAGGGGCTACATGGTCCCAGCATGACCCATTCACTGATTAGATGCCTCTTCCTCTTCAAGTCCCCCTTCATCCCATGGGTTGTGGTGGCCAGGCAATGTCAGCATGGTGTCAGCTGGTGAGCCCAGTGGGGCTTCAGTGACCAGCTCTGACTCTAGATTAGTTTTTTCTTGACAACTCTCATCTTGTTAACATCTTACCTGCTACTCTGTAGAGAAAGAGTAGGGTCTCTAGAAGTTATTGGATTCCCAAGGGAAATGTAGAAACTTGAGCCTAAAGCTAATTCCCCACCTGGAACTGTTGGCAGAACCTCCTTTGCTGCCTCACCATGTCTCCCTGTACTTCCTGCCCTTGTCCTTTGTCCTTAGCTCCCAAAGTGGCCAGTCTGAGCACTGACTTCCTCCTCTTCTTTGCATTTGATTTCTCTTCCTCACATCAGCTTTCCTTCCAGATCTTTGTCAGTCTGCCAAACAGCAGGGCATCCAGAAAGACTGGAGCTGTGTTATTGTCCTCTGCTCCATGTGAGACTTTGCTCAGCTGGAACCACTTTGGGATGTGATTTTCTTGTATCACGTATCTTCTTTATTATTTTTATAATTTATTTATTTATTTATTTATTTTTTGAGGGACCTTGCTGGTGGCCGGGGATCGAACTGGCGCTGCAGAGGCTGCGGGCAGCCTCGCAACCCAGCGCTCAACTGCTGCGCCACCAGGGGAGGCCCTAATTTATTTTTTCATTTACATCTTTTATATATCATTGTGTATTGCCCATAAAATTCCCACGACCAGCTCACCCGTGAACCGTCACCAGAGTCCCTTGTGCTCTTTTCTCTCCTGTCTTGATCCCTTTCCTGCCACCTCCCTCGTAGAATGTCTCCTCCTTTCTTCTTTAATAAGCACTTATTAAAGATGCACAGTACTTCTTTGCAATATTTAACCTTTCCATCTCTAAATGTTCAATGTTTAGATCTAAGCAGTTTCTAAACCCACTTGATTTTTTTCTATAGATATTTTATGCCCACCTATGCAAATGCTGGTCTTCTCCTATTTGTTTACATTGGAATGATGTCTCTTACTTCAGAAACTTCTGTTGTGGAAGGTCAGCGTTCTTTTAACCCTGTGTAGGTGGGGGTGGTGATGGACTTTGTTTGGCTAAGAAAAATCACTTTTCCCTTGGGATGCAAGTAAAACTAACACCCCTCGCCCCCCCCTCTACCCCTCCAGTGCAGCATCTGGGCACAAAGTTAAACCACCCCCTCGAGCGAGTAGCCTTCCTGTGGGCCATGCTCCACTAGTACTTCACAGCAGAACACTAACACATCTGTTGCGGTGGCCACAGTCCTCTTTGCCTCCTCTGCCTGACCTTTCCCAACTCCTCCACCTGGTGGCCAGTCCGTTCTGAGCTAGAGATTCACCGAGGACAAGGATGGTAACTGGACCCCAGGCTGACATCCAAACATATAACAATTCCTGACTGCAGTTACAGCTTAATTTTTTAAACCTTTCATCAGGGCAGGAAGTACTTCATAGTAAATGATGGTATTGCATGAAATCATTTGCCCGTGTAGTCTTCATTATAAGCCTTAGTCATTATGGTCTGCATCACATGATCTTTTCTCAAACATCAGCCTGGTGAACCCACGATGAAATTGCATTTCTTTGAATTAGAGTACAGATTATTATGGGAGAAAGAAGACATTAAAGGGGAAACATTCATGTTTATGTTTGAATAAATGTGAAAAACTTAATGGCCTCCGAGGCAGTTAAAGGAGAGATCGTAAGAGAACATGTTCCCTCGAATCTCATTGCTTTAGACGTGTCTCCGAATGAATATACACAAAATATATTGACTCTTCAAATCCTGGCTGTATAGATTCCAGACATATAATCAGTTGGTTGTGTATTTCTTGTGAGGTTAGGAGAATATAACTTCACCAATAGTTTCTATTTCTATCTCAAGGATCTAACACACATTAGGCAATCAATAACTAGTTGATGAAATAAACAGGAGGAGTCTGTTCAGAGTCCTTTCTGCTTTTTTCTTGCTTCCATATGCCTGGGTTTCTCCATAGCTTTGTACGGTGAAAGTCAACCCGAGGACTGGGAACATTTTGGAGCTGCAGATGGGAATAAACAATGAAAACATAAGCCTCAGAAAGAGCATTATTGCTTGTTTGGGCTTATTTACTTGGCTGTGACCCTGGGCCTTGGCTGGCTGGGGTATACAGTGTGTTTCCTGATTCTAGTTAGCTGACCTGGCCTGGCTGTCAGCTTGTCTACCCCATCGTGAGTACATCCAGTCTCTAACTGCAATCTCACCTGTGCTGCCCTCTTCCTGACCTGTGTATTGGACCACAGGAGTCACTCAATGGAAAGTGAAATAGCTAAATTAAATGACTTATTTGGGACTGGTTTTGAATTCAGATTGTGACCTTTATGGGACAAAATCAAACACATGTTGTAGAATGTCAAAGGCAAAGATAGTTGGAATTTGAATGTAACATGTAGATAAGATAGTATGATTGCTGCGTGTGCTATTATAATTTCTGTTTTTCCTCTTAGCCATCTGTTAGGTTACAAATTTATTTATGCTGATGTCAAGTATGAGAACTAGATTATTCTACCATTTATCTTGTCTTCTTTTCTCTGCACAGTTCTTGTAAAAGTCAGGACTTGTGGTTTCCAAATATGCCTGTGTTGTGAGGGCTTCTGCCAGGATGGAGTCTTTATTATTATTTTTGCTATAGATTCTAAATGAGTGGAAAAGTGGATGATCGGAAACTTAGTGGAGGTTTACGATGAGCAGTCATTATGCTAAGAGCTTTTTGTACAGTGTCTCATTCAGTGCTCACAATAACTTTCTCAGGTAATAATGATTGCTCTTGTTTTATCGGTAAGGAAACAGTGGCTCAGACAAGTTATATAAACTACCTGGAGTCACACAGCTATTCAAGGCACTTGCTAACATTTGGCCTCAGGTCTTTCTGACTCTAAAACTTGAGATGTTCCTAACCAGGCCAGATTATCTCAGTGAAAACCATTATTATAAATGAAATTTTGGTGATTTCAATACCATATTTTAATAGTGTTATGACATTTTAGGTTTAAAATTCTCCAAGTCCTCTTCATGAGGTGAACTATTTATGTTAGAATTTTTAAAAATTAGCATTTCTGTTGTATGTCTTAATTTTCAAAACTTATTTTTGGGATTATTTTGGCCCTCAGTTTGATTATTGTCATTTTTATACTTTTAATTGTTTCAATTATGTAATAACTTTTTGTTTGCATGTCAGTGATTTAGCCAGCTTTGCTATTAATTTAACAGCTCTGCTATTTTATTTGCTTTGTCCATTTAAATTTGCATTGAATACATTTTCTCAGGTTTTCTGAGTGTAATGACTTTTTGATTCTAATTTTACATAGGTTCATAGCTCATGCATATAATTTTTAAAAGCTTTTAAATTTCTATAACTACTACTACCAAGCTATTACCTCTTACACAACCAATGAAAGATGGGTAAATTATTCACATTTTGAAAATATTTAAATTAAATTAATCAATTCATTCTTTAATGTTATCATGTACTTTTTCAATAATAAGAAAGAAAAAAAACACTTTAAAGTATGATATTGTATGTTGGTGTGTGGTGGGTTGAGGCCAATCTATAGTGAGCAGAGAAGGCAGCAAAAATCACAATGGTATAGGAACAAAAGGGGTTATTAGAGTTGTGCCAACAGTGAATTTCCGTAAGGGGACAGTTGTTCAAAAAGAATGTTTGCTTGTGAGCTACTGAATTTTGAAAACTACCTGTTCAGGGAGTCCAAGTTAATAGTTGTTTGATGATTAAAGATCACCCATTATCTTGAGTCCTAAATTCTAAACATCAATTATATGTGTGATTTGCCACAGAAGTAGATGTGGAGATGACAAGAGACTTTGTGAATGTTTACTCATCCTATATATTTTATAATTATTTATAATTTAATTTTTTAAAAACCATTGAAGAGATAAGTCAGATCTTAAAATATTCCCAGTTATATTAGAAATTTGACTTTTAGAGTAGATGTATTTTACTTGCTGAGTAACTGTTTGAACACTTTACAATGTAGTTTTAGGTATGCTGGAGAAATGTTCACTAATCATGAATTCTTCAGTAGTTAGTTTTTATTGCTAAAAGTATTTTGCATCTCATTGTATCTCATGTGTTTCTCTTTTAAGACAATTCAGTGACCCAGAACACTGATTTACTCAATTTCTATTAAAGTGGTTCTTTTGGATGCTCGAAAGTTGATCAGAGCAGAAGCTGTAGTTTCTGACTTTGCTCAGCACTGAGTTTTGTAGCATAGAGGCTGACTTAGGCTGGCCTGCTGTGTAAGGTCTGCTGGGAGCACTATATGTGCTCTGTGAAGGGTGAGCTCATTGCTGTGGGATGGGCAGGCCTCACTGGGGTTCTGTGTATGTTCACGCCTCACAGATGTGTGACCTTTATCCTGTGCTCTGATGGTGCCAATGAGGATTTAAGGCCACTTTCAATGGAAAACACTTAGAAGATATTTATGAGAGTAATAAGAAAGCAAGCAAGGTCTTTTAGAGGAGGAAGTGCCTTAATGGAGAAACAGGGCTTTGACAGGTGGTCGGAGAGATTGCAGGGCCCAGATCTTGTGGGTGGAGCTGGGGATGTGATAGATGTGTTGACTGTCAGTCACTGGATTAGTGACTCTACAGAAAAGCCAGAGAAGTAAGGTTGGTCTAGAGAACCCAAAGGGCATGTTAAGGAGGCTGGGCTTTATGTCAGGCATGGATATCTGTAAGTTCTTGGATGAAGGAGTGATTTTCTGAAAATGATGTTACAGGAAGATTAATCAGGCAGCAAAGTGAATTGGTTAGGGAAAGATTTGAAGTCAGGAGCCAAGGTAGGGAATGTTTGCGGTAATGAAAGTACATGATAATCAGGCAGATAATCAAGGGAATGGAAAGGAAGGCAGAGAAACTAAAAAGGAAGCACATTATGAACAATGACTGTTTGTGGGAGGAAAAGGTGGTGGTGGCTTTAGAATTTCTGTTGGAGAACTTACACTGGCTAAGAAGTTGGAAGTGGGGAGGGGCACTTAGGCAGAGTGTTTGAACACTGTGTTCACGTAGCAGGCATACTGTTTGCACTGAGGTAATGTGTTGATTTGGTGTGGTTTGTGCGGTCATTGAGCGGCGACTGCAGCCACTTCATCCTCACCATGGACCCCACGGTGGAGAGATGGAGCCAGATGTGATTGACACCTTTGAGCTTCTTAGACTGAGTAGCTGGGCAGTTATATTACCTCTGATCAGGACCTCATTGTCCTGATTGAAATGTTTGTTATTCATTTAAGGGGAACTGCCTTCATTCAGAAGCCAATGATGAGTGACTAAAACTTTCCACAACCATGTTCAATTGCAATATAGAAAGGTCGAGTTTTGAAAAATAAAATGTTTATGATGCATAGACAAATTTCACAAATGTTACAGTTTATACGTAATGAATATTTATCCTGTTTGAACATTTGTTTTTCAGAATAACTGAGGTGGTTATTGATTGCACAAGCATCTCACAGTTAGTTCTGGGCTTTGCAGAGAAGGAAGGAGAGAAATCTGAGCAAAAAGTGATCAATATTGGGGTTTGGGCTGCTCTTTAGATTTATTTCACTTTGCCATTAGTCTTGATATTGAGAGATATCAAAAACAGATCCCTGTTAAATTTTTTTTTTAGGAGATTAGTATGACACTTTTAAGAAAGTAGATTATGCAGTTTAATAGCTAGTCTAACAAAGCTGGCATTGTACAGTCTAACCCCCTGAGAGCCAGTGGGATGGGAAGGAAAGAGAGGGGATTTTGAAGTGAGTTAAATCTGGGTGTCAATTTGTCTCCACCACTTAATACTACATGGTCTTGGACAAGTTTCTTAAACTCTCATTTTCTTCATTTAAAATGATCATTTTTTTTTCTCTTTCTCTTCAAAGCTCTCTGTTGGGTTATTGGTAATATATCAGGCCAGAAGCCTAGTGCAGGTCTTGGTACATAGCAGACACCCAGCTAAGGTTAACTGCGTCACTTTTTTTTCAGTATACAGTATATTTTCACTTCACTATCCATTGAGTGATATTAATCAGTTTTGGAAAGGATGGCTATTACCTTATACTTGGAAGCAGGATGGGGATTATGAACAAGAAAGTATCCTGGAAATAACATCTCTAAACTTTATTAGCTGACCTCATTTCCGCTGGGAAAGCACTCTCCTGAAACTTGGTATGGGAAAATGTGTGAGGCAGAGTAACAGAGCATGGATTCCAACTGTCACTAGTTCAATGGCGTTGGGAAGTATTTTAATTTTGGAGTCAGTTTGTGCACACTGTGGTTATAAGAACAATACATATGGATGTTATGAGGGTCGCATTGGATGATGTGTGTCTGAGGACCTGGAAGAAGTCCGAAAGAGCTTGGAGACTAGACTTGAGTGAAAAGTGGGTTAAAATGATGCAGAGAACCAGGGAGCAGATTATGGGGCCATTCAAGGGAATATTTAGGTATTCCTGGTGCTACTACATCTGAGGTTAAAAAGAAAAAGGGAGGAAAATGGTATTACTTATTGATATTTTTAAGACTTAGGGGAATTACTTATTGATATTTTTATTTTATTTTATTTTTTTAAAGATTTATTTATTTATACAAGAGCTGGGGTACAGGCCAGATGCAGGGGAGGGTGAGAGGATTCACCAGAGACAGAGCGGGAACAGAACGGGCAGACTGATGAAATACACTGCTGAGGGGAGCAGCGAGCGAGACAGGAGAGGTCTGCTCGCCATGTGGTTGCTCCGAGGCTGGCGGGGATCAAACTGGCACTGCAGAGGCTGCGGACAGCTTCACAGCGCTGCGCTCAACCAGGGAAACCCTTATTGATATTTTTAAGACTTAGGGGAATCCTGATTTATAAAAATAGTGAAATTACTTATTAAATAATCTATTGTTATAGACAGTATCTAAAAGCAGTGATAATATGGGGGTTAAGAGAATAATGGAATCTAAGAAGAGATTATTATAGGTAAACTACACAGCTACTTCTTGTGGTCTGGAATTCCTTTGCCTAAATTTTGGTGAGTTGTTGAATTTTTGGAATTTTGAAAGTAGTGTGGATTTATTTTTAAAATACATAAAACTTTTGACAACTCATAACACATTTTAAATATGATTGTTCAGATATATGAGCTTTTCCTTGTATATTCAATAGCTTACACCAAGAACAAACTTTGAATTCATTTATTTTTTTGTTTTATAATTAAAAAAATTTATATATGTATATTTTGCATCATCGTTCATTTTTGTACAATGTATAGTTGTATGCTTTCTCCTTTCAGGTGTAAATTCATTTTATTTTGATGAACAAATCACGTAAAGCACATATTTCTGCTAAAAAGCATCCTGAATGGTACATCTTGGTTTTGTAAGAAGAAGCAGTGGTTTCGCTACATTTTTGTAAAACCGAGTGTGTTGGGAAGGAAGTATCTTCAATAGCCTCAGCATTTCCTAATGATGCTAAAGCTCTGTGCTATGATGATGTGCCACGTTAAAGTGATACATCAGCTGATTTTGCATTGCTGCCTGGAAGGGCCATCTAGAAGTCTCCCACCTCCTGAGGTTCATGATGAGTGTGAGAGACACACAAACGTCCTGTTCATATTGGCCTGAGTTATGAACCAGAGTGAGCTGTTCTCCGAACCTGAGGGATGAACGTTGAATGCAGCAGGCCCTGGAAGGAAGTGCTCTTTCTTTAAGATTAAAAATGGAAGTGAGGATTTTTTTTTTTTAAACACACTGTAAAGGAAAAAGAATTAGTACTGCAAAGAGTAAGTGGGTTGAGAGAGCAGTAAGAATTGCTGTTCACAGCATCTAGTTCATAGCTAGCCTCATCCACTCAGAAATAATTATTTTCAAATCGAGCAGCATTTGCAGAGATAGCTGAGAAACAGCTGCGTCAGCTTTAGAATGTGTGAACACTGCTCAAGAATAAACCATAAAAGTAGGTTTTGAAAATTAAAGAAAAAAAATCAAGGGTGTTTTGATGTGTAGGGGTTATTAGCAACAGTTTAAAAAAATATAGAACAGTAAAGTTGGGAGTTCATTTCGTTTCTGTGGCATCTTCCTATTTATCTTCCTGATATATTTGTCTCCCTGGTTACCATAGCGCTGCTCATTGGTATTCCTCAGCATGTGGTGTTGCTGTGAATTCCCTCATAATTGCACTCAACTAGAGAATCTTTACTTTTTAGGCCTTGCTAAAGCTCAGGCCCCCTTTTCTTTTGTGTGGCAGCTTTTAATTTTGCACAAAAATGACAGCTTCTGTCCTGCTCCTTTTGTGTCAGGGCAGGATGGTCAAGGAGCCACCATCACATCTGATGCAATTGCTAATGTATTTCTTCCCCAAGAAGGCAGTGCTTGCTGTCCCCACCCCAAGGACTGTAAACATCATTTTTCCTGATGTCTGTGCTGCAGACGCTGCCACTCCCATGCTCATTTACTGGGAGGTGCCGTGCATTTTTCTGAAAGGAATACCATTTCTTTTTGAGAACATTTTGTTTGGTATTGGCCCTGTCCTGACTTTTGGGCTCAGCTTCCAAGGGGAGGGGTCCCCAGTTTCTCCAGTCCAAGGTGGGTGTCTGTGGTTGCCTACTAGGAGAGGCGTTAGTAAGTGCAGCGCTGCTTGCTGATTACTTTTAGGAGAGAACTTGCTATAATAATAATAATAATAATATATAACTATTGGCTTTTGGATGATGGCCAGTGGAAGCAATTATTTTTTACCCAAAGGTTTTAAAGACATCGAATTAGTTGTATTTGAATCATCTTTGTATCTATCAATTCGTGTAATGATTTGGGGGGCTTGTCTGTTGTAGATGCAATTACTCTCTTTTTGGATCCACTGGATGACGTTCTTTGAAAGATCCCTCTGGAGATGCATTAACTATACTTTGCGTCTAGCTTTTCTTATATTGCGTCAGTTTCAAGTTCAAATACATTTTGTCTGATAAATTGACTACACATGGAGGGCTAAAGAGTGCAATTATGTATGACATCAGATAAATGACTCAGTGACAAGGTATATTCCATTTAGGTCAATGCAATTCAAAATGTGAGAAAACATGATTTAGCTGGTTGGACTGAAAGACAGCTTAAATTACTGGATGGATAGAATTACTTTGTATTCTGAGGTTCAGTAATTAGAGATATGTAATATTTATTATGTGTGCTATGAGATCACTGTTGTGAGATGGCTGCTGCTGTTTATGTGGGTGTTGTTTAATATGAAAATACTCATTTTGACAATTGGTTGACAGTGCTGATTCAGTATTTGTGCATAATGGGTGGTGCCTTTGGCTAAAGTGAGGGTGGTTGATAGGTGACTGAATTCACATAAGTAAGCCAATGTATTTGTCTTTTTAGAGAGTTAATTAGCATGGCAGTGCCCCAGTGTAGGGAGTGGGTGCCTTCTGTGGTTCATTGCAGTGTTTTCCCCCATTCTTTATCTTCCCCTTTCCTCTTGCATGTTCATACTTTGCTGTGAGACTTTGTAGGACCTTCCTTTAGAGGAGGTGGGATTGCCCCACGGATGCTGTGGGAGGCCTTGTGACTCAGGCCAGTCAATGGGCCTTTACTGTGATGGCTAAAGAGATCTTAGATGTGCTTTCATGGTTTGGCGTGGCCTTTGGTGTTTCTGCCATCCACTTTGGTAAAAACACATGCAGGGTGGCAAAGGGGAGTGTGGTCCTAAGGAGAATGTGGGGAAAAGTGGAGCAAAATTAAACCCAACTGAAACCTGGAGCCAAACTGACAACTGACTTGCAGAAATGAAGGAAAAGAAATGCTTATAACTGTAAGCCACTTTTGGAGAGTTTGTAATGCAGCATTATTGTGGAAATAGCTAATAGATGTGTATAACAACAACAACAAAATCCTCTAGCCATGTAAGAATTTCATTTAAGTTAACAAATTCTTCTGGCACTCAGAGCTTTATTCCTGCTCTATCAAGGAATCGGCGTCTTTCATAAGTTAGTGTTATCCTTTGGTTGCAGTGCAGTGATGTTTATTGTTTGCAAAGCTTTATGACCCGAAGTTGCATGAATATATCCTCTTAAATATTAACTTAAGCAGACACACATACTTAATTATATATTTGGGGGATTTTACATATGTTAAGATATTGTAGGCTTTTTTGATTGTTTTAAATAGAAAATTTAAATGACTTAAAAATCCTGTAGAGGAGTTTTTAGTTGCATATAATCAATTTCACAGTAGTTTAGGGAGAAAATAAGTTTAGTAGCAATATTAGGTAGCTCCAAGAAAGTAATTCAAAGTGAGGGCACGATAGATAGTTCTGGAGGCTCTGCTGCCAGGGACAGTGCTGTCAAATTCACCCTGACTGTTCAAGGACCTTCTTAAATCTGCTGATTCGTGTTCTCAGCTGTTCCTGCTGTAATGGGCACTGGATGGTAGAACTCGGCCGTGAAGGTCCCTGCTGCTCCTGTGCCCTGGAAACTTTGTCATCACCCTTGTCAGAAAGAAGATTCTGCTTCCTCATGTTCTTTTCTGAATTACAGGCTCTTATGGGTACATCTCATTTGTCCTATGAGCTGCCTATATCCTAGGTTTGAGGGAGGCTGAGAAAGTAAGCTTGTAATTTTACATTGGGAAGCAACACTTAAAATGTGGAAGATTGATGAAAAGTAGGAAGGTTGTTCAAAAGGTGCTAGCCACAAAGTATGAAAAATGCTCATACAAACCCATAATTTCTAACTAATAGTCAACCTTTAATTATTACTAATCAGTGTAGTAATTTTTAAAAGGTAAAAATGAAGGATATTTATTCAGTTCCTTTTTTTAAAAAAGAGCATTAGATAAAATGAAAAACCCAATGAAACCTCTGGCCTTATAGACATATTTTTCAACTGGCATTTTCTTCAAAATATCAAAAAAAAGGGAAATAAATTTTTTTGATAAAAATATTTTCTTTTCCATTAAAATCTCATTGATTTAGAATTCATTTACTCAAAATTGATGATAATAATTTTTTGACTTAAATTGGTTTATTAGTTTTACATTATGGCAATGTTTATGGACTTTAGAATCAGGGATTTATATACAACTCCACTTAATTCAACATTCTTTTTTTTTTTTATCAAACTGGTAACATTGTTTGATTTCCTTTAGGGCTTGACAGTCATAAATCTATCTTTAGAAATCTACTATATAAAGTCTTCATTAAGTCAGAGACCCAATTCCCCACTTAGTAATAGGAATGAAGTCTAGAACATTTCATTTACTGCAGAGAAAATTGTTAAATAAACCTAGGAGGAAATATCCCACACCCTCTATATGTCTTGTATGTTGAATTATAACCCCTTTGTCCCTGTAGAGGAAAGCTGTCAAATGTAGAGTTTGTGTTAGGGATGCTAATTTGTTGTATGAAGCAAAGTATAATTGATGGGCAGTATGCTTGAGACTTGCCACTAGGGCCCTAAGATATGTAGCCGGGAGTGAAGTAGGGGAAGGAGAAGAAAGAGCTGTTTGGAAAAGGTGAGCAGAATCTGGAGCAGCCAGACAGATCAGAAAATCAGAGAGGAGGTGAAATACCTGAAACAGAGAAATTGTGTTCTGATGTAAGTGGCTAGTCATTCTCTCTGGTCTGTGAATAGCAAGTGGGTTACAAGAAGGTGAGACAGGAAGAAAATTGTCGTTTTACTAGGCTAACTAAGCAAGATTTGGTGAGTAATTTTACTTAATTTTTAGCTTTGTCTCTTTTGGGGCAACGTTGATTTACAGTGCTGTATGTGATTTAGAGGTATAGGGTCACCCCTGTCAGGTATCTGCTGCCATACCATACCCACCACCAAGGCACCCATAGACCTCCACCATAGGCCATGGTGCCCCTTCCCCATGGCTCTCCCCCATCTTAGTCTCTGGTAGCTCAATTCTGCAGTCATATTTCTAGGATTTGCTATTGGTTTGGTTTTATCTGATCCTTAGTGTTTTTCCTCTATATTCCAGATATAAGTGACACCATCTGTTGTCTTTTTCCTTCTGACTTATTTTACTAAGCCTGATTCCTCCAGTTCCATCCATGTTGATGCAAAAGGCAAGAGTTTATCTTTTATATCTCTCTCTCTATATATATATCTTTTATATAGCTGAGTAGTAGTCCATCATATATATAATGTATATATACCAAATCTTCCTAATCCACTCACCTGTCTCTGGGCTCTTAGTTTCCAAAACTTGGCTGTTGTAAATAGTGCTGCAGTGAACATAGGAGTGCATCTATCCCTTCAAATGAGTGTTTTTTTGGGGTAGGGTTTTAGGAATGAAATAGCTGGATCATAATGGTGCACATTGGTATGTCTGCTTTTACTATTTTGAGAAACCTCCATACCGTTTTCCATAGGGGCTGAACTAGTCTACATTCCCACCAGAAGTATAAGAGGGTTCCTTTATCTCCACACTCTTGTCAACTTCTGTTTCTGGTCTTTTTGATATGGGTCATTTTCACAGGTGTGAGATAGTATTTCATTGTGGTATTGATTTGCATATTTTTATTTTTTTTTGTTTTTGTCAAATAGAACAGAAGAATTTCTTCATTACTATGGACTTTTCTCACTAACTGAAAGTGAGTAACAGGCACTTCGAGGAGAAATTTTGCTGAAGTTAGTCTGATATTTAATTAGCAGTTTATATTGAGATTTCATGGTAATAAAATTGATCCATGTTCTGGTATTTTATGTGGGGATAATCTTATTAGAATGTTACAGAGCTTGATTTAAAACAATATTTATTTAACATAATTTTCTGTGGGTGAAGGCACTTTGTTTCCTTGCCTACCTTGGCCCTGGGGATGGAGTTGCTGTGATCCAGTGGATCACAGCAGGGCTGACTTGTGCATAGGTGAGGAAGACATGCAGTGGAATGTGCTTAGGAATGAATGAGTGGGGAGTGGGAAACAGGGGGCTGGGGAGAGTTTCCAGGGATCCTAGTAAACCTTAGAATAAAAGGCATGACCTTGGCTTGTAGAATGCCCAATTTTTCTCTTTTCTAGCTTAAAAAAAGTTGAATTCAAAAATTTGTAGGATAAAAACTTTTCACTGTCAAATCCTCATGAAACAAAGATGTTCTTATGTCAGGTTGAAAATTTTCAGCAGTTTTCTTTTCGTCTAGAAGTAATCATTTTAGTTCAATATTTTATTTTGTTCTATATTAAAAACAAATAACACTCCATTCCACTAGATTACTTAGTTTTGTCCCTTGGAACCTGTCAAATAAACTTACAACTACATTGTTCAGATAACTTGGAAACAAGTAATTTTGTTATTAAGTTGAAATAACATCATGATAACATCATGGCGGAAATCAATGTAGCTTGCACAAGTTTGGTATTAGATTTTTTTACTATGTTCTTTGTGTACTTATTTTTTATATAATCTTTACATTTCTAGAGATTTGTAGAGCTATTTTTAAAAACTATCTGTTGGAATTTCGAATGTTTGCCTGAAAAACTTCAATGTTAGTATTACTTTTCCCTTTCTACAGGTTTTGATTAAAAGTTATTGGGTGAGCTGTTTAATATTTTTACCTTTTGATAAATTACACAGATTTACAAAATAGATAAATAGGTACATTACTTTTTCTTTAAGAAAGCAATTATTGTAAAAGAATTATAAATGCCAGTTCTCGAGGCATTTATAGACCTTGATTGACTGAAGTATAACTTAGAGTTGACCAGAAGAACCCAGTATTTCCTAGCCTCTGATATGTTTAGGCATTTTCCCCTTGCTGTGCATATCAGGTATAACATTTTTCTGGAACCTCTCTTAGTGGAGGTAAGTCCATATGTCTCATTAGCTTGTGGCTTGCTGCTCAGTTAGCCTAGCCAACCTATTAATGAGGCCAAGCTTCGGGTTCTGTCCCTGGACAAGCCAATTACTGTAATTTCTCTCTGCCCTGTGTGATTAGACTGCAGTAGTTATCACTGATGCCTGTGAATACTTAGGAACAGATATTTTGGGCACAACTCTTTGCAATTTGAGAACAACTGATTTATTGCTATAGAGTACTGCAATGATTAAGGAAAGAGGCTTTTCTAAGTTCAGTGTCATGGTGAGCCAAAGGTTAATCAGAAAACTCCTGTTACTTCACTGATGACTTTTGACAGTAATTCTAAAATATATCAAAATTATGCTATGGTTGAACTTCAGTGCACATTTTTTACCTTAGAAAGCATAGAAAGTACTTTCACAAAGAAGCACAGTAATTTTGTTTTTATTTGGTGATTATTACAAGTTGTCTCAGGATAATTTTTCTTACCATCTTCATGGTTAATTCTCTAGATAATTTTATAAAATGAATCATAAATGTTTAGCATTCTATGAGTCCTATAGAGATCATCTAATCTAATTTCATTTTCTCACCTTACAAATAAAGACACATTACTTTCAGGGAACGTGTTAAGGTCACACAGTTCATTAGGGGTAGCTCCAAGTTTAAATCCGGATTCCTTCAGCAGTTTAATCCACTGCTCTCAACCCTGTTCCCAGGACTTGGAGTCTCTCTCCTTCCAGACAGCAACTTCCAGCCTTAGCATTTTCTGTATTGACATTAGATTGAACATGCAACATTATAGTGAAAGTTCTTCGGTTTTATGATCCATTTGAAGATTAAGTGTATAGTATATCTATTCAATTCGTGTAAAGTCTGCCATTCCTGCTTAAGACATGATTGCCCTGATTTTTCTGTTATTTCTTTACATGGACATTTCTAGACAAAAGTATGATGGAAAAATAAAGTATCAAATGGCTAGAAAATACAAAAGATAGTGAGGAAAGTTATTTTTTTCGGGGGGAAGAAGATTATAAGAATTTTGAATACCTACTATGTGCTAAGTGATGAAAAGTTACTCGAAATAGTTTAAATGGGATGCTTGCCAATCCTGTTCTTAGGTTTTGAGGAATTTCACGTAACGAAGAAAAAATCTCTTAATAGCATGTACAGACAGTGAATATACACACTTAAGTCACCGTTCTCTTGATTTCAGTCATTTGGTAGAATTAGTCCCTCTTCTGAAAGTTGATTTAAATAACATTTTAGTTATATTATTGTTTACTATGCTTTGGTAATTGTAGTTATCACCAACAGCTCAAATTGTAACATCTCAGCAAGTTCTGGAAAACAGAATTCTTGCCCACGTTTTACTGTTCTCTGCTTATCTGCAGTCATTTGGGGGAGGGAACTCCCAGCTGAGGAGTTGTTAAAAATATTTAAACAATGTTTCACAATTTTTTGTTTCTTGAACTACATGATGAATTCCTAAACCATATGTAAATGATTTTCAAGTATCCACTGTTTAGGATTATCTGAACCACTTTTCTGTTAGTGTAGGTAATTGAGCTTTGATCACAAACAGCTGTGTTAAGTCTTAGCTTGACAGATGAAAGGCACGATACTGAGAGGAAAGTAATCTGGAAGGCTCTAAAATCCATTTAGATATTTTATATGCTAACAAAATGTATATGAGCATATCAATTAGACCTCTTTTTATTGTAAGTGCCAGAAAACACAATTCCATCAGGCATTGGGATTGTGGGCTCAGGTGCATGAGGAACTCAGGGGTGAGGCTGAATGTAAAACAGGGCTGCCTGTAGGGGCTCAGAGGATATTTTCAGGGTTCAGTTTCTCCCCATCTCTCAATTCTGTATCTTCTGTGACAACTCCATTTTCAGGCTGGTTTACCTTAGGTAGCCACAAGATATCTGCCACCCCTTCAGCTTACAGCGTGCCCTCCCCCAGGAAGGGAGGCCCCCACCATACTGTTTCTCTGGCCCTGGTTGGATATTGCATCCATCACCCATCCATTCAGTGAGGCAGGGAATGCAGTACTGGCTGGGGCCACTTCTTAGTCGCTTTATCCACCTTTGGGAAGAGTTGGACTATGCTGAGTTTTCAAAAGAAAATGAGGGTGCAGTTTCTGAAAGAAGAGCATGTTGGGTGGTTAAAGAATAACAAATGCTGGGCCTTCCCTGGTGGCGCAGCGGTTGAGCGCAGGGCTGCAAAGCTGCCTGCAGCCTCTGCAGCACCAGTTCGATCCCCAGCCAGCCTGCAAGGGTCCCACATGGTGCAACAGACCTCCCCCATCTTGCCCGCTGCTCCCCTCAGCAGTGTATTTCGTCAGTCTGCCTGTTCTGTTCCCTGCTCTGGCTCTGGTGAATTATCTCACCCTCCCATGCTTCTGACTATACCCAGTGCTTGTATAAATAAATAAATAAATAAATCTTAAAAAAAAAAAAAAACAAATGCTAATAATAATATTGTTATTTTGTTTTCCACCTTATAATCTTTTTTTTAAAAAAAGATTTATTTATTTATACAAGAACAGGGTACAGGCCAGATGTGTGGGAGGTGAGAGGATTCACCAGAGACAGAGCGGGGAACAGAACAGGCAGACTGACCAAAATACACTGCCTAGGGGAGCAGCGAGTGAGACAGGAGAGGTCTGCCATGCCATGTGGGTAGCTCCACGGCCGTTGGGGATGAGCCAGCACTGCAGAGGCTGCGGACAGCTTTACAGCGCTGTGTGCAACCACCTGTGCCACCAGGGAGGCCCTGTAAAGTAACGTTTCTGTAATTTTGTATTTATTGTAAGATGTAATAGATTTTATTTCATACCATTAGAAAGGGAGCGAGACAAACCATTTTCCTGCATTCGTGACGCTGGCGTTAAAATGCCTTCTGGGAGTGGCTCTGCTGGCATTTCAAGCTGCTTTGGGCTCACTGCTCCTTGGGCGGGATTCGTCCCTGAACCAATATACCTATTTTTGAACTCTGTGTTCTCAGTGTAACCTTTGCTCCTCCCAGTGCATGAGCTCTGTACCCAAGTAATAAGACAGTAGGTGAAATCACTTGTGTGTTAAAGTGGAGGAGAGCGGTAGTGTACACAGGATTTTAGTGAGGTGTGAATTCAGTGAGGTGAGGAGCTGTGAATAGTATAGGATGACTCTGAAGTGACAGTGGAATATTTTGAGCACAGTTCTGATCAGACTTGGGAAAATACTAAATTCTTGGCTGTTAGAAGGGAGAAATAGTAAATTTTAAATATGCTCAATTTATAAGAAGGCGCAAAAACTGCCAATCCTTCTATCAAAATTAGCTAACTCTTGCTAGGGAATGCAGCATGAAGAGCCAGGTATGGTCATCCCTAAACCTCTAACCCCTGCCATTTCTAGAATTCAGGGTGGTATCGACAGTGCAGATTCCTTGTCATCCTGTTCTTGAGGTATGAGAGAGTCTTGTTTTTCTGGCCCCTGTGGACAGTTTGCCAAATTTACCAGAAGGGGCACTGGTGAATGATGGCGGCCACCACTGCCACCTGCCATGTCCATCCTAGGTACACTATACCCGCGTAACCTAGACACACACAGTGTGTGTGCTCAAGATGCTGGGCCACCTGCCTGCTTCCTTTCCTGCTTCTTTAGCTACTTGTCATTCAGTTTCTTTCTACTTTCTCAAGCACTCAAGTTTTTTCTTTTCCTGTCTCTCTTTCTTCTGGGCTTTGTGAACCACCAGAGCTGGACAAAGGTATCACTTAGCCCCTTCTCAAATGACATGTGAATATAATAATTATACCCAACCCCTACACTATTTTCTATTGATGCCATATTTTTATTTTTATTTTTATTTTAATTTTTTTTTATTTTTTTATAAATTTTATTGTTATATTCCCCATACAATTGCAGCCCCCCCATTCTGACCCCAATCCCTCCCCTCCCGCCCCGCCCCCCTAAAAGTGTCTCTGGTTCATAGTTTTTTGTTGATTTTGATTTTCACTTTCTTATAGTTATTCATTTTCCTGGTCCCTTATTTAAGTTTTCTAGATTCCTGCTATGAGTGAGACCATCCGGTATTTTTCTTTACTTTTGGCTTATTTCGCTGAGCATGATCCCTTCCAGTGCCATCCATGTTGCTGCAAATTGCATGTGTTTATCTTTTTTGAATGCTGAGTAATATTCCATGGTATATATGTACCACATCTTCTTGATCCAGTCATCTATTTTTGGGCATTTGGGTTGTTTCCAAAGCTTAGCTATTGTAAACAGTGCTGCTATAAACATAGGGGTGCAGGTGTTCTTTGGAATTGATGTTTCTGTGTCCTTTGGGTAAATACCTAGGAGTGGAATTGCTGGATCATATGGAAGCTCTATGTTTAGTAGGTCCAGAAATCTCCACACAGCTCTCCACAGTGGTTGGACCATTTTGCACTCCCACCAACAGTGCAGAAAAGTTCCTTTTTCTCCACACCCTCGCCAGCATTTGTTGTTGCTAGTTTTTTTAATATGTGCCATTCTCACTGGTGTAAGATGGTATCTCATGGTAGTTTTGATTTGCATTTCCCTGATGGCAAGTGATGTTGAACATTTTTTCATATGCCTGTTGGCCATTTGCATTTCCTCTTCAGAGAAGTTTCTTTTTAGCTCTTCTGCCCATTTTTTGACTGGATTATTTTCTTTGTTGTTGCTGAGTCTCATCAGCTCTTTGCAGATTTTTGTGATCAGTCCTTTATCATTAGTGTTGGGTGCAAAAATGTTCTCCCAGTTGGTGGGGTTTCTCTTTGTTTTTGTTATTGTCTCTTTTGCTGTGCAGAAGCTCTTTAATTTGATGTAGTCCCAGCTGTTTATCTTTGCCTTCACTATCACTGCTTTGGGTGATGTGTCTGTAAAGATGTCTTTGATGTGCAGATCACGTAGTGTTTCGCCTATATTTCCTTCTATATATTTTATGGTTTCAGGTCTTATGTCTAGTTCTTTAATCCATTTTGAGTTGATTTTTGTGTATGGTGTGAGGTAGTGGTCAAGCTTCATTCTTTTGCATGTAGCGACCCAGTTTTCCCAGCACCATTTATTGAACAAACTTTCTTTGCTCCAATGCATAGTCTTTGCTCCTTTGTCAAAGATTAGTTGACCATAAATCTGTGGATTTATTTCTGTATTTTCTATTCTATTCCATTGGTCTGTATGTCTGTTCTTGTTCCAATACCATGCAGTTTTGATGATTATGGCTTTGTAGTATAGCTTGAAGTCTGGGAGTGTAATGCCTCCATTCCCTTCTTTTTTTTTCAGTAGAGCTTTGGCTATTCGGGGTTTTTTGTGATTCCATATGAATTTCATCAATAATTGTTCTATTTCTTTGAAGAATGACATTGAAATTTTGATTGGAATAGCATTGAATCTGTATATTGCTTTTGGAAGGATGGCCATTTTAATAATGTTTATTCTTCCAATCCACGAGCAGGGGATGTCTCTCCATTTCTTTGTGTCTTCTTCTATTTCTTTTAACAGTGTTTTATAGTTTTCTTTGTATAGGTCCTTTATCTCTTTTGTTAGATTTATTCCCAAATATTTGATTTTTTTTGTTTCAATAACAAAAGGGATGGTTTTTTTGATTTCTTCTTCTTCAGATTTATTGTTTGTGTATAGGAAGGCTACTGACTTTTGCGTGTTGATTTTGTATCCTGCCACTTTACTGAACTGATTGATGAGTTGAATTAGCTTTTCTGTGGAGTTTTTGGGGTTCTCTATGTATAATATCATATCGTCTGCAAATAGTGATAGTTTGACTTCTTCTTTTCCTATTTGGATTCCTTGGATGTCTTTCTCTTGTCTTATTGCCCTGGCTAGGACTTCCAGTATTATATTGAAAAGCAGTGGTGAGAGTGGACATCCTTGTCTTGTTCCAGATCTTAATGGAATTGCTTTCAGCTTTTCACCATTGAGAATGATGCTGGCTGTTGGCTTGTCATAGATGGCCTTTATGATGTTGAGGTATGTTCCTTGTATCCCAAGAATTTCAAGGGCTTTTATCATGAATGGGTGTTGCACTTTGTCGAAAGCTTTCTCAGCATCTATTGATATTATCATATGGTTTTTATATTTCTTTTTGTTGATGTGTTGAATAACGTTGATTGATTTTCGGATGTTAAACCATCCTTGTGCCCCTGGAATGAATCCTACTTGGTCGTGGTGAATTATCTTATGGATACATTGTTGGATTCTGATGGCTAAAATTTTATTGAGGATTTTTGCATCAGTGTTCATTAGGGAGATTGGCCTGTAGTTTTCCTTTTTAGTGTTGTCCTTGTTCGGTTTGGTATTAGTGTAATGTTGGCTTCATAGAACGTGTTTGGTATTGTCCCTTCCTTCTCAATTTTTTGGAAGAGTTTGTGAAGGATAGGCACTAATTCGTCTCTGAATGTTTGGTAGAATTCATTTGTAAATCCATCAGGTCCTGGGCTTTTGTTTTTGGGGAGGTTTTTGATTACCATTTCAATTTCGCTAATTGTAATTGGTCTGTTTAGGTGTTCTATTTCTTCTTTATCTAGCTTTGGGTGATTGTAGAGTTGTAGGAATTTGTCCATCTCCTCTAGATTATTAAACTTATTTCCATATAACTGTTCATAGTAGTTACTGATTATTCTTTTGATTTCTGCTGTGTCCGTTGTGATTTCTCCTCTTTCATTGATGATCCTGTTTATTTGTGCTTTCTCCCTTTTTTCCTTTGTGAGCCTGGCTAGGGGTTTGTCTATTTTATTGATTTTTTCAAAGAACCAGCTCTTGGTTTCATTGATCTTTTGGATTGTTTTTTTAGTTTCAATTTCATTTATTTCTGCTTTGGTTTTTATTATTTCTTTTCTTCTACTGGTTTTGGGGTTTTTTGTTGCTCTTTTTCTAGATCTTTGAGCTTCGAGATTAGGTTGTTTCTTTGAGTTCTTTCTTGTTTCTTGATGTGAGCTTCTATTGCTATATATTTTCCTCTTATTACTGCTTTTGCTGCATCCCATACATTTAGGATATTGGTGTCCTCCTTGTCGTTCAATTCAAAAAATTTTTTAATTTCTTCTTTGATCTCCTCATTAGTCCATTGGTCTTCCAGTAGTGTGGTTTTTAATCTCCATGAGGTAGGAAAGTTCCTTGCCTTCTTTTTATGGTTTAGTTCTAGTTTGATGCCTTCATGGTCAGAAAAGATGGTTGGTATGATTTCAATCTTGGTGTATCTGTTGATGTTTGTCTTGTGCCCCAGTATGTGATCGATCCTGGAGAATGGTCCGTGTGCGCTTGAGAAAAATGTGTACTCCGTTTTTCTGGGGTTTAGTGTTCTATAGATGTCTGTTAAGCCCAATTGCTCTAGGTCCTTATTTAGAGCTTTGGTTTCTTTACTTATTTTTTGTCTTGTTGATCTATCCATTGTTGATAGTGGTGTGTTGAAGTCTCCCACTACGTATGTGTTTTCTCTGATGTCTGTTTTCAGAGAAGACAACAGTTGTCTGATATATTTTGGTGCTCCTTCGTTTGGTGAGTATATGTTAATGAGTGTTATTTCTTCTTGAAGTATTGTCCCCTTGATCATAATGTAGTGACCATTGGGGTCTCTTTTTATCTTTTTGAGTTTGAAATCTGTTTTATATGATATAAGTATAGCTGTTCCTGCTTTCTTTTTTGGCCCATTTGCTTGTAGGATTGTTTTCCATCCTTTGACTTTGAGCCTATTTTTATCTTTTGTAGCTAAATGTGTTTCCTGGAGACAGCAAAAGGTTGGGTTTTGTTTCTTAATCCAGGCTGCAACTCTGTGTCTTTTTATTGAAGAGTTTAGTCCATTTACATTTAGAGTTAATATTGATATGTTAACATCTGTATTTGCCATTGTGTTTGTCTTTCCTTTGATTTTATTTATTTATTCTTTTAATAACTTTTTTTTTTTGGCCTTCTTTCATTGTTATTCGTCCCTCTGAGGTTCTGGCTTTAGGACTCCTTGTAGTATTTTTTGGAGTGGGGGTTTAGTTGCAATGAAATTCCGGAGTTTCTGTTTGTCTGGGAAGGTCCATATTCTTTCTTCAAAGAGGAAGGAGAGCTTTGCGGGATAGAGTATTCTTGGTTGGCATCTGTTTTCTTGGAGTCTGTTGACTATGTCCCTCCACTCTCTCCTTGCCCGTAGTGTTTCTTCGGAGAAGTCTGATGTCAGCCTGATTGGCTTTCCTTTGAATGTTATCTGTTTCTTCCCTCTTGCCAGCTTCATTATTTTTTCCTTGTCCTGGATTCTTGGGAGCTTTACTATTATGTGTCTTGCTGTATTTTTTCTTTCGTCGTGGAAGTTTGGTGTTCTTCTTGCTTCTTGTATATCAATTTTCAGCTCCTTCTTCACATTTGGGAAGTTCTCTTCAATTATCTCTTTGAATATTTTCTCTGTTCCTACTTCTCTCTCCTCTCCTTCTGGTATTCCTATAACTCTTATATTTCCTTTCCTCATG
This sequence comes from Talpa occidentalis, assembly GCF_014898055.3. Taxonomy (NCBI): domain Eukaryota; kingdom Metazoa; phylum Chordata; class Mammalia; order Eulipotyphla; family Talpidae; genus Talpa; species Talpa occidentalis. The sequence continues at coordinate 66,955,579 of NW_023601433.1, read as the reverse complement.
GAGTCAGATAGTTCCCGAAGTCTTTCTTCATTCTTTTTCCTTCGTACTTCTCTTTCCTTTTCTGTTTTGGTTCTTTTTATTTCTGTGTCTTCAAGAGCACTTATTCGTTCTTCCATTTCATCAATTCTGCTTTCATTGCTTTTCCCAGAATTCTTTAGTTCTTCCACTAATTCTTTGATCTCCTGCATTTCTTTTACTTCCCTCTTTAGGGACTCAATTTCATTCTTCTGATCGTTGATTATTTTTCCCTTATCATTGTTTTCCTTTATGACTTCTGTCAGTTTTTTAATCACGGCAATTTTAAATTCTCTTTCTGGAAGGCTCAGAAGTTCTTCCAAGTTACTGTCGTTGCCATCTGGGGGCTGGTTTTCTTTTTGTGGTGTGCTTTTTCTCTGGAGAGTTGCTAGGTTGCGTGTGGTTCTTCTCCTCCCTACTGTCTGTTTTCTAATTTGCCGTATGCGTTGGGACACTGTGTTGTTGGGACTGGCCGGCATCTTGGGTGGGCTTCTCTTCTCCCCTCTGGTTCCTCCTGGAGTCATCTGTCAGTTTCAAGCAGTCTTTATTGGAGAAAGGTCCCTGTCCTAAAATGTCGATGTGGGGACACACTCCCCTGTGCGCCTGGTCTGCCCCGGCGGTGGGTTCCTGCTCCCCCTCTGGGCTTGGACTGCAGGCCAGAGGGGGTCTGGCGTGGGCGAACTTCCCCCGCTCACCTCTGGCTCCTGAGGAAGCCTTCTGCAGGTAGTCTTTACTGAAGAAATGTCCCTGTTCTAAAATGCTGATGTGGGACACACTCCCTGCGCGTCCGGTGTCAGGCACACTCTTCTGCGTGCCTGGTCTGCCCTGGCTGTGGGTGCTCGCTCTCCCTGTGGGCTCTGACTACTTGTTCGGAAGGGGCCCGGTGTGGGCTAACTCCCCAGCTGGCCACTAGCTCCTTCAGGAGCCTGTGCTGTCTACAAGTCGCTAGGTGGCGCCAAAGATCTCTCCTAGAGCCCTTCTTGGGGAGCTGATTTTCCACGCCGTGGGACAGGGAGCAGAGCGGGGATGGTAGGGTACACCTCAACGGCTTTGCGGTGCTGTGTCTGCCTTGTGCCCCACCGTCGTGGGGAACCCACGCCCCTAATTTCGTGCCCCGGGTCTCAGTTCCAAAGCCCTCAGTTCCAGGACGCGGGCTGTAGCCCAGTTCAGTGGCGCGGGAAGGGCGCCTTTTGCACCGCTCCCGTGCCTGGGCGCCTGGTTCTTGCTCACTCAGGGAGGGACCTTCACCTCAGTGAGGACCTCCGCGCCTCCCCGCAAGCCTAGGTCGTCTCCCAAGCCTAGGTCGCAGGCGCGGGGACCTGGGCAGCCGCGATCCTGGTCTGCACTTGCTTTTCAAGCGCGCCGAGCGCGCCGCTATCCGCGCAGGCTTACCGGCAGCCCCGGCTGTGTGCGCGTCTCCCGGGGTCTTTGTTCTTCTCTAATGGCGCCAGGAGCCGTTCGCTCACCGCCGCGGCGAATCCTGCAGGGTTCTCCACAGCTCCCGTTCACGGGGTGTGGTGGCTGAAATAGTTCCTTTCCACTCACAGTCCCGCTTACTGCGTCCGTTTTTCTTGTGGGCCGTTTTGGTTTGTTGTTTCCTCCCCTCTGCCGGTCGGAGAGTGCCGCCTCTGTGGGCGGGGGAGGGGAGCAGGGTTCTGCGCTTCCCTCCCTTCTGGTCCTCTTTTATGGCCACTTTCTTCTTCGGGCAGTTTGCTGGCGTCACCCGTTTATCTTCCGTGTCCCAGTTCTCACTGGGACCTGCCGCTTTTCCTCCCTATTCACTTTTTTTAATGGGAGATCTTACTCGCAGCGTCTCCTCGCCGCCATGTTGCTCCGCCCCTCCACAGATTCTCGATGCCATATTTTTAATCACATGTAAAGGAACCAGGTCTAGTCAATGACTCATAATCACCACACAGGTATTTGCCATGTGAAATGAAGACTGTGTTTCCCTGACTATTGTTGATTGATAGTATTAGTGAAGGAATATCTGATAAATATGCTAATTGCCAGCCAGGCCTTATCACTAAGGGGAACAATTGCATCATATCTAGATTTATCTTTCCCATGGATTACTTCTCAGTAAAAGAATTTACAAACCTCACTTTGAAAAGTTAGCACAAAAGTGGGGGAAGGTACATTACATCTTTCTACTTTAAAATGTTTTTGAATGGCATATGTATTCTATTTATTGTAATTTTTTATCAGAGTACTACAAGTACACAATTTATGATTATAACAAGATACAGCAGTCCCTATCTGAAGAGACCTCTAGTCTCTTCTCTCCAGGAACTGACTCTGGTTAGATTGTTTTTCATCCTGGCCTTGTCTGTTTTTAAATACCATGCATATATTGCTATTTTTTTAGCCTTAGACAATTTTTAGATGTTACCTGTTGACCTTTCAATACGGAAGGAAAAGATTTATCCCTTTTTAAACCATCCACCTTCCCAGCCACCCAATACAGGGCTATCAATTATATTTTGTTTTTCAGTACTCAGTATTTATCTTCCTTGGACTATTTAAATATTCTTCCTGATTATACTTTCTTGAAAATCTTTTTTCTTTTTTCTTGTAGCTGCTGATTTCCTTTGTGTCTGTTTTATCTTCACACTCTGACAGTTTTAAGCTCCTTTCAGTAAACTCAAATACATTAGATACCATATCAGTTCTGTGATTTTTTTTTTCTGGAGATTTCCCTCCCACAACCTTTGGTTCCCTATGCTAACCTGGACTGCTTTTTCTCTTCATTTTCTGTACAACCCTGCCCATCTCCCCATTCTCCCCATTTCCCCTCCCCCTGCCTTTATTATTATTTTTCTCAACAATTAGATACTGTTTTTCCTGCTGCCTTCTTTCTTGGCTTACTTCCTCATTTTGTTGGAATACATCCTTTCAATTGTGGTTTTTTTTTTTTTTTTTTTGAGAAAAGATGCATGCTTAGTAAATTTTGAGTCCTTACACGTCTAGAAACATTCTACCTTCACACTTGATCAATAGTCTGCCTGGGACTATTTCCAAACTTCTTCCTCTGTAAGTAAAAGATAATTATGGTGACCTTCCTAGTGAAATAAACTTCATTTAGCATTTTGAAGGCACTTCACTATTATTTTCCATATCAGGAAAGAAATTGACATATCTAAACTACAGATTTTCTTTTTTTATGCTTCTTATGGTTTGTGATAGCTTGAATGAGCCTGGAATGAGTGTTCTGGAAGTTGATATACTTACTTAACTGAGTTTGGGTTTTTGTTGTTGTTGTTGTTGTGTTGATCTTGAACAAAGCTGTTCTCTCTTTAGGTAAATGCATTTTTATTATTTTCATAGTCATCCCCTCAATTTCTTTCTTTCTTTTTTTTTTTTTTAAAAAGATGTAAGTTCCAGTATGAAATATCCTTTAACAGTTTTATAATTATAATTCTCTAACATTCATTTAGGTACGTTAGGTTTTTGGGGAAACTGCTGTGGCAAGAAATGAAATTAAACATGAGGAGAAATGGGGGTTTCCAGTTTGGAAAGCTCACTTTGAATACAGATTGCAAAGAAAACATAGACAGAGGGGTTAGTAGGAAGGGATTACAGTCATCTGAGTGAGGATGATGGCTTGAGTTGGGAGTGGCAGGGGAGTGGATTAGATTTGAGATGCTGAGGAGAGAAAAATCATCGGATTTTTAAAGGTAGGAGTTGGATGGGATGAGGTGGAGGGAAAGGAGTGAGAAGCTGGAGACCTGCAAATTAACTTGTGAACTTTCCCTGGAAATGTCATGAATGGGATGTAAGTAATATTTTCCCAATATACCGTACATTCTTCATGTAGAAAAGTAAAAGGATTTTATTTACTGATAAGTGTTATTTAATTCTGGATGAACCTTTCCTGGAACTGGGATTAAAGGGTCTCAAGCCAGGGGAGTGTTAAGGAAGCGGAGATATTTATGGTTGGGTGGATTTAAACCTAATTTAGGGGTCTGTTGTTTAACTAGGGGATTGCCTCACTGATTACATATATTTTCCATAGTTGTTTTCTTAATTTCTTCTACAGTAGATCCAGAGGTGTTGGGCACCTAAAACCTTTAAAATAATGAAAATATTTTTAAAGGAATTTCTGTTTCATACTGTGCTTTAGCATTCATTTTTATGTGATAGTTTACCTCGAAATATTTCACTCTTCTTGGCAAACACTTTCTCCTATGTGTTCTTGAGCCAATACTGAAAATGAGTAGGGAGAGCTGGCTTGAGTTACAGACAAAACCAGGGGTGAGTTTATTATATTCCTTGCAGTGCACTCCTGATTAAGAAATCTTTCTTCATAACTTGACTTAATATGTTCAGGCAACTGGTAGTTGGCAGAGGACATCCACAGGTGCCATTCTACTACATTTGTTCTGTTTGCCTTTTAAATTTAAATGCTGGTTGGAGAAGACATACAATACTGATTTCACAATGGTTTTTACACCCAGTAAAGGGGCCTTTTGGTTGCTTTAATCTCAGGCAGAAGAATTGGAGTAGCAACTGGGCCTGGTGGAATTCCCTTTATCTGGCTGAGGCTCCTCCTCTTCTTCCTGCCCCCTCTTCTCCGCCCCCCCCCCCATGCCCTCCCAAGCCAGGGTGCCTGTAGTGACTCCCTCCTCTCCCACAGACACAGCCTTGCGGCTCTTTGTGTGAGCTGTTATCAATTTCAGTGGCTATGGTTTGTTACCTCTATTTGTACTATAACTAGAAATTTGATAAGGTTATGTGCCTGTCAAATGATTTAGATGTCAAGTATAGATGCAGCAAAGCAATTTTGACAAGTCAAACATTGGTGCCGAGAGAGGGGATGGGGGTGACCTGCTGATAGAAAGGAGTGAAGTCCTTTCCAGCCTCACTTTCTTTCTCTTTTAACTTTAGGTCAGTACTTTAACCTCTTTAATTTGTCCCTTCTTAAGTGAATGTGACATGGTGACTTCCGGCTTCTATCTAAAGGGCAATGAAATAGAGGTTTGCCTTTGGAGGGTAGATGCTGGCATTTAGGGAGATTTGACTTTGGGTATTCTGATAAAAACATCTGGGGCTGGAAACTTTATCTTTGAAGCTGAGATTAAGGGCTTAGAAGACACAGTTTATTAATGCCAGTGTCAGTTCACATATGTGTAATCAGAGAACCTAGTATTTTTAGTAAGCAATGTGTCTTTCTTTTAGATAAAGGTCAGAGCCCGGTGCTTTGCAGCAAGTTTGTGGTTCTGTGTTCTGCAATTGAGGCAACAATTTGCTCATTGACTTATTATAGTTCTGTTGGATGATGAGTCAGTCTGATTAATAGGTTAAGTTCTTAAGCACTTCTGAGTTTTCCCCAATAGCTAAATCTCTATACAGTCCACATAGAATAGATAGCTTTGCCTTGGCATCTAACTCAGCAGAAAATACCTCATTTTGCTAGTGATAGGGTGGGCAGGCTTTAGCCTTTAAAGGTTAACATGACCAAGAGCTGCGTTGGGAGTTGTAAGCATACTTTTAGCACTTTGCCACTCAGTTTTGTGAAGTTATGGAATGAATGTCGGTGTTCAAGATAACTCATCTTGACAGGGGTTTTATATTCTGCAAGCACAATTCAAAGAAATAATGAATTTAAATTTAGGGTAGTTTTGTTTGAGTTTATTTAAAGAAACGAAACACACACAATTCCTAGAATAGCTCTTGCTACTGAAGTATTGATGGCGCTGACAAAGAGAAAACTCAGACCAGATGGTTTCCAAACAGTGGAACCACCTGGCTCTTTGGCAATGCCAACTTATTCCTGCTTCTCAAATAGCTGTACTCTCATAGACTGTGAAATGTATAAGTGAGACATTCATGGGCTTAGGCAGAACACTGTTCCAAAATTAGGATTATTCAGAGAAGTTGAAACACTTATCCATGTCAATGCAAGCTGGCCTCTCTCTCCTACTTCCCTCACTTTTAGAATCCCATTTCCTCCCTTCTTGCTCTTTGTAATTATGAAATCAAGTTCTTCTTTATGTCTACATTGTAAAAAAAAATTAATTCTAAAGAGAAAAGAAAATCCCTGAATCTCTTTGGGAAAGTGACCCTCATCTGGACCCTGTCTGTGTCTTTAGATCCAAAGAGGCACTTTTAGGTCAATAAGAGAACAGTATTACTGCACCTGTAATACTACAACATTAAACTGAATCACAAAGCCTGAAACTTCATAGAAATGCAACAAAGATAATATATTAATCCATGTGCAGACCTATTCTAATTATAACGTTAAAGTTAAATTTGGGATTTTTCTTGGATTAGCACCTATTTTTTTCCCTGTGGGAAATCAGAGTTAATTTAAAAGTAAAAATATCAAATGATTTATAAAATTTCCTAAGTTGGGGCTTTATTTAAGATGGCAATTATTTTAAAGCTATATTTTGAGGTAGTTACCTTAGTTATTTACCCACTGATTTGATGAACACTTACTAGTATCTAATTAGTAGTATGCTTACCCATTAAAATTCCAAAAAGGCTAATGTGTGTAATGTATAAGAACAGTTTAAAATGATTTAAACCATTGTTTAAAATAGTCTAGTCTTTTAAAAGAAACAATAGTATATTTTCATTAAAATTATGTATCAATCTACATATGAAATTTATAAAATGTTTGAATTATCATCTTATAGCTTGATATGGTAAAAAAGAGCAAAGGCTTTAGAGACAGCAGATCTGGTTTTAAATCTTGATTCTACTACTCACCAGATGGCTTTATGTCTTCACCACTGCACTGCAACTTCCTGTATTAATTAGAATTCTTGGTGGCAAGTGATAGAAAACCCAACCCTCATTAATTTGAATCAAACAATTTATTTTGAGGATATTAGGGTACGAAATTCCAAGGGCAGTAATGTGTCTGTTTGGGTTTCAGGAACAGTGGGATTAGAACTCAAATGCCACCAACCAGGACTTTCTTTTTGTGATGGGCTGCATCTCTGCCCCTCTGAGTTCTGGAGGTGGCAAACATGGCTGACAATAGTTGCAATTTTTATGTCATAGAGGTTTAGTTATCACAGGGAGAGACTTACTTCCTCTGTACTGAATTGTAGTTCCCATTACATTTCTCATATATGAAAATGGTAAAATAGATCTCTCTTTCATAGAGTGGTTTTGAAAATTAAGCAAGATAGTTAAGTCCTAGTGTCCCCATGCCTTGTAGGTTTTTAATAAGCCATAGTTGCTATTATATAGCAGGGAGGCAACAAGCCTGCATTTCTCAAACTGACACCAGTAATCAATGTGAAACTCTCACTGTTAACTAAGAAGTGTAAGAATCCATCATTTTCCACATTATTTTTCAATACTTGTAATATCTTTCTAATAGTTTCTAGTTGTAACATGAATATATTAATAACCTGTAAAAATTTCTGGATTTATGTTTTAAATAAATTTTGCCTTAAGGATTTAATCTTTAATTTTTTTTAATTAAAATGACTTGCTGAGGTCCAGGAGTTTTTCTGTCATCTGTCATGGGAGCTTTGCTTAGTGCCGTGTGTGTGCATATTAAGTCCAATGCATTTAGATTTACTTTTCTTTTGCATTATTTTTTGTTTTTCCTTGCCATATTACAGTTTTTACTTTCCCTTTTGCAGTTTTGTAGACGTGGAAGAAGCATGTTTTCTTATAGAGAAACAGTGGGTGTTTCCTGATGGAGAATACCATCACAGGTGTGGAAGGGTTGTTAGGACCAATTTTAATGACACTATCAATCTGTTAGGGAGTAGGCATATGTAAGACAAGGGAGGAATCATCTGTCACTTTCATCATCTATGCTTCTTTGAGATTAAGAGCAGTTTATTTTCACTTTTATAACTCTTTTGTGTAGGTTCAGCTCTTTTTGTTTACATTTGCTTGATTCTTGATTTTATTTTTATTTCTTTTTTTTTTTTTAAGGATTGATTTCTGCATCCAAGAACTGGGGTATAGGCCAGAGGTGTGGGGGGCTTGTGTGAGAGGATTCACCAGAACAGAACAGGCAGACTGACTGAAATACATTGCTGAGGGGAGCAGCGGGTGAGCTAGGAGAGGTCTGCTGCACCATGTGGGTAGCTCCCTCGCCGGGGATCGAACTCGTGCTGCAGAGGCTGTGGCTAGCTTCATAGTACCGTGCTTAATCCCTTGTGCCACCAGGGAGGCCCCTCTTTTTATTTCTTTTCTTCACTTAGTTTGGATGTAGCTTTCTTTTCTATTTATTTATTTATTTATTTATTTATTTAATTTGTTTGCTTGTTTTGTTTATACAAGCACTGGGTACAGTCAGAAGTGCGGGAGGGTGAGAGAATTCACCAGAGCCAGAGCGGGGAGCAGAGCAGGCAGAAGGACCAAAGTACACTGCTGAGGGGAGCAGCGGGCGGCAGGAGAGGTCTGCACGCCATGTGGGACCCTCCTCTGGTGGCCGGGGAGCAGCCAGGGATTGAACCTGCGCCGCAGAGGCTGTGGGCAGCTTCGCAACCCAGCGCTCAACCGCTGCGCCACTGTGGAGGCCCTAGCTTTCTTTTCTTAATTCCTGATTTCCTAATTAACGTTTTCCTAACTAGAAATTATCTGTTTCCTAATACTTTATATAATTCAGAATATGAATATGGGAATGTTTCCTGTTGTAATATTTTATCCTTCCCTTAATTTAACCTTGCATGATATCTTCTCATTCAAAATAATTTCAATAATATTCTACTCTGTGTGTGAATTAGGCTATTTATATTTAAAAATGTTAATCATGTAATGGGATGAGACTGGATCCCTCCAAAGGATTAATAGTTAAGAGAACATGTGTCCAGAAATAAAAATTCATAATATGTCTGAATTATTAAGTGTTTAAAAAGTAATATGGCAACATAAATCAGCAATACTCAGGCTCTGTAAGTCAATTATTCTTCAGGACTTTACCAGGTATTAGGATATTAATTGTTTTTACCCCTTTGGTGCCTGAATAGGTAATTGGATGATACTTTAGTTTCCTGAAAAAATCAATCACTCTCACCAAATGCCTAAATTTTCTCCACAGAGTAACTTATAACTCATAGGCAGAATTAGATGGATTAGTTACATTTTTCTCTTGTGAAATTCTTGGTAAAAACATGCCTTATGCATTTATAGTTTAGGCCCCATTTTTTTTTCATTAATTGTAGATAACATGTTTTACTTTGAATTGGCAATGGCATTCTCCTCCCCTGGCCTGATCCTTATGAGTAGAGAATGAAAACATTTTTTTTCCTTCAAATGAAATATCTGAAAATACATTTTAAAATGAAAAGGTTGGCTGTGCTAAACATCATTTGGGATGAAAATTTTTGTCCTTTTTTGTGGCACCAACAAATAATGAATTAGATGAAACTTAAGTTATGTAAATCTGGCATCCTTCACTAAGAAATAATAAATTGGTTCCACATTTCTCTCTTCTGATTTTAGGACTTTGTTTAAATCTTTGTTATGATAGTTTTCATTTTTGTACTATTTTGATTGTCAGATGAATTTAAAGATGGCATCTAGGGAGATGCACAGGGAGATTTCTGCTCCCTATTAACTCTGTTAACACCTCATACTCCCTTCTTTATTAATAACTGGGCATTAAAATGCATACCTATTAGGATTAGTCAGAAGAATAATATCAGTAATAGTAGATTTTAACTTTCATTTAATTTATTTACATTGTTTTTTAAGTCAAATTTTACTGACTTACCTTTTTTTTTTTTTAAAAAAAGGATTAATTTTGGGGGGTAGAGCTTCACACCTCCACATGTGCATTGTTTCATTCTCTCCACAAAAGCCCCCCATACCCTGCATGGTTCCATGAACCCCACTTTCTCCTGTTCCTTCCCCTCTTCTCCTTCCCTCTGATAACCTCCGTGTTTTTTTTTTTTTTTTCAATAGTCTAAGAGTTATTTTTGTTATTTCGTCATTTGGTTTTCTTTGGTTATTAATATTCCACAAAGCAAAACTGCCCTGTCATTGTCTTTTACTTTCTGACTTATTTTACTTAGTGTGTATACCCTATTTTGATCCTCAAAAGGCTGAAGACGCTCCCAAGTGCAGGTGGCCAAGTGCCTGGCCCATGTGGTCCAATGAGTTCTCTCCATGTGTTGCTCCTGCAAGTCACCGCATGACTGAGGGAATTGGGTACCAACCTCTCCCTTCCCATCGTGCCTCTGTCGTGGGATATGTTGAGGGCTCAGGGCAGCCCTGGGGCTTAGGAGAGGTAACAGCGCCAGGTCTTCTCATTATCATTTCACTGGCTTCTCCCAAAGGGGCAGTCAATATCATACTACAGTTATATTTATTTTGTACATGAGGAAACAGGCTCAGAGAGAATGAGTAACTTGCCTGAGGTCACACAGCTAGTAAGAGATTTGCCAAATTCTTGAGTCTGACCTGTTAACTACTAAGCTACATTTTAGTGTCTTAAGGGTAATCTTAAGTATCCTCTTGAGAAATTATGTTTTCTGAGTATTTTTTTAGGATAAAATTTAAATATAAAATTTTTTTTAAAAAGATTTATTTATTTATACTAGAACCCGTGTGTAGGCCAGATGCGTGGGAGGGTGAGAGGATTCACCAGAGACAGAGTGGGGAACAGAACAGGCAGACTGACAAAATACACTGCTGAGGGGAGCAGTGGGTGAGACAGGAGAGGTCTGCCGCGCCATGTGGGTTGCTCCGAGGCTGGCGGGGATGGAATCGACACTGCAGAGGCTGCAAACAGCTTCACAGTGCTGTGCTCAACCTCCTGCACCACCAGGGAGGCCCCCTCAAATGTTTTTTAAGCAAAGGAATTCCAAATCTAATATAGTTGGATTGTGAATATACACAGAAAACTGACTAATCTGTAAATATCAGTAAGTACGCCTGTGAGTGCAGTGGAAGGACAATTTAAGGCTCAGAAATCTATGAAAATCATTTTAAATGCTTTTTAATCATATTTAAAGAGGTAATTAAACATTTAATTTTATTTAATGAACCATAAATTTACAAATTCTGAGATTAATTTATAAAAAAGCTAATTTGCTTTTCATCTCATTCGACTTAACATTTGTTAAAATGAATGTTACTTTAAAAAAAGTTGTTAATTAGATTTCCCTTTGTAGTTGTTTAATTCCCATCTAGCATTGTGAGATTAGTCAATTTTATGCATTTTTTAAGATTTATTTATTTATGCATACAAGAGCTGGGGTACAGGCCAGAGATGCAGGGGGGTGAGAGGACTCACCAGAGACAGGGTGGGGAACAGAACAGCAGACTGACTGAAATACACTGCTGAGGGGAGCAGCAGGTGAGGAAGGAGAGGTCTGCTGCGCCATGTAGGTTTCTCCCTGGCCGGCCAGGTATTGAACTCGTATTGCAGAGGCTGTGGATTGCCTCATAGTGTGGTGCTTAACCCCTTGCACCACCAGGGAGGCCCTTATGCATTTTTAGATTAAAAAAAATAACACTAGATAGTAATCAGTCATGAAATAGTTATTAAGCTTTTAAAATCTGGTTAGTATCAAGCAAAGTACAGTGACTTCGTAAGAAGCATCTGGTCCACATTCTTCAGTACTTTAAAATCCACTGAACTATATAAGCTAATACATAATTGAGTGCTAAATTTTGCAGACCAAACTAAGAATTTTGGATGTAGTTTAAAATGATGTAACGCTTACAATGTCCCCTTGAAGAAATATAAGGTATTCATCATGTCTTGAAAGATGATAACATTGGTCATTGATGTCATTGAATGAGATGAAGACTTAAATGTGTGAAATAAAGAGTAGAATAACATGAGTTATTCTGGTTATATAATTGAAGTTCCCAGAGGTTAAACAAAAATCTTAAGTAGAAGAATAGAGAAAAAACATGAGAACCAGGAATTCAGTTGATATTTTCCGTCAGGTTTAAAGACAAGAATTGAAAAAAAAAATAAAGACAAGAATTGAGTTTTTCATATCTGCTTGAAGTTTCTTCATCTTGAAGAACTATATATTGGCAAAGATTGAATTGAAGCAAAAGGTAGGAAAAGCAGAAATTGATAGTGTGGAAATGTGGTATACAGGGATCCCAAGCTTGGACTAATGAGGAATAGTTGTAGTAAAAGTGGGTGCTTAGCCCATTGTTTAACCTCTGGGAACTTCAGTTTCCCCATCTCAGGGTTTAAAACTCTCTCCTTGCTTTCCTTTAAAATGTTTTATTTGTAAAATAATTAATTGATCAATAAAAGAGAATAATATAGCACACATGTAAGTTTTACAGTATGCTAGTAAAAGGATCATGCATGAATCCACCTTCCAATTTAAGAACCTGAACATCAGTGAGAACACTAAAGCTGCCTGTGTATCCATATGAATGACCTCACCACCCCCCTGGCTATCATGCACATCAAATCTTTTGTCTCCTCATTTATTTAGATGGGTGTGTATATTCGTTGCCTTTTTTCCACCTTCAAAGTGTTTCTGAGACTCATCCGTATGGACCCATGTAGCTGTAGTTCATTTATTTTCTCTCCTGGGTAATACCACATTGCATGAATATACAATAATTTATTCTCCTGTAGAATAGAGAATTATTTACATCATTTCCAGTATTTTTGATAAGACAAACACTGCTATTATGAACATATCAGTCTGTGTCCCAGAAGCTCATGGTTGAGGGTATCTTTGGAAAGGGGCTTACTTGGGAATAGAGGTGTGAGATGTAGGCTGTGCCCATCTTTGCTACTCACTTCATTTCCTTTCAGCTTATTCAATAGTTTACCAGTCTGTTTCCACTTGGCTTCTTTCTTTAGAAATGACTTTAAAAGAATGGTCTGTCTCATTAGTAGTTTTCATCTTGCTCATTGTTTATGTCACTGTCATCATCGTTATCATCATCATCATCATCATAATTATGGTACTTATAGAATTTGGAGCAGAGAACTTAGATCTTAGAATTAGCAAATAATTCAATTTGCTACTCTGTCCATTATGTTGCTTTTCAAAAGTCCTCTTTTTTACTCACTGTGAGTCTTTTTCTTTTTTTTTTTTTAAGATTTTATTTATTTATTTATACAAGAACCGGGGTACAGGCCAGATGTGTGGGAGGGTGAGAGGATTTACCAGAGACAGAGTGGAGAGCAGAACAGACAGACCGACCAAATACACTGCTGAGGGGAGAAGCGGGCAAGACAGGAGAGGTCTGCTCGCCATGTGGGACCCTCACCGGCAGGCTGGGATCAAACCTGCGCTGCAGAGGCTGCGGACACCTTAACAGTGAGATGCTCAGCCTCTGCCACCAGGGGAGGCCCATGTGCGTCTCTTTCTTAAGCTGGGCTAAAACAACTCTAGTAGTTTTGATTTGCATTTCCCTGATTACAAGTGATGTTGAACATTTTTTCATATGCCTGTTGGCCATTTGCATTTCCTCTTTGTATACCATCTTACACCAGTGAGAATGGCACATATTAAAAAAACTAGCAACAACAAATGTTGGCAAGGATGTGGAGAAAAAGGAACTCTCCTGCACTGCTGGTGGGAGTGCAAACTGGTCCAACCACTATGGAAAGCTGTGTGGAGATTCCTCAACCTACTAAAGACAGAGTTTTCATATGATCCAGCAATTCCACTCCTAGGTATTTACCCAAAGGACACAGAAACATTAATTCCAAAGGGCACCTGCACCCCTATGTTTATAGCAGCATTATTTACAATAGCTAAGCTTTGGAAACAACCCAAATGCCCAAAAATAGATGACTGGATCAAGAAGATGTGGTACATATACACAATGGAATATTACTCAGCAATCAAAAAGATAAACACATGCAATTTGCAACAACATGGATGGAGCTGGAAGGGATCATGCTCAGTGAAATAAACCAGAAAGAAAAAGAATACTGGATGGTCTCACTCATAGCAGGAATCTAGAAAACCTAAATAAAGGACCAGGAAAAAGAATAACTATAAGAAAGAAAAACTAAGAATCAAGAAACAGCTATAAACCAGAGACCCACTATGGGGGGGTGGGGAAAGGAGGGGTTGGGGTGAAAATAAGGGGGGTGCAATTGTATGGGGAATATAAAAATAAATAAATAAAAAAAAATAAAACAACTCTAGTGTCTCGGCTCTTTCTCTCTGGGAATTGTGAGCACTACTTGCTGATGACTTCAGCCACAAAATTTCATTGAGCATGCACACTTTGGAAGTAATGATGGCACTTAAGCCACAAAATCATTTCTAAAAGTTAGTAAGAAGGAGGAACTGATATGTGGTAACAACCTACAAGGGCATGTCCTTGCTTTATGCTTTCACATAAACAAGGGCATGTCCTTGCTTTATGCTTTCACATATTTAACACCTCCAAATATTAGGTAGTATATTATTTTGGTTTTCCATTTTATAGCTGAAGATTAGGAGTATTAGAGATAATGGAACACATTAAGATCACAGAATAGAATTAGGGTTTAAATTTAGGTTTTTTTGCATTCACTACTTATGGATTGGAAGAATTAACATTATCAACATTGCCATCCAAAAGAAATTTCCAGATCCAATACAATTCCAATGAAAATCTCAATGACATTCTTCAAAGAAATAAAACAAATATTGCTGAAATTCATATGGAATCACAAAAAACTTAGAATAGCCAAAACTCCCCTGACTAAAAGGAAGAAGGAGGTATCACACTCCCAAACTTGAAACTATATTAAAAAGCTATAATATAAAAAAAAAGCATGGTACTGGAACAAAACAGACACACAGACCAATGGAATCAAATTGAAAACCCAGAAACAAAGCCACACATGGTCAATCAATCTATGACTGCTGATGGTAATGCAAGCTGATCCAACCACTATGGGAAGCTGTGTGAAGGATCCTCAAAATTCTAAAAATGGATCTATCATATGACCCAGTGATTTCACTCCTACGAGTCTATCCAAAGGACGCAAAAACACTAATTCAAAAGGAAACCTGCACTCCTGTATTTATTGCAGCACTATTTACAATAGCGAAGATATGGAAACAACCTAAATGCCCCAAACAGATGAACGGATCAAGAAGATGGAATACTATTTAATGATCAAAAAAGATAAACTCATACCATTTGCAGCAATGTGGGTGGTTCTGATAGGGATTATGTCTTAATTCTGTACTCCCCCCCTCCTGTGACCTTCCTGCCCCATTCTCTTTGGCTTATGGTTGTGCTATGAGGGCAAACAAGATACATGTGACTGGAGAGAAGAATCCTTTTATTTCCCTCTGTTCTCTGCTCTCTTTTTATATCTACTTGCCTCTCAGAATCAGACTGAACCATCAGATATAGCATTTAACATTAGGCCTAAGTAGAGAGATGGTATGTAAGTGGGTGGGAGTAGGAAAAAGAGACAGGTATGCAGTGTGGATAGACAGGGTGCATTTGTGCTTATGTTTGTACCAAGAGTATATGAGGCATGGCTGTGGATTGCACCATTAACAAGGAATAAACATCTTATAAAACTCTGCAAAGCCCACTTACGGAGATGATTGTATACGCTTCAAAATAGTCATTTAACTAGACAAGCACAATCAGATGATTCTTATGTATCTTGTGACTGTAGAAAGAACTATTCATCAACAATCAACTGAAACCCTATGATTCTGGAATTTAATGGTTTTTCTTTTCACTTCTTTCTTGGAAATTGCCATTAAACAAACAAACAAACAAGCTAATCACAAAAGGAAGATGTAACTGTGCCTTCTCTGAAAGGGTATTAGGGATGTTAGAACTTGGCTTATAGATTTTCTTCTTACGTCTTCATGCCTGTTGCTATGATAACTTTACCATCTTTCTTTTATTATTTTGCATACTCTGCTCCCGAGTGCTTATTTCAAGCAAAGCTAAATGGCTTCCCTGCTTAGTTTGGCATAAAACATGGAGAATGTACTGAGGTGTGTGTTTTCTCACATGTTGGGGGATTGAGGGATAGAAGGCTGATCTCATTCAACATTTTCTTTGGAAGAAAAATAATGTGGTTTATATGACCTTTAATTTATGGAAATAGTAAAACAGAGGGTTTTACTAATTCTATAAATTTAAATGAAAATGGGGAGAGAAATTAGATATTATTTAAAAATTAGAGATTCTTAAACTAAAAGTGATGAGAGTATGTGAATCTTTCTGTTTTTTCTCATCTGGGATATTTTTTTTTTCTTTCAAGCTTTTCTGGTAATGGGAAATCTTCTACTAGCCTAAAGGACAATCATACCTGAGAGAATTGAGTAATTGCAGATCTAACTACACAAACAGTCATTCTGAGCCTAAGTGAACTTTTTAAATTTATGCAGAAAGTTACACTTACAAAATCATGTTCTTATTAACTACCCTAAATGTTAATTCTTAATTTAAGCATTATTTGAGACTGATAATTATGAATGTAAAATGGGGATTATATGGGTTATCAAAAATATATTTTTCAATTTCTTGACAGTTAGGTTTTAAAGAAATAAAACAGTCAAAGTGATGGAATCTTCATAGACATTAATAAGCAGAATATTTAACTGGTGTTGCAGTTATTGTCATTATGTTAATAATAGGAGATGGGGCGCTAGTAAGATTAAGCATTAGCTATTCCAGTCCCCTGAGGAAATTCTAAAATTCAGCTTCACTGGGTTGTAATTAGAAACGAAGTGTATTTAAATACCAAAAAAATCTTAGGTACACAGTATGCCAACCCATGTGCTTGAAGTCTTTTAATCACTAGGTGTGGCCTATTTTATAAATATTTCCATAAGCATTTGCATACCTGACATTTGACAGTACAGCATTGTATAATCTTATCCATATGCTTTGCCTTATGAAATAAAATAAAAGGTTCCTAGGGATGGAGCTTGTTGAATATTTTGCTTGTCCCTCTCCTCTGTGGTGCTGTCTAGCCTCAAAATGATGCCTTGTCAACCACAGAACAGGCATTGGAGCAGAAGATTTTGCTTTTTCTTCCTACATTTTTTTTCTTTAGCAGTAGTGCAAATATTAATGATGATAATGAGTATTTGGAATACTTGCTTGCTTGCCAGTTGTGTTTATTAAGACAGTTGAACCAGTCCTTACAATCTATTAGAAAGCATTACTTAAGTGTCATTGTTGTTGTCACTGACTTATTGATGAGACCACCAGGCACAGAGTGGTTTAGTAACTTGTCTAAGGTTGCACAGTAAGTGCAGCTGCTGGATACAAACCAAGATGACTGACCATGCCTCATGGCTTATCTTATGCCACTTGCTGATAGAGTTGTGTCTGGAGGCATTGTTTCCAATTATAGCAGCTTCTTTGACCCTGGCCTATTCTGAGTGGGATTTGTGATTCCTCTGTTTTTTTTTTTTTTTTTTTCCATCTCCCCTTTTCTGTTAGGTTAAGTACAAAAGAGATTTTGAAGAAAGCAAAGGGAGGGGCTTCAGCATTGTTACGGACACTCCGGAACTGCAGAGACTGAAGAGGACTCAGGAGCAAATCAGTAATGTAGGTGACTGTTTGTTGAGTGACATGATCATGCTAACTTGTGTTTCTGGATGAGAAAGTGATGTTGTCACTTGGAAGTGTTCTTGTTTCTGTGGGACGCAAGCACTGCTCAATGTACCATTAAAATATGCCTTGTTCATCTGTTAAATTTCTTCCCTTTGATTTCATCACAGTTATCTAGAGCCTAACACTTTAATACCAATGATGACATTTCTGCATAAACATTTAATTGATTGAATTAATTTATTAAACACATTTACCAAGTAAATCAATTTAACTGAATAAATTATGTATTCAGAAGTATCATTGCTAGTAAAAGAAGTCATTTCATTTTGAATAGTTCTCAGCTTTTGAATTTTTCCAAAATAGGACTTAAATAGTTAAATTAAAAAACCTGGCAGGTAACTTTTTTCTGTGCATGAGAATCAACATATGCATATAAAGTTAGATATCATTACGTCTCATATTTACTGAATCTTTGTACATAAGATTTTGTACTTAGGTATTTATTGAAATGACTTATTACACCTAATTTTTGAAATGAATATTTACATATAGCTGTATTGGACTTGAAAGCTGCATCTTGTACAGTAACATTTTGTTTTTGAAAAAAAATTGAGACTAGCAGAAGTTCAAAAGACCATTAGGGACTAAAAAGTGTTAATTCAGTATTTAACAAAGGTGGATAAATTGTTCTTCATTTTTGTAATTTGTAACTATATTCCAAAGTATGATGTGAAATGTGTCAAGATAATTTTTCACAGAAAAATATGTTCTATAATAGGTATCCAAGAGGAAGTATGAATGAAAATCAACAACTGTGTATATGATATAAAAGTCTGAGCACATACGATAGTCACACCCTTTTTCTTGGGAACTGTATTTTGTGTGTTGCTTGTACAGTCACTAAAATTTGTATATATAGTTGTTGTAAGTAATGCAGTCTTCATTTTTCATGGTATGTTTAGCAGATGGTTTTAAACGCACTGATACTTAATCATTATCATTATGTATAGAAATATATATACTTACATTATGATATTTTGTAGGTCAAACTATAGGACATAAATTGAGAATGTTGTTTGTCTAACGTTCAAAATCTGAATTACTTGATGTTTAGGAAATGAGAGGAGATGGAGTAAACACTTTGTTTTGCCATATTCTCTTAGATTTATCCATTGTTTGCTCTTTAAATGGACAATTTATCCTAGTGAGGACTTTTTCCCCTTTGAAGAGAAAAGTTTGAACTTCATAGCTTTTGTCCTTTATTTTTTCTGCTCATCCCAACAACCTACCAGAAGAGTACTCTCATCTTTCTTCTTGCTTCTTTCTTTAAATCAAAGCCCTATTTTTTTTCCTTTAAAAAATAGCAGTTAGTGATATATTTCACTGGCAGTTACATTCATTAATGTTTCTTTTGGGAATTGTTTTCGGTGAATTTTTATAAAAATAATGCTGCACAAAACAAAGTTATATCATAAATCTTCAGCTATCACAGAAATATATTTCAAAAAGAACTAGACATTTCTACTTAAGACATCCATGGGACAGCTAACATAAGGATTGCGACTGATTAAAGGTAAGCCTTTTAATTTATATTCAAATTAAGTCAATATTCATATTTAATAAGCAAAGAAATGTTCATTTCATCAACCTTTATCATTAGCAGGAATATACATTTTATTCAATACCAGAGGCTGTTTGCAGATCCATTCTTAATTATGCAAAACCCCTTATAACACAGGTACGTATAAATCTATATTTATCATACACATAGCAGTATGCACAAACAACATTTACATTAAACCTATAATTTAGATAATGCTATTTTTAAAAAGCTTATAATTCAGAAAACATCTTAAAATTTTCTTTTTACAATTGTTTTAATGTCAGCCACCATAACATTCTTGTATGTAGTTTTTTTAGCTATGCTGAGGCATTCATGTTTAGATAGCAGTAAAAAAAATAGATTTCATAATATTACTGGTAGGGATTTACTCTTTAGGAAAGGTGACTGTTAAATATTCTGAGGTCTAATAAATTTGTTATTCATTTATGAGGCTGAGACTTCATGAACTTTTTCCATGACCTCACATGCTTTTCCATATTACTCAAGGATCTTTTTTCAAAAAGAAACTGGGGTTAACCTGAAAGGGGTACTTTGGCTAGTCTATTTTTCCATATTACTTTCAGATAAACCCAGACATAAATAAATATATTGACCTAGTCCAGCCAGATATTGTTGATGGTGGCCTGGATTGTGTCTCTTTTGAGAGGAGAAAAGTCAGACTGGAGAGCTCAGAATCTTCCTGCTGGAGATGGTGGGATGGAGTGATCTCCTCCTGAGAATTATGAGGGACATGAGATTGAGCCCCTAGTTTAACACAGGTTGATAAAGGTGGGCTAATTAAGTCAGTATCTTTGCAGTCTTTGTTGCTTCATTTTCTTCTTTGTTTTTAGTTTATCTTTCAGTATTGTATGGATCTTTCTAAACTATCCCTTTTCTAACCCCCTTTGTACTAAAGAAAGTATAAAGACATAAAGCAGTGTATTTAATGACAACGCCTAGGTATTTTGGGCAATATGTTACGGATGAATGGTCATTTTTGATTGCTTGGGTCTGTGTCAATGTTATGAAATTTTTTCAGACACCCTCCTACTCATTTGCCCAGGATTTGAAATGATTTGGAAATGCCTCCTCAGCCTGCATATATTACTGAGATGTGGGATAGAACATAACTGTAAATTTGAAATTGTGTGTAATGAAAGGGGTTAGCCCCGGCTTCTTTCTTTTAGTATCTATAATGACAATGTATTGAACATGGAGATTTATAAAGTGCTGCAATTTAAAATTTTTCTGCTATATTACCCACTTAGTATAGCTGCAGAATAAGAAAATAAGATGCAGAAATAAGAAAAGAGGCAGGATGTCAGAATATACAGAATGAGTAGAAAGAAGCAGAACTGATTTCTAAAATAGAGAAATATTTTTTCCATGCAATTCCAGATAATGTCTAATTGCCCCTCCTCCATAAATTCTAAGGCATAAATTTAGAAATGAGGGAAATGTCCTAGTACATCTCCATGTTTCTTAGTAATATTTTAGGAAAATATTCCTTATGGATGATGTATAAACATGAATTGAGGAATACTGTGCCTGTGAACATGTTCAAGAACCTTTTTTTTTTTTCTGGTGTCCTTCTAGCTTTAGCTTGTGTAGGTCACTGTAATGATCTTCTAATTCAGGTGGTTACCACGTTCAATTTTATAAGAAGTGCATTCAGATTACCTGCAGCAGAAGAGCAGAGCAGAATCTCCTCCAGACATCTAAGGGACTTGGCCTAGCTGTGGAAAGATTATTGATGTGTTTCATTCTCCCTGTTTATACACTAATATTAGCTGCCCTTTCAATTAGTTGAGACAGTCTGTGGATAAATTGTGAAATAAAACGGTGAAGTCCAACCTCAAGAGACTTTTGCAATCTTTGTATGGTAGATAAAAATCAAGATGTTTATTTTGTAATTTATTTCAGGT
Organism: Talpa occidentalis; assembly: GCF_014898055.3. Taxonomy (NCBI): domain Eukaryota; kingdom Metazoa; phylum Chordata; class Mammalia; order Eulipotyphla; family Talpidae; genus Talpa; species Talpa occidentalis. The sequence goes on along the minus strand of NW_023601433.1, from coordinate 66,934,579 downwards.
AGAGAAGAAATATCCTATGAAGGGGAAGGGAAAAACCCAGATGACAAAATCCTATATTTTTATGGACCGACTGAAATAGTAAGCGTGCCATTATGTGATTTGTCAAGATTTGTGTCTGTCCTTAGCTCACAGAGGAAAAGATTGTGTGTGTGTGAGAGAGTGTGTGTGTGTGTGTTGGCTGCATTGGGAATCTTTGTAGCCCCCTTTTCTTAGATCATTGACCCAATGACAGTAGTATTTTTGCTTGCCCAATATTCTTTCTCTTATTCTGCCAATATCTGTAATTTTTGGTTATCTAGCTTATTTTGCAAATGCCCTTCTTTTATTCCTATTTTCAATTTAACTTACCCATTTATAAGAGTACTTACTAGCTGTAAAGAAAAGTGAAAATTGAAGCCTTTTATAAAACAGTACTGGAAAAAGGAGTCTATCTGTAATTTGATAATATAATGTAATTATTCTTAATTTTTTGTTACAGCTGCATAATTTTTTATTGACTTTTTAGAATGTAAAATAAATTATATGCCCATTAATAAGCTCATATGGATATTGCTGATTTAGTTCTCTGTGATTTTATGGGTTAGCTTCAAAAATATTAGATTATTGGAGGTAAACATTGCCTAATAATTGAATAGCAGTGTCTATGGACTGTTAAAAGATTTGCTTCAAAGTTAGGTAGAGTGTAAGGGTGAGCATGAGGGTAGGAACGATTATCTAGGGAATTGGTCTCTGTTTGTAATTTAAATAAATCATTTTGACAGAGACTGACTGTGGCCATGTTCAGGCTGCTGACGGTGTGAAATTGAGTTGTATGGTGGACAGGAGACAGGCAGGCAGGAGAAATCCCCAAAGGCAAAATTTGTTATGTAATTGGGTCAACTCATGCATGAGAAATGCATGCTAATTGTAATCTGGTGGCAAAATTATAGTGTATGAGGCAATTAGGTCTTATATAAACCTGAACAACTGACATGGAAGGATTTTCTTTTCATAGTCAGCAAACACAAAAAAAACGTTATTCTTAAAGACAAGAAAGGTAAAAATTAGTCATTCATTGTTGAAATAGGTTATTCTGTTCCTTATATAAGAAGCATAACTTTTATAATTAATGAAAAATTTATATGAAAGCTGCTGATTTTGAGTAGTAAAGCCCATTACACTAAGTAGCTTGAAAGGAGAAGGGGATGATATTTTTGTTTTAACTTATATAACTGGATTAATTATCACAGAATATTACTTATGAGATCAATGGTTTAGATGTAAGCCCCTGAAGGGGATAGTATTTTCACTGAGTGAATTTATATATTACTTTAATTGTCTTCATACCTCATTTCCAATTTACCTGAACCAATAACACCAATGCATTCCTAAGTGACAGTGAGCCAGTTGCTTTATCTTTAAAGCAAAAATCAAATAAGTCAAAGATAGTGGTGGGACAGTAACACATATTTTCCTTATAAAACCCAACACATGTATAAATGCTTTATTCCTTTTGAAACACTTTGACATACCCATTCTAATTAGATCTCTGAACAAACTCTCCTCAGGGAAAGTATTTCTATAAGGAATACTTATACTTTCATAAGAAAAATGTATGGAAAATTACCTCTTGGTCCTTACTCATTTCCAAATTGTGGTTTCCTTACACTTGGTTTTGCTTTATTTTTCCACGTAGGGCAGAACTTCAAAGATTGATTTCTCCTTTTATCCTCAACTTTTAAACCACAGTTCACTTAAAGAAACAAATACATCCCAGACCAGTAATTACTTGTGCATGGCAAGAACAAGAGTTGTGGTTGTAAAATGCCATTGTCCAAAGGGGAGGTGGGGAAGGCCCCTCATAATAAAAGAATTAACATGTATGACATTTTGGGAAGCAGAATAAGTATCCAGCACACATTTCTGAAGATCCTTCTTTGGTGAAATCCCTTTTCCTCCACTCCTTGGCCTTTCGATTCTACTGTGTCCACGCTTGTATCCTGCCTGAGTTATTGCAGGGGCCTCCTAAGTAATCTTATCTCCTTTCAGGCTCTATCTGCTTCGTCCATTGTATCCTAAACACTGTCACCAGACGTATCTAAAACCTTTCTTTCATCAAGACCCTGATTACCCCACTAAAATACTTTCCTTGGACCCCTGCTTTGAGTTGGATAAAATATAATCTCCTCTGTCCTTTAATTTTGACTCTAGGAACCCTCTACAACCTTTCACTTTTTTTTTTTCTTTTTTACCTTATCGTACACTGCTCTTCAACACTACTCTTCCATTCTTTTAGGCCAGGATACTTAATTCTTTTCTGGGCTTTTGCATGAATCATTCCTTGTTTGAAACAATTTCACACTCATTGCAAATGACATCCCCACCCCCTGATTGTAGACACACACTCAGCGCCAGCCCCAGCAATCTTTCTCGTCCTCGTCTGAATCATGGTAGCACTTTGTAGAATATTACTATTATCTGACTCACTCATTTCACACATCACATTTTAGCCTTAATTGGCATTTCTTGTATTATGTGTTTTACATCTCTAACTTCACAAGGGTGGAAATCATCCATTTTTCATTTCCTTTTTTCCCTGTCTCCAAGAATGCACAGCGTGGTGTTTTGCACTTTTTTGTCAAGTCCTAATTTAGGCTTTTCCCATCATTACTTGTGGGAATAGTCTCTTGAGCCTTCTCACCTGACACAGCACTGCCTCTTCTTTCTCAACTGCTCTTCCTATAATTTCTTGCAGTCATCCTAAAATGCATTTCTTGATTATGTCACTCTCTCCTCAACATCCATTAATGGTTTCTTATTGCCTTTGGAATAAAATTCAGAGCCTTTAGTATGGCATGTGAATCTGTCCCTGGTTTAGTGCCAGCTGAGATCTCTAGCCTACATGTCCTTGTGGGACTTTGAGCCCTATCTACTTCAGACTTCTGTCAAGGGTCTGCACCATCTCTGATTCACATTCAGCCCAGAGGCTGCCTTCTCCTCCCTGACCTTGCCCTTCCTCTCCCCGTTCTTGCCAGTCTGATTTCTATAGCTGCACTACAAGCTTTTTCCTTCCTGCTCAGACCTCTGTGAAGATGAGGGCTGTGTCTTTTTCTCGGTAGCCTCAGGTCCTACCATGGAGCCAAATTTGATAAATGAATTAACTTCTGGCGCCAGCAAATCCTCCCCTGACTTCTTTTTCTGCCCAAGACTTCTAGCCCTGGGGTGGCTTAGCTAGTAACTTCCCTGAGAAACTCCCCCATTCTGATACTTTGAGGATGAATCCTGGCCTCCCCCCAACATTGGGGTGAATTTCATCTTATAATGGAGATTATTACAGGCAGTTCTCATTTTTCTAGACTTTTTTTTAACCAAACATCTCTTTTAAGATCTGTGTAGACCATGGTGGTAGGCAATGGGTGCCTCAGGGGTGCATGCACCGTGTTAATTATGCCTGAGAGGGGAGATCCTATACTTCCAAAACACTAAAAGTGATGTAAATCAATGGTACTCCAAAAACAAAAACAAAAACAAAAAGATCTGTGTAGATATCACATAGATTTTCTTCCTTAAAACTCCCACATCTCTCCTCCATTCCATCATTCTCCAGCACAAAGTAGTTACTTAATAAATATTTGTTCTGTGAATGGCTAAATTCTTTTAAGGGTGTTATTTTTTCCATTTCTTATGGCATTTTTTGGGGGAAAAGTCTGCCTTTCCATCCATTTTTCAGTTTAGGAAAATAAGAATATCTCCTAGGATATGTTTTACAGGAGGGCAGGGAACTAATTTTTCAATATAAAATTGCTTGTGTTCAGACTAGTGTTTGACACAGAGCAGTTGCTCAGTAAATGTGTGTTGAATAAATGAATGAGGCAATACTATTTAAAATCTTGATTCAGTTTTCATTTTCTTTTTTTTTTTTGAACGCTCTTTTCAAGAGTCCATAATGTCTAAAATTGCTTTGAATTTGGTCATTTGTCTTGTGCTCGTGGGTAACACCTACCACTATATTATATAGACAAAACTTAAAAAGTATCTGAAATTTCTTTCAGATTTTATTATATTATCCCTTTGGAACATAACTGTAGTGAGTACATGCTGAATATTAAGGAAAGATAGAGGGCCTCCCTGGTGGCGCAGGGGGTTGAGCGCAGTGCTGTGAAGCCGTCTGTGGCCTCTGCAGCGCCAGTTCCATCCTAGCTGGCTGCAGATATACCCACATGGTGTGGCAGACCTCTGTTGTCTCGCCTGCTGCTCCCCTCAGCAGTGTGTTTGGGTCAGTCTACCTGTTCTGTTCTCCACTCTGTCTCTGCTGAATCCTCTCACCCTCCTGCACATCTGGCCTGTACCCCGGTTCTTGTATAAATAAATAAATCTTTAAAAAAAGAAAAAATAGAAGTTTTACATTACAACAGATATATATCTGTTGAGTCTTATACAAATATATTATTATTAATAATTATTACACATAATTATCATTCTAGTGGACTGTTGGAGATAGTTTAAAGTCTGTTGTTTTTTAGTTAAGTATAGTAGTGATGTGTCATTTTAGCTTATTAAGAGTCATGAGTCAAGGGAGACATATAGAGATTTAATTAAAATTCATTATAACCCAAATCAAGTTTATGCAATTAGAGAAAATTAGATGATTTGAAAGTCAGAAGCAAGAATATCTTTTTTCAAAAAAAGTATATGCAGATATGCTTTTTAATTTGTTTTATTTTTCTAGAAGAATTATGTCATAAAATTGTTTTTCTTTGTATTTTTGTTCTTACATTCTTCCATGGCTTGTTCTTTCATCATTGTTGGGACTGTTTAAAAAGCCTTTTCTCTTCTGTACAGAATCATAAGCAAAACTGTAAGAGGATATCTCTTAGCTTCTGTTTGAAGGAAATACTGCTTTTGTGACACTCCCCTACACTCTTCTTGCTTTTAAGGATATGAAACAAGAAGTTATGATCATTTTTTGGTTTGCTCCCATTCATGAATTATTTTTCCTCCTGTGACTGTTTAACAAAGTCAGTTTTTAATGTGTATAAGCTTTTGTATCATTGCTTTCTTTGGATTATGAAAGTATTTGAATTTGCCTGAGTTTAGCAAACTATGAAAAAGAATGGAGATTTAGAAAAAAGAATAAAAGAAACCTTTAAAATAATTCTGTTCTTCTTAATACTGGTTATTTATGATAGAGAAAATTGATTCCCCCAACACAAACTGATTTCAATAATTACTTTTGATGTGGAATTATTACTAGGCCTTGAGTAAAACTGCTCCCACCCTCTTCTGTATCCTGCAATACAGTGCTTTGACAATAAAGAATAAGACAGAAGTTGCCTTCGCAGTTACTGTACATGTGCAATGTATGTTTGTCATGTCGCACCAGTCTCTGAGATTACAGAAGAAATGAGAAACCATTGTTTATACTCGGCCAGGCTCACACTAGGACACGTGAAGTGAATGGGAAAGGCTTCAGTGGAGGGGAGGGCCTTAGTGGACTAGAAGGGCCTGTGTGAGGGAGAAGATGGTCTGAGCAAAGGTAGAGAAGAGGAGAGAATCTGATAAAGTTAGGAACAGTCAGCATTTACTTGTTAGAGAGCGACAGCATTACTGAAATGTAGGTTGTGACAAGATTGTTGAAACAGTGGAATCAGATTTTCAAATGTGTATTTTTTTGGTATCTACAAATACAAGAATTTTCTCTGAAAGAAAATAACTTCTGAAAAGCTAATTTGACATGTGAAACATTTTCAAGTGTTTATGATAGCCTGGCCTTGTGTTGGGAGGTGGGGCTTATAGCAAGGAGGGGAGAGACCTTGCGTTGGCCCTTGGAGCACACGCAGATCCCTGCAGCATGCTGGGAAACACCCTTGGTAGAGGGAAAGGTGGGTGTTAACATCCTAACAACCTGGGCTGCAAGGTGAGGGGATCAAATGCCATCACTTTAAAAATAGTTTTTGAAGAATTTTTGCTACTGTTTTTCTTGAATAGTAATTCATATTGTTCGTTTATATCAGAGGTACTGGCAGTTTTGGCTTTAGCTTTGCCTGCCTCCCTTCTTCTGTTTTCCTATTTCCTGTGGGTTCCCCGAAAATATCATTCACAATGAGTCAAACCATAGTATTATACATAAAATGTACAAAGTTTTAATTCATAGAGAGAATGGGTTAGCATATTGGGATGGCTAAAAAGATCATTATAAGTATTTGCATACATTTAAAGGTTCAGACATTTGTTCCCTTTATTTTGGGTTTCAGTGCTTAAGAAGAGGAAAGGTTTTGAAAATGAAACTATGGCCATTTTTCTTTATCTTTCCTTCCTCCAAAGTCTTTCAGTGATAGTTTTGAGTTAAAAAAATTTTCATGACTTGGTCCAAAGTACTGAAGAAACATTTTGTCTTAAAAAAAGCATGTATGTGAAATGCATGTACAGTGATGTGTATGTTTTTAGGCACGTGTGGTGTGTACATGTGTGTTTGAGTGGAAAGCTACTGAAAGAAAATGATAAACATTGGTTAGTGCTGTTTGGTTCCCACCTGCATATTTTTGGCCCAGTCTGTGCTGACAACAAACCTCTGGGATGTCCCCTCAGTGCCGTGGGGTCTTTTCCTGCCAAATATTGTTCTCTTGCAAGATTAAATAGCTGAATCAGTGTGGCCCAAATCTTGATCCTGCTGAGAATATTAAGACTCCTGCAGGTTGTAATACAGATTAGCTGGTGAGAGCTCTGTTGGAAAAATAAAGTGAGTTTCTCTAAATGAATTTAACAACTGCTGTGAACCTTTTTGTGTCCTCCAGCATGAGGGTGTGCTGGCAGTTAACCATTTGTTTCCCTCATTTTCTCCAAAAGTTGTTTCAGTCCACCCCTGGGCATTTATTGTAAACATTTTCATAATTATTGCACATTTATGTTTTGCCAGATAATGCATTTGATGTGTTAAAATTACTAAGTACTGTGAAGGATGTCATTATTTACTCTATTCATTTGAGGGGGGAAACCATTTTTTGCACTTATGAAATTAATTTAAGGGCACTGATATGCCTTGTATAATTAAGTAAAGCACCCCACTGGGTTATTTAGAGTAAGCTGATTAGCATATTGCTAATAATTCCGCTCATAGGCCTTACATTAGTGGTAAAAAAAATTGTGAAATATTTAGTAAGAGGCAGGATGGATGACTAAGTTATTTGCATTGCTTCCAACCTCTGTTCCATTACTGTTTCTGCTTCTGAAGTTAGGTTATCATCTTTAAAACTTCTAAATTCTGTCAAGATTATGATGCTTCCTCCTAAAGAAAACAAATGAAAAAAATCAACAGTACTTCCAAATTCTATAGGATACACAGATTACATGAAAATAATTATCTGTTAGATTTTCTGACTGTGACATCTGGATAAGTTCATTTAGATCTATTTTGGGGGCCCCTTATCTTGCTTATATACAAAGCTTGTGCTCAGTCTACTTGTGAGACAGTCCTCCCATCTGCTTCCTACATTATTATCTGTTTGTCTCTTGACACCTCCAGTGAAGTGTGTGTGTGTGTGTGTGTGTTGGTATGTGTGATTTCATAGTACAAATGTCTGTGACTGTGATTTGTAAGTGGCAAATATGATGACTGTAATACTAAGAAGCTGGTCAGTGCTGTGTTTACTTTTACAGATTGCATCTTAGATTATTGTTGCTATTGTCTTTAAATTTTAAATAATATTTAAATGTATAATGTCTTTAAAATTTAGACAAATTTTTAAAAAAATTTGTTACCATAAGAACAGCAAATGGAGGTGAAACTGTGCTGAGAGAAGGCATGAGAAATGGGGAACAGTGTCAGATTTGTAGCCTTCAGCCTGTCTTAATAAAAGAGAATGTATTTTGCAGTTACCTTATATAATGGAGTCAGATAAAGTACCACCTGGTCTGCAGTTTGTGTTTCTGATTATTTTGGAAGTTAGTTTACAACACTACCACTCTGTCATTAAGAGTTGGGGCTATGATAAGCTTGCAAGTGGTGTTTTTTTCCTCTTTGCTTGATTTCTCTATATTCCACATATAAGTGAAACCATCTGATATTTATCTTTTTCCTTCTTACTTATTTCCCTTAGCATAATTCCTTCCAGCTCCATCCATGGGAGAGGGGTCAAAACGGTGGGGGGGGGGTGCTGGGGACCAGCCTCCAGCAAAATGTCATGTCAGGGGTTCCTGAAAGGATAAGATGGCCTAGGTGACACGTTAAGGGGCTGAGGGGAAGGGGATGAGGTAGTGAGGAGACACTGACACTTGATGAGGTGCAAGTATCTTCTGCTGAGAGGCTCGGCAGGTTCTTTATTTATACATTTTTAGCAAGCAGTGAGATTACATTATCATGTGCATAGAAACAAAGCAGAAACAATCAGTGCACCCCTTTTTCCATAGGCTTTTGGCCACTATGTGCTCTCAGCAAGAAGGCAACCTTCAAGGTTAATAAAAAAACTAAGCCTTACACTAGAATTCATTGTTTCAGCTAAACAATAACTAAGACAGTAAGCTGCCAGTACATCCCTATCAGCTGAAGCCTAAGCAAGAAAAGACTTTTCTTATTCGCATGGCCTTCAGCTGGAGATCTGCTGCTACTCAGCTATCAGAACTTTTTTTTACCTAGAAACTTCTTACTCAAATAGCTTCATTAAAAACTTTCCCAAGAAACTTCAAAAGAAGGCAAAAGAAGGATCCACTACAACTGTTGTGTTGGATTGCTTGTCAGGCATGCACAACAAATTGTCTCCCATTGTCAAGTGGGCCAAATTGTTTAATAACTAATTTCTAAACAGATAATTTTCCATGCCATTCACTTACAATATGCTGATACGTATAATTTATTGCCTAATATACTTTCTGATAAATTTTTCTCTTTTTATGACCAAGAACAAAAAGCAAAGGGATGTTAGATCTTTAGCCCCATGGTGTGAGGCCCTTTTTCTTAGCTGCTTGCTAGTATCTTATCTGGCTGAGGTAACAAGGCCCCCTGCAGCAGGGGGGGAAGAGCATAAGTGGGGTATAGGTGGATCACAGGTGCTATGGAGGTGGGAGAACTACGAGGATGACACCTGCGGGGAGAAATCAAATAATATCCAAAAATTAACAAGGATGTAAGAAAACAAATAAATAAAAATAAAAAATGATGCATCAGAAAAAAAGAAAAGAATTGGACCTAGAAGCAAAGTCTTCTGACCTCCAGTCTGCTTGACCTTTCATTTTGGATGTTTGATTCGTTGATCACCTTGGAGGGCATTGTTGAAATTTGTAGTCATTCAGAAATAGAATTTCAAGGTGCATTAGAAGAAGGACTCCTAAATATTAAACTGTAAATCCTCCAAAACAGCATTAATGGCACCAAAAATAGTAATAATTTCAAGTAGATGAATTGCTAATGGATTATCCTTAATAAATTCCATTGGGAGGGCCTCCCTGGTGACTCAAGGGGTTAAGACGCAACCTATGAAGCTATCCACAGCCTCTGCAGCATGATCCCCGGCCAGGGAGCTACTCACATGGCTCAGCAGACCTCTCCTGACTTGCCCGCTGCTCCCCTTAGCAGAATGTTTGGGTCAGTCTGCTTGTTCTGTTCCCCACTCTGTCTCTGGTGAATCCTCTTGCCCCCGCACCTCTGGCCTGTACCCCAGTTCTTGTATGCATAAATCTTTTTTTTTTAAGATTTATTTATTTTTACAAGAACTGGAGTACAGGCCAGAGGTGCGGGGATTCACCAGAGGATTCACCAGAGACAGAGCAGGGAACAGAACAGGCAGACTGACGAAATATGAGGGGAACAGCGGGTGAGACAGGAGAGGTCTGCTGCACCATTTGGGTCTCTCCCTGGCCGGCCAGGATAGAACCCGCGCTGTAGAGGCTGCGGACAGCTTCATAGTGTGGCGCTCAACTGCCTGCACCACCAGGGAGGCCCCAATAAATAAATCTCTAAAAATAAAATTCCATTAGGATTTCCATGTCTACAATCCCTGATGCCAGTCTCCCAATATTGACTATATCTCTTTTTAGATAGAGAAATGTGTCCCACATTTTAAAACACCTGCATAAACTTATATACAGTTTAAAGAATAGTAATAAAAAAAACCCCACATACATGTAACCACTATCCAGTTTAAGAAACAGATTTTTGAACACTTTGGAAGGCCTCTGTGTACCCCGCATCCTCCTGACTAGGAACCAGCAGCACAAGGGTCACAATATGTGGAAAATACAAATTTTCATAGTGTAAGGTTGAGACAATGATATGAAAATCCAATTCTCATATATGGAAGCAATGTACATACTTTTGGAGAAAATTTTGTTGTCATCTTATAGCATTAAAAGCACACACAGTCTGTAAGGATTTGTCTTCATTTAGCTGTTCAGGACTCAAGCACCAGCATGTCAGTCATTGTGTCGTGTGTCCCCATCTTAATTAGGTGACACACTCCCTGAATAGAGAGTGGGGGCAGGAATAAATATCAGGAAGGGCTCACTTGGAGCTGGAAGCAGTCTTTTTGTTGTAAGATTATTATTCTTTATAATTATCTCTTATTTGCATTTGTTATTTCACTTGTTTTTCTCAACAGTTCCTAGAAATAGTTGTCATTATCCTCATGTCATATGTGAAATAAGCTCAGGGAGGATAAGTAAATTACCTAAATGTATATCACCAGTAAAGAACAGAGCTGTTTTATTTTCACCCCCTTGACTTCAAAGTACAAAATTCTGGGATCACTGCTTACATGTTGTATCTAGAATCCTGGTGCCATAGAGCAAATTTCAGAGATACTAGCTGCTTTATGTTAGTATAGAAGTTAATATATCCTTAAATGGCATTTTGGATGTCTCATAGTAAAATTAGCACCAAATTTAGTCTTTTCAAATTTCTTAGCACTGGGAACAGAACTTTAGCACCTCTAAGTAGAATGTTCCTTCAAATGTTCCTTTATGTGCTGGGACACAGAGAGAATTTGCATTACCCCAGACAGGGTGAGTATGGTAAGTATGGGATTTCTTTTTGGGTTATACTTCTCTTTCTTGTTCTGCCCTCCTGTGAAGGTGCCTACTCTGTGCTTGGCACTGTGTTGGGGGCTGAGCATACAAAATGTGATCTTGGTTCTTTCTCAGTCCAGGATGCACAATACAGCCTAGTAAGTGTGATAAGAAAGTGGAGGTTTGTGGGGGTTTAGGTAGCACAGAGGAAAGCACCTGACTATAGCTGAAGTTTGGTGATGGTAACAGGTGGCTTACAGAAGCTTGCATGACATGAGTTTTTAAGAAGGATAGAGGTAAGTGAGGAAGGTGTTGATGGATGGTGGATGGCTAGTCTTCTCACACAAGGGAACCAAGCTATAAGGGGAAGAATAAGAAGGCATGGTGTGTGTGATGAAATGAAGATACTAGTTTTGTCCACAGGCCTTTTGGGATATAACTAAAGGTTATTTTTTATTAGGTGGACAGTAGATTTTAGGGTTATTGTTAGTCTTACTACTGGGGTTGGGTTATCTTGTCCTATTGTCAATGTGGCCTTTTTAAAGGTTGAATTTCACTGTTATTGACACATGGGATATTGAAGTCCCTTATTTCTGGCTGTTGGGTGTGCAATGATTAGAGCACTAGTATTTTTAGGGATCTGTTTTTGGAGAACAAAAGGAAAAATCATGATTTTTTTATATCTCTATTTTCAAGCTATGACAATTAAAAAAAGAATGTTAGCAATTTTATTGCCTGAATTTAGAATTGGATGACAAACATTGAGCACAGGTGTCTGTATGGTATGTAAATAGGGCAGTGGTGTGTTCACGCCCCAACTGTGATGCAAGCCTGGGATGGCTAGTCTCTGACACAATGTCAGGTTGGCAGGTCTGAGAGTGTCAACCCGTATAAATATGTATGCCTTTAGCATTGCATGCAAATGCTCCATAAGTTCCATACAAACATGGAGAGAAAACTCCCAGTTAACAAAAATATCTGCAGTGGAGAGTGTTTTGGTACATTTATTATGTTTGGGTAAAAGTTAAGCCAAAACCTCTGTTGATATTATTGAGTGTTTCCAAAAGTTCGATGACAAACCAGAGTGCAGCCAACTTTGACTCAAAACCTGTGTCTTGCTCATACAACAAGCCAAATATAGACACTCACCAAACAGGTGACTACATAGTGCATATAGAGAGCCCAGGAGGTGACCTAGTATTCCTGGTATCCTCATGACATTGTCTGCAAATAATCTTTTTTGGCTGCTTATGAGGATGCCCTTTTGGGATTAACCTTGATGCCTAGTCAGAATAGAAAGAAAAACCATCCTAGTTGAATAGTTTTGAATGACTTAGTTTTATGTGTACAAAAAAAAAAAAACCAAACAAATGGATTTGATCTTAGTTAAAAGCACAGAAAGTTAGTTTTTAGTTTTGAATGGTAGCAAGATATGGGGCTAAGAAACCAGAAATAACTTGCAACAATATGTAGATTGTGATATCATCTTTTAAAAGGCATTATATCCCCATCATTGTGCTTCTGGTTCCTGCATCTGCATCGAGATGATAATATGTGATCCTTATTTGAGAGGATTGATGAAAACATGGTGGGAAAGCTCTTTGCACAACACAGAGGAAAGGCTCCACTAAATAAAAATGTGAAGTCAAGCTCTCTCTCTGGAGGAGAGATAAGAGGATATGACTGGCTTTACTTTTTGGCCTTTTACAATTTTATTTCAATTACAGTGTAATTGAGAAATACAGGGAAATGTATGCCCTAGTGTGTCTGAGGGCAAAGCCAGGTATACATCATGGGGCTGCTCTGCACTTGGCTGATACACCATTCACATATTGAAAGCCAAGTGGTGGTAATTATTCCCAAGTATCCTGAAATGTAATCTTCTGAAAGGGCATTAATACCAGGTAAAAAAAATGGTATGCTTTATGAAAGATTAATTTTCTTCTTCTGTGTAGTTTTGTTCTTTTATAAGTGTTAGATTTGATCTTGCAGTGGTGAGGTGAATGTAGTACATACACATGTTGATTCTCAACAATGAACACCTGAAACTTATGTTCTAATGCAGTTGCTTCAACTTAAAAAAAAAAAAAAACTTAACAAAATAAATTTGTGATGAACTGATGTTCATGGCCTTGCGAAAGAGTGAACCTAACCTTATTAATTAAGGAAGGAGGATGTTCAAGTTTATGGAATATTGTTGGATTACAAGGTCATTTGAAGGACAGAATAGGCAATAATTAGAACAGGCAGAAATTAAGCCATAATGAACAGTAATCCTAAAGAAAATTAAAACACAGAAAACACTGCATTATTTATTTGGATTCAGTGGGAATGTGCCAAGGGAGAGGCAGCTGGCTTTCTGTTTTTTGGAATGTTTGTAGACTGGAGAAGAAACTGTCAATCAGACATAAGCTCTCACTTAATTCTGGCTCTTAGGCCAGATCTAACTGTAAAATGAAGCAGAGGACAGACACAGTTAAGTATGTGACTCAGGACAGAAAAGACATGGGCCTTGGTGACAAGTAGACATGAGGTTGTGACTATAGCAGTTTCATCATTACTACCTGCTGTTTTTTCTGTTCTTTCCTCAGCAGATCTTTGGACCATAAGAGTTGATTTTAGAGGCTGATAAGACCTGGGTTCCCAAGCCTTTTTCCTTGTGTTACTCCAGGAAATAGAGTACTAAAGGATTTCTGGTTTATTCACTTCACTGTATCTGAGTTTCCACATCTGTGAAATGGAAATAAAAAAAATAACATGCATGATTATTATGAGAATTAAATTTTAGCCCTTACAATAAAATTAAACCACTTGGCAGAATGCTCAACAACTGATATTTTTGTTGTTATTATGGAATAAATTGAAAATTGAGACAAGCTCTTGGCATGGAAATGCTTGAAAGAGTCACTTTATTTTGTATTTGTAGAAATACTGCAGCATTCCCAGTTTTCAAATTTATTACCATTTGTAGCAGTTTATTTCATTTTATTTGGATTTCCTAGAAGTAACATTATTTTGATTACCGTCACTCATTGTATTAGACAATGTTGTAAAGTTTTTCTAGAAGCTAATGTCCATAAAAGAACTTCCATTGATAACAGTATAAGCTGATCCTTTTAATGAGACTATGCATATGGTGCATATGGACTTAATGATTCTCATACATTCAAGGTGAAAAAAATTTCCCATTAATGCAGCTTGGCATAACACAAGTTCACAGTTCACAAATGAACTGTTTCTCAATTTAGGGTCAGGACACTTAACTTTTTTTAAACAATCCCCTAATGATGTTTTGCTTCCTCACAAGCGTTGTGATACGATCAGGGCTTTTTCCAATGTCAGCTTTTAAATAGAAGAGCTGGATGGAGGATGGAGAAGATGCAAAATTTATTCTGGAATTCTGTATTTTAATTTAAAAGGATAGAAACTAACATAAACATTCTGTTTCTACTTCATAAAAAGGTATGGGCTCCAGTTTCAGTTTTGGATCTAAAGATCTGTTAGGGTGCATGGTGATTTCAAGGCAATATAGATACTAAAAGGTGCATCACCTACCAGACTTGCTCTCTGGGAGAGTCCCTAGTTCTGTTATCTGTGCTCTTCCATCCAGAGATGTTGATAGAGATGACAATGATCACCTACAGTGTTTGTTGATATTTAGCATTATTTGTAGGCTTATAGTTGCCATTGATCATATTTAACACAGGCTTGGCAGATTAAAAATTTTGAAATTTTTGAAATTGTGTATTACACAAAATCCATATTTGAAAGGAGATTGTAGATGCTTCCTTAGGGTGACTTTTATAGCATTTACGCTGTATTGAAGGACTGATTTAATTTTCTTTATCCTCAGCCAGCTGAACTGTGGTTCCTTGAGCTCAGGGAATGTGGCCAGTCATATTTTAACCAGACTTAGTGCTGGTATGTATTAGTAGCCAATGAATGTTTCAATGAAGAATGAAGTTGTGTGGCACTTCGTTTTACTGTTGCATAGCATCTATGTTTATTGCCAGATTCATTTCCTCATACTCTTATGAGGTCCTGACCTGTCTGGCCACACTCCTAGATCTCCTTTCTCCCATTTTGTTACTGGCACAGATATGTTGCAATGTCTTAAAGACTTGTCTCTTAAGGAAATATTAGGTATTTGTATTGCATCTTATATGAGTCAGAATTGGTTACTACTGAAATAAACAACCCTCAATCTGGGCACAATAAAGTTGATTTCTCTCTCATATCACAGGCCAATGCATGTTGGCAGCAGAGGTGGTAGTTTGAAAACTCTGCTCCATGTAGTCATTCAGTGATCTAGACCACTTATGTCTATTTCCTTTGCTATCCCCCTGGGCCTTCTCATTCTCCACTAGATGAGCTACACTGGGCATGCAGTCGAGCAAAGAGAGGGACCCAGTGAAACATGAGAAATTTTAGGGGCTAGGTCTGGAAGTTGGGTATATTGCATCCATCTGTGTTTCATAGGTCAGAATTCACTCACTTGCTTCTGCAGGGGCTTGAAATGTGGAGTAGCAGTATGCCCAGGAAGCAGGCAAAAAAGTGGGTATTGGTGACTATGTCAGTCACTATTGTATGCCCTTTTATTGTATGTCTGTCCTTCTGGGTAAAGCAGAAACAGTGCCAAATGTATTGTGTATCCTTTAACCCCTAAAATACTTGCTGTGTCTTCAATGAAGAGCTGAATTTGAGATTAAAGAGAAGCAGGTACTGTCAACAGTAAAAGTAATGCTTTGGGTTGAGAAACTCTTTTCCCCTCTCCTTGCTTTGACTGTAGACCTGTTGCAGATGACACTGTTCTCCAGTCAAAGTGAGCCTGTGGACTTAAAATAGTATAATACATAGGGTACCGAAAACTCAATTTTAAAATATAGACTAGATTTTGTTTTCCAAAGTCAATGAAAAAATATTTTTCTTTGTTTAATTCAATGACTTTTTATTGCGTGTATACTCTATTTTCAGTCTGTAGCCTCGTCAAGAGGTATTTAAGAATGTCTAACAAATGAATCCTGCCTAGAAAGACACGCAACCTAATAGATTGGAACAAGGGTCTAAATTCTTGGAGGATGAAAGAGTCTACATTCTTTCACTTGGAAACACCTGGGATATTTTTTTAATCTCTCTGAACCAATTTTTTCATCTATAAATTTTGAAAAACAATGTGTTCTAGGAGTGAAAAATAATTGAGAATATATTAGATTTTATTTACGTCATTGAAAAGCTATCTTTAAGCCAGTTTGGATTGTCTCATATATTGGCTATATACTGAACTGAAAAGCCTCAGACAGTCATAAGGAAATCATTTGCTAGAGACCCTTGTCCTTGATGTCACTGTTTGAAAACTGGAGCTGGGTGGAGGATAGAAGCCAACTGCCAGTTGCACTTTATCCATGTTTACAAAACCATCAGACTTTATATTCTGTAATTTTGAAAAGTTTATAGTTACCTGCCATTAGTGAGAATGAATTAGACATATAATGGTATTAGGTAAGTTTTAAGGTTGATGTTTTGTGAAAATATGTTTGAATCATATTCCTTGTAAAAAAAGTCAGTTTCTTAGGCTATCGGTTACTTAAAAATTAACACTTTCTTTTGGGGGCATAGAGAACACTTTGTGAATTTTCTGTAAAGAAAAAAACTTTAGTTTTCAAATAAGGAGAAATGTATGTAAATAATGAATCATGAGTAATGTAAATGCTTCAAGTAGTTTGTGGATATTCCCACTTGATGCCTACAGAATGGCAAACACTGAGAGAATCTGGTCTCTTCCAGTAGATTGTGCCTTTTTTTGGTTATGAAACTTGTGCATGTATTTTATGAAGTGTTAATGCAGTTAGTATCTAATGTTTCTAATTTATGCAATTGGATATTTCATAAATGGATTTTCTGCATGCAAGCATTTGTACCCATTAATATTTATGCAAGTATTTAAATCAATGCAAGGGCATCTGTCTGAGTATGTGATAAAAATATGCATATGCATGAACATTTGTACCAGGGGATAAGTTCCCAAAGTTAGTGATTGCTGAGGTTACAGTTTTCAATGTTTGTCCTTATAACAAAATTTCTTTGACTATAAAAGGCATGCAGATAAATAGCATAAGCTCTAATATTGACAAATAAAATGGTTTTATTAACTGTACTTAATACATGTGAATGACAAGTCTTTAATCAGAATGCAGTTGTTA
Organism: Talpa occidentalis; assembly: GCF_014898055.3. NCBI lineage: Eukaryota > Metazoa > Chordata > Mammalia > Eulipotyphla > Talpidae > Talpa > Talpa occidentalis. The sequence continues at coordinate 66,917,405 of NW_023601433.1, read as the reverse complement.
GAAGAGAGTATTTTAGAATATGTAGTGGCTTTTACAAAGAGCAACTTCTAATATATTGCCAGTATAAAGAACAAGCTGTTAGTAATTGTTATCAGAAATATTTTGTTTCTTTCTTATTTATTTTACCTTGAGTTTGACTCCTAGAAATAATGGGCCTAGTCACTACAGAACTTCCTTTTCATACATAGGAATTTATATTTGAATTCATAGAATTTATATTTGAAGAATGACAGAATGGGGGGAAGGGTAGGAGGAGCAGAAGGGATCTAATTTCAAGTCCTCCATGGTCATTGTTGATAGACTTGTCCATGTCATCTCAGGTGATTTTGACTTCTGGAATCTTCCTAGGATGGAAACTGTGGCTTCTGGGGTCCAGATTCCCTAGACAAGCTAAGGAAGCTAAGCTAGGAGGCCTGGCCATTGTTGGGATGTGGCTGAAAAGTGCGTGTTGACAGTCATCAAGGCTTGCTGATCTATATGAGCCCTTGTCTGTTTCTTTGTTAGTTAAGAAGAAAATCTCCCTTTGATCTCTTTATCCGTCTGATTCTGGTTTGTTCTAGTTATTAGGTTCAGTTGGTAGAATGTTTCTCTTCATTTAAAAACTTATTTGTTGTTTAACTTCCAGTTCTCTGTTAACAGTTCATGGGAGGTCAAGAGTAAACAGAGTTGATTCTGAAATACCAGTTTTGAAGTTTAAAGATGTGTGAAAGATTTCTTCTTCTTTTTTTTTGCATCCCAATGAATTTCTTAAGTGAAATTCACTTAAGGAATTTAAAATCTACCAGCTGTTTGGAATGGAGTGAAAATCTTCTTAAGCAACTTCTTTGCAATGAAATTTTGGTTAGCTGATTTTAAGTTGAAATGCAAGGGGATGGCTTTTTTATGGGAAAATAAAGGTAGGGAAAATTGTAAATAACTTAGGTGCAAAGGAACTGCTTGCTCAGAACTATACTATCTTTTCTCAAAGCCCAAATGTTTTAATTATTTTCTGTGATTAAGTAGGGGAGGATACAGATTTTGTTTCTGAGTTTCATATGTGGAAGCAAGGCTGTCTGTCAGTAGCCACGTAACAGAGCTGGCTGGTGCAATGTTCCAGAGCTCTGATTGGCATAGAGTATTTCTTGCACCCAGTTATATCATTCCAGGCAAGTCCTAAACTGGAGGAGACTCTGAGTGCTTTTCAGGGAGGGTTTTGTCTCTCTTGTTGGTATTTACTTGGCTCACCTCAAAGTAGAGGCCTTCCTTCCATTTAGACTCAAGTTGGAGGAATAGCTAATGTAGAGACTTTAAAGTAGGAAGCAATTTGGTATGTTGTAGGCATAGAGAAGGCTATAGTGAGCAAATGGGGAACTGGTACAGGATGTAGGAGGAAAGACCAGACTGGATGCTAATAAGAGAGTCGGGGCATTGGGATTTTACTGTAACTACAGTGGAAACTATTGAAAGTTGTTTTTTTTTTTTTTAAAGATTTATTTATTTATTTATTTATTTATTTATTTATTTATTTATTTATTTATGCAAGCACTGGGTACAGTTAGAAGCACGGGAGCATGAGAGAATTCACCAGAGCCAGAGCGGGTTGCAGAACAGGCAGAAGGACCAAAGTACACTGCTGAGGGGAGCAGCGGGTGCAGCAGGAGAGGTCTGCTTGCCATGTGGGACCCTCGCCAGCAGTCGGGGATCGAACCGGTACTGCAGAGGCTGTGGACAGCTTTGCAGCCCAGCACTCAACCACTGCACCACCAGGGGAGGCCCAGCTATTGAAAGTTTTAAAGTAGAGGTGTGGCACCATTTGATTTCCATTTTCAAAAAGATTACCTTGACGTCCATATGGGAAAAAGATAGAGTGCCTGGGTCCGAGAATTAGCACAGGGAATAATTATAGGGGACAGGTGAGATTTGGTGGTTTGGACTAAGGCTTGGCAATAGAAATGGAGTAAAGAGGACAATTTCAAGTTTTATTTTGGATGTTGGGCTTCTTTAGTACTATGTTGAAGAATGAAATTAGAATAAAGGAACAGAGAAAATAGAGACAGATTTTTGGTTCTAGGAAATGGGTGAATGACTTGGTTATTTAACTTAGATGGAAAAGAGTAGGGGAGGAGCTAGTGGGAGAATTTCCATTGGGTTGAATATGGACATCCAGGTGGTGGTGACCACTAAGCTGTTTTAGCTAACGTGAAAACTGGGCATAAAGAGGAGAGGCGGTATAAGTTTGAAATAGTCATCAGCATCTGCATGGTATTTAAAATGCTGATCAAATAAAGGGAGGATGTTGAAATGCTCATTAAATTTGTCACACCCAAGGAGTTGCTAAACTTGGCAAGAGTACTTTCAGTAGAAGGGTGGGGAGGGTCAGCTTGGAATGGAAGGATAAATTGGAAATAGTATATAGATGTAACTTGTTTGAAAAGTTTTGCTGTGGACAGCAAAGAAAGGGCTGCTGAAGGTGAAACTAAATTTAAGGTCAAGGATTTTTGAATTTATCATTTTGTTTGTTATTTTAATATGGGAGCATCTAAAGCCTACTTGAATTGCCATGGTGGAAGGGACCTAGTGGAGAAGGAGGACCTGGTGATGCAGGAGAGGGGTGACAGCTGGCAGAGGATGGTGAGGATGAAAATTAAGGCCTAAGTGTAAGGGTTGAACGTTGATAGGATACAGGAATATTTCTTCCATTGTACCAGGAGGAAAAGCTTCTAGTATGTATTTTTAAAGGTAGATTTATGTTGGGTGGTGGGAAGTTGAGGGAATCACAACAGATTATTCCACTTTCTGGAGATCTGTGTTTGTGGGCTCTGCCTATTCTGCCTTTCTACTCTCTTTCTCTAATCTCCTTTTTTTCCTCAGTACTTAAGAACCAGCCTGCATAACTCCAGTCTCAACTTATTCTGTCTAAGTCCTTTTGTGGGTGTCTATAACCAAGAGCATAGTCAGGCTCAGAGTGATTCTCAGGGTCTTTCTTTTATCTGAGAGCTGAGCTGTCCAGTAAGGTACCCACTGGCCATGCGTGGCTACTGAAACGTGCAATGAAAGAAAATCACATTTAATTTTACTTAGTTTTAAACAAAAACATACTTGATTCAGTTATTGAAAAACTTTTACTATATTTGGGACAACATAGATATGTAAATCTAGTTTTTTCAATATACCAACTACTTCTGAAAAAGTTTATCATTGGAATTGAAATAGGCTGTGAGTGTAAATTGTACCTTGATATCAGGCTTAGTGATATCAGCATAGTAAACTATGTCATTGATAATTTTATATAGATTATATATTGAAATGATAACAACTTGGATATGTCAAGCTGTACCATTTTTAAAAAATTATTTCACTTGATTAAAAAATTTTCTTTTCAAGATAAAAATAGACTGAAAGTAAAAGGATGGAAAATAATCCTACAAGCAAATGGACCAAAAAAGAAGGCAGCAACAGATATACTTATATCAGATAAAACAAATTTCAAACTCAAAAAGGTAAAAAGAGACCCAGATAGTCACTACATTATGATCAAGGGAACAATACTTCAGGAAGAAATAACACTCATTACCATATAATCACCAAATAAATGAGCACCAAAATATATCAGACAACTATTATCATCTCTGAAATTAGACATCAGAGGAAACACATATGTAGTAGGAGACTTCAACACACCACTATCAAATATGGATAGATCAACAAGACAAAAAAATAAGTAAGGACACTAAAGCTCTAAATAAGGATCTAGACCTCATGGGCTTAACAGACATCTATAGAACACTAACTCCCCAAAAATCTGAGTACACATTTTTTTCAGGCGCACGTGGATCATTCTCCAGGATCAATCACATACTGGGACACAAGACAAACATTAACAGATACACCAAGACTGAAATCATACCAACCATTTTCTCTGACCACGAAGGCATCAAACTAGAAATAAACCATAAAAAGAAGGCAAGGAACCCTCCTACCTCATGGAGATTGAAACCCATACTACTAGAAGACCACTGGACTAATGAGGAGTCAAAGAAAAAATTAAAAAATACTTTGAGTTGAAAACAACTATGAACCAGAGACATACTATGGGGGGGGGAGGGGTTGTGGGCAAAGGAGGGATTGGGGTCAAAATAAGGGGGGTGCAATTGTATGGGGAATATAAAAACAAAAAAATTAAAAAAATCAATTAACACTGTGAAAAAAAATACTTTGAGCTGCATGACAAGGAGGACACTAATTCCCTAAATGTATGGGATGCAGCAAAAGCAGTAATAAAAAGAAAATATACATCAATATAGGTTCACATCAAGAAACAAGAAAGAACTCAAAGAAACAACCTAATCTCACGTCTCAAAGAACTAGAAAAAGAACAATAAAAAACCCCTAAAACCAGTAAAAGAAAGGAAATAATAAAAATAAAAGCAGAAATAAATGAAATCGAAACTAAAAAAAAAAATCCAAAATATCAACGAAACCAAAAGTTGGTTCTTTGAAAAAATAAATAAAATAGACAAACCCCTAGCCAGGCTCACAAAGGAAAAACAGGAGAAAGCACAAATAAATAGGATCACAAATGAAAGAGGAAAAATCACGACAGCAGAAATCAAAAGAATTACCAGAAACTACTATGAATAGTTATACGCAAACAAGCTCAACAATCTAGAAGAGATGGACAAATTCCTACAACTCTACAATCACCCAATGCTAGATAAAGAAGAAATAGAACACCTAAACAGACCAATTACAAGCAGTGAAATTGAAATGGTAATCAAAACCCTTCCCAAAAATAAAAGTCCAGGACCAGATGAATTTACAAGTGAATTCTACCAAACATTTAGAAACGAATTAATGCCTGTCCTTCATAAACCCTTTCAAAAAATTGAGAAGGAAGGGATAATACCAAACACTTTCTAAATAGCCAACATGACACTAATACCAAAACCAAACAAAGATAACATGAAAAAAGAAAACTACAGGCTAATCTCTCTAATGAACACTATGCAAAAATGCTCAATAAAATTTTAGCTATCAGAATCCAACAATGTATCCATAAGATAATTCACCATGACCAATTAGGGACACATGGATGGTTCAACATCCAAAAATCAATCAGTGTAATCCAACAGATCAACAAAAATATAAAAACTGTATGATAATATCAATAAATGCTGAGAAAGCTTTTGACAAAGTCCAACACCCATTTATGATCAAGGCCCTTGAAATTCTCAGGATACAAGGAACATACTTCAACATCATAAAGGCCATATATGACAAGATGACAAGCCCATAGCAAATATCATTCTCAATGGTGAAAAGCTGAAAGCATTTCCATTAAGATCTGGAATAAGACAAGGATGTCCACTCTCACCACTGCTTTTTTTTTTTTATTTTATTTTATAGAGGCATGTTTTATTTATTTATTTGTTTGTTTGTTTTGTTTATTCATGCACTGGGTACAGTCAGAATCGCGGGAGGGTGAGAGAATTCACCAGAGCCAGAGTGGGGAGCAGAGCAGGCAGAAGGACGAAGTACACTGCTGAGGGGAGCAGCGGGTGGCAGGAGAGGTCTGTGCGCCATGTGGGACCCTCCTCCGGTGGCCGGGGAGCAGCTGGGGATCAAACTGGCACTGCAGAGGCTGCGGGCAGCTTCGCAACCCAGAGCTCAACCGCTGCGCCACCGGGGAGGCCCTCTCACCACTGCTCTTCAATATAATACTGGAAGTCCTAGCCAGAGCAATAAGACAAGAGAAAAACATACAAGGAATCCAAATAGGGAAGAATGAAGTTAAACTATCACTATTCGCAGATGATATGATAATATACATAAAGAACCCCAAAAACTCCACAGAAAAACTAATCAAACTAATCAATCAGTTTAGTAAAGTAGCAGGATACAAAATCAACAAACAAAAATCAGTAGCCTTCCTATACCAAGCAATAAATCTGAAGAAAAAGAAATCAAGAAAACCATCCCTTTTATTATTGAAACAAAAAAATCAAATACTTGGGAATAAATGTAACAAAAGAGGTAAAGGGCTTATACAAAGAAAACTATAAAACACTGTTAAAAGAAATAGAAGAAGACACAATGAAATGGAAAGACGTTCCCTGCTCATGGATTGGAAGAACTAACATTATCAAAATGGCCATCCTACCAAAAGCAATTTACAGATTCAATGCTATTCCAACAAAAATTTCAATGACATTATTCAAAGAAATAGGACAAATTTTGATAACATTTATATGGACAGACACACAATGGAACTGAATCGAAAATCCAGAAATAAACCCACAGATTTTCAGTCAACTAATCTTTGACAAAGGAGCAAAGAATATGCAATGGTGCAAAGAAATTTTGTTCAATAAATGGTGCTGGGAAAACTGAGTCACTACATATAAAAGAATGAAGCTTGACTACTACCTCACACCATGCACAAAAACAACTCAAAATGGATTAAAGAACTAGACATAAGACCTGAAACTATAAAATATATAGAAGGAAATATAGGGAAAACACTACATGACATACACCTCAGTAACATCTTTAAGACTCATCACCCAAAGCAGTGATAGCGAAGGCAAAGATAAATAGCTGGGACTACATCAAATTAAAGAACTTCTGTATAGCAACAGAGGCAGTAACCAAAACAAAGAGACACCCCACCAACTGGGAGAAATTTTTTGCACACAACACTAATGATAAAGGACTGATCACAAAAATCTACAAAAAGTTGAAGAGTATCAACAAAAACAAAGTAAATAATCCAGTTAAAAAATGGGCAGAAGAGCTAAAAAGGAACTTCTCCAAAGAGGAAATGCAAATGGCCAACAGGCATATGAAAAAATGTTCAACATCACTTGTAATCAGGGAAATGCAAATCAAAACCACAATGAGATACCATCTTATGCCAGTGAGAATGGCACATATTAAAAAACTAGCAACAACAAATGTTGGCGAGGGTGTGGAGAAAAAGGAACTCATCTGCACTGCTGGTGGGAGTGCAAACTGGTCCAACCACTATGAAAAGCTGTGTGGAGATTCCTCAGCCTGCTAAAGATGGAGCTTCCATATGATCCAGCAATTCCACTCCTAGGTATTTACCCAAAGGACACAGAAACATTAATTCAAAAGGGCACCTGCACTCCTATGTTTATAGCAGAACTATTTACAATAGCTAAGCTGTAGAAACAACCCATATGCCCAAAAATAGATGACTGGATCAAGAAGATGTGGTACGTATACACAATGGAATATCACTCAGCAATCAAAAAAGAAAACTCATGCAATTTGCAGCAACATGGATGGCGCTGGAAGGGATCATGCTCAGCGAAATAAGCCAGAAAGAAAAAGAAAAATACTGGATGGTCTCACTCATAGCAGGAATTTAGAAAACCTAACTGAGGGACCAGGAAAAAGACTAATTATAATAAAGTAAAAATTAAAATCAACAAGCAACTATAAACCAGAGACACTCTACGGGGGGAGGGTAGGAGGGATTACAGTCAAAATAAGGGGAGTGGGAATTGTATGGGAACTATAACCAAGATGGAAATGCATACATTGTGCAAAAATGAACAATGATGTAAAATATATATAAAAAAATAAAGGAGTGATCATGTAAGGGAAAAAATTCTTTTCAGAAGTAGTTAATAGAAAAATGAAAATTAAGATGTTAAAATTAAAATCATATTTCTAGTGGGTACACTGATGTAGGGACTGTGAATAAGAAAGGCTCATGTTTTAGCTGTGTGCTTGGTCCTACTCACCCAGGAGGCAGGACTTCTCATTACAAATTGCTGTTTAGGATAGTTGAGAGAATGTGTCCCCAAGGGTTGATGCTTCTTGCTTAGGGTCTGGATTTGAACCCTTGATCTCTGCAGGCTGTGCATGGAAATCATTTTGTACATCCTCTCACTGCAGTTATTCTGTGTTTACACTAGCAAAGGATATTTACATGCACACTTAAAAGACAGAATTTAGTCTTTAACTCAAGCAGTTGAAATTATGACTCTCAGTGTATGACTGTAAGGTACTGTTATTAACTTTGCTTTGATTTAATTGAGGATACACAGTTTATAGCTAGACTTCTGTCCTTGAATTAAAGGGCTAACTGTCAATTTTTTAATGTCTCTTTTTTATTACTAATGATGACCACCGTTTGCTCCATGTACTGAATCTGCTGTCACCAAGTTCTGGTATGTACTTGGACAATTATTCTGTATTTGTGGATACTCTTTTGTCTTGAGCTTGTTAGGTTTTCATTAAGGATTCTTGTGAAAAACATTTGTTTAATTTTATAAGAATAATTTCAAGTTAATATAACTGTTAAAGGGTTAAACTAAAGTTCATGATCCATTATGATGTTTTGGGGCCTCCAAAGATCATCACATCCCCTATTGAACTCATATTCTTCTTATTCTTCATTCTTTATCTTATTTAATGTCACCCATAGACATCATTGCAAAGTCAGAAAGCTGTCATTTTTAACTCCTGCTCTTCCATAACCCCAGCAGGTAGCCACCAAATGTCTGGAAGCAACTTTCCAAGTCCTTCTAATTTCTCATCTCTTCCTTCTACCCTCTGCCACTGCCTGGTTCATTCAGACCAACATCCAGCTTCTCACTTCTTTTCACTTCAGATTGTCTACTCTTTCATCTCCCCCACTCATCTGCGATCCCACAGGAGAGGGGGTCTTTGATCTTTGGGATTTTTAGGTCTCAGCTGAGAGGAATATTCCTAAGTTGTGTTTTTCTCTTCATATGCATTTTTTGACCCCTCACTCCTGCAGACTGTCAGCAAAGCTTACTCAGCATAGCTTCAACTGGATTCACAATCCGCAGTAGTGCTGTGGGCCCCTGATGAATATAGATTGTGTACTCCACCCATGTCCTGCCTTAGCTTACGTAGATGCAGTGAAAACCCCTCCCTGGCTACTCCAGCTAATGAGGGACAGATTTTCATTTTTGGAGTCTAAGTCCTATAGTAATCTGTCCCTGGGGAATAGAACTATATAGTAATCACTAAAATATGATATCTGATACTCAATAACCTTAGGACAAACTGTAGATAATTTCCATATAGGTGTGTAGGCAAAGCATTTGGTTCATTGTTTAGGAGCCAAAGTTTGCAATAAGAAACTTAAAAAAGGATAAAGATAAAAAGGAACTGTAAAATTTTTATATAATCAAATCACATGTTTAAATCCCCTTTGAAAAATTAGTCAATTTCTTAAGGATAGCAAAAAGAATTCCATTAATATAAGTCATGCCCAGAGCTCCACATTATCATGTTGCTTCAGCAGTTACTTTGAGTCTCTCTCCAAACAGGATATAATTTCAGAAATGAGTCTGCTTCCATCCTGCCTTTGGTGAAAATGGAACAGTTATTTCTGTCTATAATGTAGTAACAAAATGCCAGTAGCTACTCAGGGAATTTTTTTGTGTGTGTGTGTCTGATGAAGAGATATTGGTATTTTTATATGGCATATAGGATTTCATAAGAGGCATAATGGAGAGTTTAGTTAAACAAAATGTTCTTTTCTGCTCTTTCTCAATTCACTCCTGGCAACTCTGAGAATGGTGGTTCCCTGTGTTACAGATACCTGTTGACGAATGACTCATACCTACAAACAGCCCCACCCTGTTTGGTCCCTGTGCTGAAAAAGTCTTGTGAAAAATCTCAGAACTTTTGAAGAATAATTGGACTTTCAGCCAGAGGGAAAATAAATGCCAAAAGTATTATCACTTAGAGGAAGTTCTCTGAGGCAATACTTAATACAGTTGCTCTCTATCTCAACATTGTGTGTTCTCGACAGTTTCTGTTCTGCCTTATTTTTTTTTTTTTTTGTTCCTCTCCTTGGATTTTCAATAATTGGGTTCAACTTAATTAATAAGCATCTCCTTTATAAACGTGAAGAAGAAGGAATTATCTGTAATTTATATAATTTTTAGCGTGAATCAGATTGCTTTCTTCAAAAATAGGTCAATGAAGTCAGCCACTCCGAGAGAAGGGAGGTATTTGGTGGGGAGAGGAAACTTATGCTTTGGACAGTGGACACTCTGGCCAAAGGAGAGATGGATCAGACTCCCTCAATTCCTGTAGGTTTTTAGTTTTTATTTATTTTTTCTAACAAATGCTTTTTTTTCCAATTTCTTTTCCAATTTAGCATTTTAATATTTCTGAGGAGAGAGTACAGACATTCTACAGAGAAAGTGAAGAGTTTGGGGTAACTCTGAACTTGGGGTTTGGGATACTGAATTGCAAAGGGGGAAAGATAAATTTATGCTTTCCCAAAATACTCCTAGGATCTGTCTTACTGTTGATACAAATAGTATCTTTATATGATGGAATATTTTGCAGTGACTAAGAAAACAAGGTAGATTTATGGTTAAAAAGAAAATGCAAAGCAAACTGTGTAGCATGCTCCCATTCCTGTGTGTGAATTTGAAAGGTTGTATTTTATTAGTTTATGTGCATATATACAGAGTATTTATGGAAGAAATGTAATAAATAGTAAGCCCCTGGGAAAGGACCCTAGAGATATGGGTCTGAGATAGGCTAAGCTTTTTGTAGTTTTTTTTTAGCTATTTTGAATTATTATGTACATTACTTTTAAATTAGAAAAAGGAGTAGGTAAAAGTTTTCTAGGATTACTCTTACCCTTAGGAAAGTTGGTGGGGCGGTAATAGGGGATGGGGGAGCAGGAAGGGGCCAGGGACTAGGCAGATAATCTCTTTGTCCTTTCTTATGAGTGGCAAACTCAGAGTTCTTGTACCTCAGGATTCCTTCATTTTTATTACCTCAGCTGGATTATGGCTAAATAGCTTTTCTGGGCTGACCTGGAATTGAACTACTATTTATAATCTCTTTCTGTGGGGAAAATTCTACACTGTTCCAGAGAGCATAGTAGACTAAATTGCCTCCACCCATTCTCTTTCAATTTCATGTCTATTACCTTCCTAAAGGGAAAAAAAAAAAAAAAAACCAACACAGGACTTCAGACTATTTCAGGCCCTATTCATGCCCATTCTCAGTCAGCTCATATGATATGACGAAAGCATTATGTGATTTATGTGCTTGGATTCCTCTAGGTTTTTAGTTTTTATTTATTTTTTCTAACAAATACATTTTTTTTCAATTTCTTTTCCAATTTAGCATTTTAATATTTCTGAGGAGAGAGTACAGACATTCTACAAATATTTGTTGCATCAGTAAAGTGTGTGTCTAAGCAGATTGGTTGCTATAAACTGTCATAGATTAAATTTTCATGGTCTAAGACACACTGCAGGAAGCACTTTAATCTAGCATAGGACTTCTCAACATTAGCACTATTAACATCTTGGCCCAGATAATTCTTTGCTCTGGTGTACCATCCAGCACATTAGAGGAAGGTTAGCAGTAAATGTCAAATGGAGCCTTCAGTAGGAACAATAAAAATGTCCTTCCTCAAATGTCCCCTGGCGGCAAAATTGCCCTAGATAGCAAACACTGATTTGGAGTGATTTTGGATTCACTATTGGTGTCCAAGAATTATTCTGTATCCAGAATGCTACATAGTGCTTTTGCGCAGAATCAGTACAGGCGTCCCTTTGGGTGGATGGAGTAGAAAAGGGCCAGGGAAGAAAGTTTAGGTTGGATTTCAGCTTCCATTGGCCCTCTCCATCATCCTGCTGGATTTTTTGTTTCCATGGCCTGAATCTGGAAGACTGCCAGAGTTGGCAGATCACAATTTCTTGGACTAAACGTGGAAAGATAAAATGGCAGACTTGAGTGGCTTCAACATTAAATTGGCTAGGCGGTGATCCTTTCCAAACAGTGCATCAAGAAAACATTTCCTTATTAATGTGGATCAAAGACAGATTCTGCCTCTTAGATGCATTCATCTCACAAATGTTTATTGAGCACCTACCAGTGCCAGAAGGATAAAATGCTCTCCTTTACCCTCCACACTTATTTCTATATGAAGTATTCTATTTTCATGCATTTGGTGTGATTATTTCATTTAACATTAGTCAGAAACTCTCTTATTAGCACCAAGTCTTCTCCTTTCCCCCCACTTAATTTGCTTGCTTTCTGAAGGACCAATTACAATTAAAAGGAAGAGGAAGAGCAATCAAAGAGAGGGCTAGACTTTTCAGAGTAATCCTTAGCTGCACTTCAGTGTTCCATGAGTGCACATGCACGCTGGGCTGCATTCTGGAGGCCCTCTTCAACTGTTCTTGTATTTATGAGCTTTCCTACAATGCATTGGCGCATCAGCTGCCAAGACAGTTTGTAGAATCTCCTTCCCTGGAGGTCTATAAAAATAGAGCTAAATACCCATCTGTCCAGAATGGTTTTGATGCAGTCCTGCTGATTAGAAAGAACAGGCTAGATTTTTCTGTTAAGGTTCTTTTCTGTCTTGAGTGCACTTAAATGGATCACTTTGCTTTTTGGTGGAGGGAGGGAGGGATGTAAAGTGACACTCTATGAATTTATTGATGTCTCACTGTACACATTCTAGTTAATAGAATACATTCTATCTCTCTTAGGCTTTCAGTGTTTCCAAAGCACTTGATGCACTTGGAGCCTCACAACAACTTGGTGAGCTGAGTGGGACCTTTCTTTGGGTCTCTGGGCACAGAGCAGCAGCAAAGCACACAGATCAGATGTTCAGTTAGTGCCCAGAGTCACTGCCAGGCTGATGCAGAGCGGAGATGCCTTTCCTGGCAGTCGACTCTCTGGGTTCATGTTCTTTCCTCTTCACTCTCCTGCTTCTTTGTGCTAGTGCTATTTGCTCTGCCATAGGGTGCCCAGACATTGATTGGAAGTTAAAAAGTAGATATTTTGGGAACCTACTTAGAGACCATTGTCTGTTATTTCCCCTTCTCCAAAAGTGCTTTTTCACATAAAATTGTCATAATACTTAATACCATGCCAACCTTACATTTAGGCACACGCACACATTACTGTATGTGTTTCTATATGAAAATGGAAGTGTATGTGTCGGTCCATGGATGTATAGGTATAGTAGTGTGTGTCCATGTGTGTTCGTGTGTGTTGTTTCTGTATTGGTCAGGGTGCAGGAGGAAATAGTAAACCCACTTGTTGGCAAGTGAAGAGACTATTTACCTCGGTGTGGAAATGCATAAGAGAACAGACAAGAAATAGCGAGTGAGGTGACCTCTCCTTTGAGCTACAAAGGTGGACGGGTGTGAGGAAGAAACACCTCTGTCTCTGCCTTCTCTGGCCTTAGATATCCTGGCCATTAGAATTGAATCTGCAAGGATTCACTGCCCAGGGTTCTCCTGGGACAGAGCAGAGCAGATGAGGGAGAGAATGGAGCTGAGTTGGAGGCAAAAAGAGAATAGCCAGATGGGTGGGTGTTCTTGTTCTCTCTCTTCCTCCCTCCTCCCTCCATCCTTCTCCTCCTTCACACCCCCTTTCTAATTTCTTTTTTTTTTTAAAGATTTATTTTTTATTTATACAGGAGCTGGGGTACAGGCCAGAGGTGCAGGAGGGTGAGAGGATTCACCAGAGACAGAGTGGGGAACAGAACAGGCAGACTGACTGAAATATACAGCTGAGGGGACCAGCGGGTGCAACAGGAGAGGTCTGCCGTGCCATGTGGGTAGCTCCCTGGCCGGCGGGAATTGAACCAGTGCTGCAGAGGCTGCGGACAGCTTCACAGTGCTGTGCTCAACTCGCTGTGCCACTGGGGAGGCCCCCCCACCTTTTCAATAGATGGACCAGAAAATTGGCCTTGGATCAGCATCACTCCATAGTCCATTAACTGTTAGGTAAAATCTCAACATTTGTTTCCCTAATTAGAAAACCAGATACACATTCACTTTCTTGGTGGTTATTTCAGACAGTTCACTGAACATAGATTGAACCCTCTAAAGCATATGCAATGTTTAAATCAGTGTTACTTCAATGAAAGTATATAAAATACAAAGGGAAAAATAGTCTTTTAAGTATTTTGATTATTCATTTTCACTGGGCTCTCACTGGTCCACACTTTGAGTGGACACAGTCAGTAAACACATTTTATTTTTAAGGAAGAAAGATAAAGTATTTTCAAAATAACCATATTAGTATCATATACACTCAATGCAGCATGCCAAAATACTAGAAAGAACACACTTCTATTGTTACTTAATTGGTAGACAGGTCCATTTACTTTAATTTGATTTTAATTTTAGTGGTTGCTTTAGTTTTGTCTTTTTGAGACATATATATGTATGTGTGTATATATATATATATATATATACACATATATATACACACACACACACACACACACACACACACACACATATTTTAATTATATCAAATGTACTGAATTTTCCAAAATCAAAACTGTGAAGTGAAGCTTATTAGAAGAGATTTCACTTTTCTTTTCTTCTTTCCTGTGCTGTCCCTTTCTTGTTTTTTTCCTTTCTATTGGTTTTGACTCCTCCTTAATTTTTTTCAATAGATGGACAGGTGTGACTTTGTAGTGTAAATCTTCCCCTTTCTCACTCGAATGGTAACTTGAAGTACATTCTCTTCCTATACTCTGTTTTCATCCTTTACAGACAAACCCTGGAGATCCTCCATGGCAATGTGGGGAGATCTGCACCTCTGGATCTGACAGCTCCTGTGTCTGCACAATGGTTTATTTCACCAGGCCCTTGTTGATGGACATTTGGGTTATTTCCAGTCCTTTGCTATTATTAGTCTTGTAATGAATAGTCTTATACAGATAACATCTCATGTTTTTTTGCCAGTACTTTTAAAGGTGCTTGAAATTTATAAGAGGAATGGATGGATCAAAGAGTAAATGCATATGTAACTTAGCTAAATATTGCCAAATTCATCCCCTTTGCATTGAACAATTTTGTATTAGCATTAGTAATAAATGTGAGGGCCAGTTTCTGTCCAGTCTCACCAACAACAGTGTTAGGAGCTTTTGGAGTTTTTGCTCATTTGAAAGGTGAACAATGAGACCTCATGTTTTAATTTGTATTTCTTGTCTTTAGCAAAGTTTGAGCATCCTTTCTTATGCTGAGGCTCCTTTGCATTTTCTTTTCTGTGAACTTGTGTTAGTCTTTCATTTGTATCAAGTTGTTGATTTTTTCCTTTTCAGTTTTTAGAATTTCCTTGTATATGAGGGTTTAAGTCCTTCAGGATCTGTTGCATTTTCCACCTACTATCTGTTTTGCTTACAGTGTGTCATTTTTATGTGTACATTGTAGATACTTATTCATGTCTGTTTTTATGTAGTCAAATTAATTTTTAGGTTATCTTTCCTCCATTGTTTCTGGAGTTTGAGTTGGGAATGGTTTCCACTTCCAGGTTATAACATAACCCCATGTTTTCTTCTGTGGTTTCATATTTTATATCTTATCCCATTTGGAATTTATCTTGGTGTGAGGTATGAGGAGTGGATCCAATTATCTATTTTCCGCATGATCTAATATTATTTATTAATATTCTTTTTCCCCTTTGGCTGGGATAACCTTTACCACATGTACTTGAGTCTATCTTACATCCCTGTACCTCATTCTCTTTTAATGCTCAGTAGCATGCAGTTGTAATAATTGAGACTTTGTAATGAATGCTGAAAAGTCTTTTTTTTTTTAAAGCAAAAGTTTTGGTGACATGATTCCTGTGTCTATAAAAATATAATGTTTGAAATGGAAGAATTTTTAGTGGTACCTAAAAATGAATAGACTGTTATTGTTTCATTTTGTAAAAAAGGGAAGTTGGACTTGAAGAGATTGTGCAGACTCATCCAAGTCTGATCTCATTTCCAAGTATATTTTATATTTACTTACACATTTCATGCATGGTCTACAGGAGATCCACCCAGAGGGGCCAGAACCCATGGGTTCAACCAATACATTGCATGATTTTCTCATAAAGCTATAATTCTCTCAGAATATGGGTGACTAGTCTGCTGGTAGGGACCTAGGTCCTGTTTGGATGCCTTCTTTTACCACAAAATAGTTTCTTAATTATGAATATTTAAAATAATATATGAATTACTTTATTTTAAATTATAGTATATGCATTTTAGGACAGTTAGAAAAGAACCCAACACAGATCCCACAGATATGTTAATATTTTGGCCAATCCTTTCCACAGTCTTTATGCATAATCTTTTGCTTTATTGTGATCATGTTAAATGGAAGCAATTTTGAGAGAATGTCAGACATTTTAAGTATTTGTAAAGCATTTACTTAAGTGCACTGATTAAAGTGCTCTGAGTATATTATTTTATTTAACTACCATATAGCTCACCTAGGGATATACTCTTCATTATTTCACCATTACTGGTGAGCCATGTGTTGCTTGGTTTGTTTTTCTGTCTCTTATTTGCCCAACTCGCGGAGCTGGCAAAGGGCAGAACTTGGATTAACTCCTGTGTTTACTCCAGCATCTATGTTTTAACCACTCTGCTCACCTTGTCCTTTGTATATTATTGTAGATCCAGTATTTTATTAATATTTTGACATATATGTTTGTCCTTGTTTCTTCAATGAGCATGTTAAATTTCATTTATAGCATTACCTTTGAACACAATTAAATTGCTTGTAATGTAAAGAATAGGAGTTAAAAATATTTTTCCTTCGCATTTTTTTATTCAGATAGTATTCGTATGATCTTGCCATCTGCAAAAAGAGGTATCTTGAAAATAAAGTAGAATAATGCTGGAGAAGGCCAGCGGGAGACAGAAAAACACATCAATTTTATAGACAAAGTTGCTGCTCAGGCATTTTACAGCATGTTCAGAGTTTACTATCTTGAGTGATCATCCTCTTGCAACATTTGTTTATGTCAAAATTTGCATAACTATCTTGATTTTTTCCAGTCTTGTCCAGATCCAGATTGTGTCAGATTCTGAGTTAGAGATGAGATGCAAGATGCATAGTGATGTGTGACTGATGTGCGAATAGTTTGGAACTTTATACACAATCAGAATGGAATAAAATAGATGTTTCCTGAAAAATCTCAAATTGCAGCCTAACACACATGTGCCTCAGTTAAGACATCAGTAGACAATTCAGGAAGAAAGATAGAAACTTTACTGCCGTGATAGATTTGTTCCCACCAAGAAATAGTGGTGAGGACATTTTGAAAAGAGAAATGAATTAAATGTATCATGCCAGTATGAATTGACAGTATTAGTGTTCTGCTCGTAGCATTTAAAGTGCAGCTTTGTGTGTGTCTGTGTGCTGAGAGAAAACAAAATGGTAGAGAAGATGATTTTTAACTTGGCGCAAAGCTAATATTCTTATCAACTCTGTGCCAGGTACACATGGAATATTCAGCTAAAACAGGGATAGTTTCTGTTAACAAGAGGTTTGTCATTTACTGCACTAAACTTGCCTTTTTCACTATGCAGTCCCTATCAGTAAATAAGTCTGAACTTATTCCCCAGAAGATTTCATATTTACTCTTCAATTAAATACAGATGTTACTGTAGATCCATAAATTAGTAAAGTTTTCTTCTTTAAATTTTAAGAGTAAAAAACACCACAACAATTCAGTGTGAGGTGCAAATATCCGGTTTCAAATGTCCCACCTTTATCACTGTGGTGGTGGTGTGGTATGTATAAGCCAGTCTATCGTTTAAAGAACTTCAGTTGGGTACACATTCTATAACTAAACAAGGTGAGACACTTTTAAGGGGGTATTTGAATGGTAAATTATTTTTCTTGGGAGCTACCTAAGAAATATTTCTTAGTAGGTCTCTAGACACTGCTATATTAATATTTTTTTATGTTTTAAGTTGATCCTTGGCTTTTATCTCCACCCTCTTCTTTTTGTAGTACAGTATTGTTGCATTGAGGGTGATGTAGACTAAGAAATTGGGAATTCCAGTTCTTGTGTGCAGTTCTAGTACTCTGACATTTAATAATCTGTACTCATCAAATATCTAATCAAAGTAGGTGATTGGTTAATCACCTTATGGTTGAATATATTTCGCTTCTCACCTAGGATATAAAAGGCTATTTTTGAAATGAAGGATGGCTTATTTAATAAAGATTTATCATAGAAAGATAGTTTTTTATGTATTGCTCTGCTATGTAACAAAGTAATAAGGTTATGATAACACTTGGAAATACATTTTAATGTACATGTTTTTATAGAATGTTCACTCAGTACCTGGAGAGAATGTGTCCTGTTAGTTTGCAGATCTGATTTGAAACCCCAGCCTTAAAACCTTAAAAATTTCAAAGCCTGCTGATGTGTATATCTTAATCTCTGAAAAGTAATTGTTGGTGAAACATTACTGTAATGATAGGCTCATTGATTTCCATCAATTATATTCTTGCCCCTACTATGATAAAGAGCTCTTATTAAGAAAATATAAATAAATCTTGAGATTAATCAGTTTGTGTGAAATTTGTTATTGAAGTTGCCTTGATAAGTTAAAATATCCATTTTCGTTATTTTTACTCTGTCTGTGTAGCTTCCTCTAACTCAGAATTTGATTAGATTATCATGAAGAATACGTTTGCGAGGACATTATGTTAATAAACCTGAAAATATAAGTGTAATGGATTTTTAAAGAAATGTGTAGGCTACCAAAATTGACAGTAGAGGAATAAGAAAATCTGAGGAAAGCAGTAAGTAAAGAAAACATAGAAAAATATGAAGACATAATTATCTATGTAAAAGATTCCTGTCCCTGAGACATTATCTTAGGTATGTTTGACTCCAAGGTATGGCTAAATAGAAAAGCAATTTATAGAAAAGTTATAGCAGAATCACATAGAAAAGAATTCTAACACATGAGGCTGGACTTCTTGGGAACTGTGAAGATATTAGAAGGCAAATCTTTACTATGACTTTTAGGGTTTATATGGACTGTCTCTGCTTTTATTTGAATATGGGATTCCTTAGCCTGTTTATTAGCATCTGAGTGAAGAACAACTTCCTGGCATTATAGCTCCAGCATTCACTACCATTTGATTATCTACAGCTATCAAACTCAAAAAACACATTCGTATGGGTCCCTAAATGACTAGTGCTTTTCCTCCCTAAGTGCCATTTCTGCTCTGGGTATAATGAGCTGTAGTTAGTTAGTTGGATCATTTGATTCATGGTCTGCTTGTAAGATCCTGGGACCTCAGTGTGGTTCACACAGGTAAATTTATTGACATGTCTGCTACAACTCTATTTTCAGAGTAGCACCATTTCAAAGGTGCATGTATTGGCAAAGAGCACAAAAAAGGTAGTAGCTTTGAAAGAAAACTCCAATTTATGAAAATCAGTAGCTCCAGTAATTAACATAATGTGCATTATCACATACATATTATTATATTAACAGGTGCTAATTTCACTGCTGTGCATATCTAAATGATAGCTGACAGTCTTAAACTCACCATGCTTGTCCCTGCTCCCATTTTTCTCACTATTCAAACAACTTAAAATACCTGAGAATGTTCTTCTGTACTTATTTCTCGCTTATTGTCTGTTGCTCATCTTTAGTGTCTCCCACATCTTTACTTTTAACAACTTTCATGGCCCTGCTGTAGTTATTTATACTTTGTGATGTAATGTTTCTGATTGAATCTTATACAATTGTTGGGTTGACATTTGAAGCTGTCTCTATTCTGCCTTTCATATATTCCTTACTCTTCTATCTTCCCTATGCATGCTGTACTTATTTCTCAGGGTTGAGGGGAGAGTTACCTCCCTTATCTCACTTATGAAAAACAAACTTGTCTTCATAATGTGCAGCTCAAAGGCAATGCTGAGTTTTAGAATCACTCTGATATTTGTGAGTTCCTCCATCTTTAGATCCTTAGCAGCGCTCTGTGTCTCTGATGACTTTAGTATTTTCTATAATTGCATCATCTTTACTCATAGATGACAAGCTATTTTGAGTATGAAAGGTTAGACTATATTCAGTCTTATATTGCTTGTAGCACCTAGTGATTTATACATAGTAGCTTAAAGGCCGATACTTTCAACCAAATACTGAATTATTTGAAAATAATATATGCAAGCAATATACAAGCAATATACATTTGTATTTCAAACATCAATGTCACTTATTTGTTCTTTTTGTAAGCTTTAGTCTCCTTTGGGAGATGGTAATACAACTGAAAAAATATAGCAGAACTAATATAATCTAAAGTTGTATTGGTCATCTAGTTTATTTTTTAAAAGCGATTTCTATTTTTTTTAACATTTATATTCATTTGCAGAACAACTGAAATATTACTAGTATGAAGAATGATAAAAGTTATTATTATAACCTTGAGAGAGAATGTTCATTAAATTGAGGGATAAGGAAAGGTAGTACTTAAGAAAACAATTTCCTTTCACATATGCAATGACATGAAAACTTTATTTTCTTATATTGAATCAAACTGCCAAGAAATTTTTGTAACAGATTGAATGCTATGATAAATACCCCCCCCCCTTTTTTTTTAGAGCTTTGGACAGTGTTGCTGCTTGAAAAGCAAGCTTGAACTCCCCTTGAGATCTTTGTAGAGATAAAGGCTTAAAAGCTTTTCAAAGCCATACTTTTGGCTCTATCAGAATTTAATTTCCCACTGATTATGTTTATATCGATTTTGGAACACATAGCCATAGCTACTTCACTGACAATTTTCCATACCATGAGAATACATCCCTATTTTATGGCCATATAGAACCTACTTATACTTTCTCATATATGTGTGTTGAACTAAATCATTTTAGACTGTAAAAAAATTTTTGTCATTATTTCAGAGTTGTGTCTTTATAATAGTTAAACACATTTTATGTATTTGAGAATGGGTTTTATAAATACCCTATACTTTATTGACCATTAAGTTGTACTTGGTTAGGGTCTGACCTGTAGTCAAAATACAAACAGGGTTTTTAAAATTAGGTCCAGCTGTAGAACATCATGGTGTTGCGTTCACACAATGGGTATATATGATAAGGTGATGGAGAAATCTGTAGAAGATCTAAGTTCCAGAACTGTTGATGTTACTTTTGAGAAAATGATGATAACTTTTTGAGCTTTGGTTTGGGGATTCTCTTTGGGGATGGTATGCACTTTTCAGAGAGTTCATGAATATGACATGAGATAAGTTATGCCAAGGACTTGCCACAATGTTTACTATTCAATGTAGGCTACTGCTATTCTTCTTTGACCAAAAAAAAAAAGTGGTATGCTAAAAGAATTTTTTTGATAGATGATGTTCTCATATTTCAACTCTTTCTACCATGGTGATTAGTAGGTAAGTAAATAAACTTGGTAATCACGCAATCTTGGAACTGTAGAAACCAGCCTAATTTTTTTACAGATGAGAAAATAAGGGACCAAAGACCTCAAGAGACCAACCTTCTATCACATAACAGATCAATAGTAGAGGGGTTTTGAACCCAGGTCTGGCACTCATGGGGTGCTCTTTCCACTTGCAGACCAGATGTGGTGGCTTCTAGTGCTGGCCCATTTCCAAGAATGGCTCTGTGACCACAGTTCTGTCAATGAGGATTCAGCAGGCTTCAAATCTGTTCTTAGTCATTCTTGTCTGGTCAGTTGTAGTGTTTTTGCCAGACCAGAGAATAAAATATGGTTCTGCTATCAATTCAGTGTGGAATATAGTCTCATAACATCTTATGCACATGCTTTATTCATTTATTTTTTGAGTATAACAAAGATCTTGAGCTCCTTTTTAAGGTAATTCCTGAGTCAGATATAATCTTTGTCAAATCATGGCCCCATGTACTGTACCTGTAACTGAAATAAAAATTTCCTAGAATTCTGTAATTCGCATTTTTGAGATGTTTTGGAAAGTACGTAGTCCTTATATCATAAATATTTTAACCTTTCAGTCTTTGAACAAAAACACTTTGTTTAAACAAGGGTATTCACCATTTCTGTGTTTTGGGGAAAAAATAAAAATTAAGAGAACACTGAACTTGAAGAATAATAAAAAGATAAAGAATTATTTAAACCATCTGTATTTTTTTTAAATAATAAAGTCTTCTGCAACTCTATCCTAGTGGACTAGATTTTTTCATAAATAGAATTTATTCCCTTACAGGAACTTATGTATTTTGAATTAACCACACTTAATTGGTAATTAGGTAGTCTCAAGAAAATCTAAAGCCATTATTGTAAGTTTTTTTTCTTTTTTTAAAAGATTTTATTTATACAAGAATTGGGGTACAGGCCAGATGTACGGGAGGGTGAGAGGATTCACCAGAGACAGAGCGGGAAGCAGAACAGGCAGAATGACAAAACACACTGCTGAGGTGAGCAGTGGGTGAGACAGGATAGGTCTGCTGCGCCATGTGGATCTCTCCCTGGACGGCCAGGAGTTGAACCTGTGCTGCAGAGGCTGCGGACAGCTTCACAGCTCTGTGCTCAACCTGCTGCACCGCTGGGGAGGCCCTGTAAGTTTTTTTTAAACTGAGGTAACATTGGTTTACACCACTGTATGTTTCAGGGTACAGGTTCACATCTCTTCAAATGTATGTTACCAATCCATGCCTACCATTACATACCAATAATCCTCTACTACAGTCCATTGGACCACTTCCACCCTGTCCTCTCACCCCAACTCCTTCTGGTAATCTTATTTTTCCTGTCAGAATCCAAAAGTTTGTTTCAGGTTGGTTTTGTGTGTTTCTTTGCTATGTTTCTTTATATTTCACACATGAGTGAGATTAACTGGTATTTGTCTTTCTCCTTACTTATTTCACTTAGCATTATCCCCTCCAGTTTTATATATATTGTCGAAAATGGCAAGATTTTATCATTTTTTTTAAAAGATAGCTGAGTAGTATTCCATTGTGTATATAAAAACACATCTTATTTATCCAATTATGTGTCTTTGGGTAATTAAGTTTTCCCATAGCTTAGCTATTGTAAATAGTACTGCAATGAATATAAGGAAAAAAATGTATCCCTTTAATTTAGTGTTCTTATATTTGTTGGATAGACACCTAGGAGCAGAATTGCTGGATTATATGATAGGTCTTTTTTTGTTTTTAATAATTAGAGAATCCTTCATACTATTTGCCAGTATACATTCATACTAACAGTATGTGATGGTGCCTTTCTCTCTACACCCTCATAAATACTGGTTTCTGGTCTTTTTTAGTATAAATCATTTACACAGGTGTAGAGTCATTTGTTGTATGGTTTTGACCTGAAGCCATAAAATACATTGATGAAAATGTCAGCTTTGACAATCAAAAAGATATGATGAGTTTTCTATTAATGATATTCAATACACAAAAATTTAGGTTATAGTTAAGTATTCATTGAAAATAGTAACAGTAGTGACTCATTTATAGAGTGCATTCCTGATTTACAGAAAATTGATAAGGGCAATTTACTCAAAAATGAAAAATTCTCTAGATTTAGACAAGAGTTTTAGGGAAAATTAACCCACAAATACAAAAACTATAATTAAATAAAAGAACTGAAAATGAAAATTTCATTTAGTAATATAGGTAATTTTTAAGTGTATGTGCTCTAACTACTTGTTAATTTAACCATTTTAAAAGCACAAATTAAGTATTTTAAGGTAGGCTGGATCTCTCATAGGTTATTAAGGTATAAAGGTATTTGATGACTAACCTTCCAAAGAGCAACACTGAAATGGAGATTTTTTTTTATTTATTTATTTATTTATTTATTTATTTTTTTTTTATAGAGGCATGCTTTATTTATTTGTTTGCTGGTTTGTTTGTTTGTTTTGTTTATACATGCACTGGGTACAGTCAGAAGCGCGGGAGGGTGAGAGAATTCACCAGAGCCAGAGCGGGGAGCAGAGCAGGCAGAAGGACCGAAGTACACTGCTGAGGGGAGCAGCGGGCGGCAGGAGAGGTCTGCACGCCATGTGGGACCCTCCTCTGGTGGCCGGGGAGCAGCCGGGGATCGAACCGGCGCCGCAGAGGCCGCGGGCAGCTTCGCAACCCAGCGCTCAACCGCTGCGCCACCGGGGAGGCCCTGAAATGGAGATTTTTTATTAACACAAATTGATGAAGTACGAAGGACAGTATTTTTTTATTCAAAACACCTTGTTATATTTCAATATTATTACAGGTCCCAGCATATCAAAATTAACTCTTTTACTGACTCCATCAAGAAGCTGGATCATCTGTAGAACAGGAAATAAGAGATACTGTTTTTTATTTCATTGTTCAAAACCTTTTCTGTTGAGCATTTGAAAATTTCAAGTTTTAATAGAAAAATCTCATTTCAGTAAAACACTTAGGTTTTTTATATTCTTTTTTACTGTGACATTGCTTTACAACAGGCTTAAAAATGATTTACCTAGCCAAACTGATGAGCAGTTGCTGGCATGTTTTAAAGGGTTATATGAGTTAAAAATGGGAGGAGCAATGAAGAATATTTTACTATTTGGACTTTTTGCTGTTTAGATAGAGAAATAGTGAATATCTTATTCACTCATATAAATAGCTATTTATTAACTCAGTAATTAAAGAGTGAATATTTATCCTAAAATCTGCTGGGAATTTAAATATGTCATTCTCATTAATGCAATAAAATTGCATTTTGAAAATATATCTTTGGTGAAGTTAATTAAAACATAATTTAAAAAGTTAATTTATTATTTATAATAACAATTTAAATTTTTAATAAAATGCACTCCCCTATAAAGGACTCTGGTTTAGATAGGTCTGGAAACTGAAATAGATTGCAACTTTATTGCTTGCTTATTATTAGCATTCTGAAACTCTCATTTTAAGAAGTTAAACTTTACCTATTGTAAATAGTGCTGCAATAAACATAGGGGTACAGGTGTTCTTTTGGCTCAATGTTTTTGTGTCCTTTGGGTAGATCCCTAGTAGTGGAATTGCTGGGTCATATGGTAGCTCCATTTTTAGAAGACTGAGGAACCTCCAGACATCTTTCCATAGTGGATGGACCAGTTTTCAGTGTAGGAGAGTTCCTACCAGCAATGTAGGAGAGTTTCTTCTTCATCACATCCTCGCCAACATTTGTTGTTGCTGGTTTTTTTTGATATATGCCATTCTTACTAGTGTAAGGTGGTATCTCAATGTGGTTTTGATTTGCAACATGGATGGAGCTAGAAGAAATTATGCTCAGTGAAATAAGCCTGGAAGAAAAGGAAAAATATCAAATGGTTTCACTTATAGCAGGAATATAAGGGAACCAAATAAGACATTAGTGTAAAAAAATAATAACAGTAAAAACACAACAAAGCAAAAATGGACAATTATAAATCAGAGACATCCTGCAGGGGAGGAGGAGGGAGAGGAATCAGAGGGAGGGAGGGAGGAGCACAGGGGACTGAGGTGATGGTGCACGGGTGCATTGGTGAAGGAAACTCTATGGAGACTATAGGGGATCAGAGGAAGAAAATATTGTTTAAAAATGAACAATGATGTAAAAAATAAAAAAAGAATAAAAATACAAAAAAAGATGTTAAACTTTAAATGTATTTTTTACATTTAAGATATATATGATAAAAACAAAAAATAACTAATGATTTCCATTCCTTTAAGACAACTACAGTGATTTCTAGTCTTGTGGAAATTGTGCCAGCCATTATGGTAGCCACTGACCAAATCTGAATGGCTCATCTGAATGGAGATGTGCTATAAGTGTAAAGTGAAAACACATTGGATTTCAAAGGCAATATAAATAAAGTAAACTATCTCAGTTCTTTTTACACTGACATAGGTTGAAATGAAAATATTCTGGATTTATTGAGCTAAATAAAATATTAAAATCAATTATATCTTTTAACATTGCAGTTAAAATATTTAAAATTACATATATGGCTCACACAGTAGATCTTCAGGACAGAACTACTCTAGAGAATGTCTTCTGAAATAGTTAAAACATCATAGATAGACATTGCTTTAGGGATTCACTTTATGAACAGATCAAAACTGTGCCAAAGATAATGGGATTATAGAGGATAATTTTGCATACACAAATGAAAAAAAAAGATGGATAGAGAAAAATTTCTGTAGCTATCTGTAGATATAACTAGTGTATAAAATAGGATAGTTACCTACACAATTGTCATTAGTAAAAATTCTTTACAACATGCTACGTTCTTGAAAATTTAGCTCTTCTAAGTCCAACAAATTTCATCAGAGTGTAAGAAAATACGTACTTTTACCTGAATACGCTAGTGACTATTGACTATCACGTGTGTATATAATACCTGAAATATGCTAGAGATGCAAAGCTTAGTACAGTGTATGGCATAAAATAGATACTCCACAAATATTTGATGAATACCTACTTGATTTAAATAGAGATGGGTAGGGATTTTTGTTGGTTTTATTCCTAGATTATCTTAAAATAATGCCTGGTGCAGGGAATACACACAGAAATATTTGTTAAGTGAATGAATAAAGTCTTTAGGATTTACCATCTTATTGTGCAAAATGGAGCCAATTATTTGAAAACATCACTAACTTTTAATAATACTTTAATTGTAATCTTATTTTACTATTATATTTTGAGCTACACATGAAAAAAATTCCATGGAAACAATTGGAATAAGACTTAGGAATTAGTGCTTCAAAAGTTCTGAACTTGTGAGTACCTGTTGTGTTGTTTCCCCTGACTTAAACTATGATGGAATTGTGATTTAGGATAGAAAAATTCCTTAATAAACATAGGTGTAATCATTGGGTGCTTAAGGTTCAAGTAGAAAAACTGATATTACTTCTTTAGTTAGAAGCAGAAAGAAGTAGATATGTTTTAATGATGTAATTAGAGAAATAGAGAAGTGTGAAATTTATCTTATAAACATTTAACATAAATTCTATTTATTTTTTGGGTATACATAAAGCAAATATTTTTGCTTTGATTATTTTTCCTTAAACTGATAAACCTGGGAATAATTTCTTCACTATGAATTGTCATCAGCTTCAGATACACAAGGAGTATTTCAACTGGGTTATGAGAAAATGAAGGGGTAAAAATTAAATTCAAGTAATGTGAAGGGAATAGAGTTTATGTAAGGATGCTTCCATAGTTAATTGACTGGGGGGAACTGTGTTATTTGTAAATGGTTCATGGTTCAAACCAGCTTAAGCTTTTGTTTCAGGGTAAGTGATTTCCATTCATTTGCTCCATGAAGCTTCTTCCTGTGCTCACAGTGGCTGGATGCTTCTCCCTGCTCTTCTGCCCTCATCCTTCCCTATAGTATGCTCCCGTGACATTGAACTATTGGATCCTCCAGCGCTTGTCTCTTGGTCTTCACAAATGCTCTTTGGATGCCTTCCCTATACTCCATCTCTTTTTCTAAGTTTGGCTTAAATATCTTCTCTAGGGGGAGACCTGCCCATTGCTTGATTGCTGCTTAATCTTCTTGCTATGAGCTCATGTAACTTTCCTACTTCACTTAGATACATCA
Organism: Talpa occidentalis; assembly: GCF_014898055.3. Taxonomy (NCBI): domain Eukaryota; kingdom Metazoa; phylum Chordata; class Mammalia; order Eulipotyphla; family Talpidae; genus Talpa; species Talpa occidentalis. The sequence goes on along the minus strand of NW_023601433.1, from coordinate 66,890,064 downwards.
TTGCACTTTCTGCTTAAAGGGTGGAATCATCTAGTTTTGCATTATGTTTATGTAAGTTGTTCTAGTGACTGTTTTTAATATATCCTCCAACCCCCTAAAACCTTTCCTTATTTCCATGGATATGAGGATTTCTTTATTACTTCCACATTTTAATCTATGGTTTTCTCCCCACCCTGAAACATGACCAGAACAGCTTTTCTCCATAAATTAGTAGGAAATAATTTATTTCACTGTGTTTTCATAAAATTTACAAATCATGTAAGAGGGGCATGTTATGAATTAATTGGTAGAACACCTATCTCTGAAGGGTTAAAGAATTGCCAACAGTGATCAAGTCTGCTCTCTTTCTCTGGCTCTTGATGTGGTGTTGACAGCCAAGCAAAGAGCTTCTTCAATAATCCACTCTCATATTCAAGTTTTTCCAGATGTGAGAAGTAATTAAGTCTTTGCATTTATTGAAGCCTTGTATGCTTTTCAAGAGGAAACTGGCAGCTGTGATGAATTAACTCTGCTTGAATGCATGTGTGTGTTGTGTGTGTGTGTGTTGTGTGAATGTACATATATACAAGCATACATGTGGCATTTGCCAATAGTCAAGCGAGATCAGACCTGAAAACAAAACAAAACAAAAAGCTAATTTCAATAAACACTGAAAATTTTTACAACTGTGTTTCACAATCGAGAGAATAGTCTTTATCTAATAATGCCATCTCCCCTTCTATTTTTGCTGAATGTTAAAGGAAAGCATGAGGAGAATTAAATCATTTACATTTGTTAAAGGCTATATATATTTTAAAATGGTAAAAACTGACTGTCATAAAACATAAAATGAACACATTTAAAAGATTTAGACTCATTCATAAGGTGTCACAATTAGTTCAAAGGTAAACTTGAAGAACTATATGTAAATTAGATGAATTTACAAGTAGATGCAAAAAGGGTCTTTCAATAAGGCAATATAATCAATTGCTTTTCCCCAAGGACACAATTAATTTGCATTTGTATAGATAAAGCATATCATACAATAAATTATTAGCTTTGTTATCAGTTTTCAACAATTTATGGAATTGTAAAATAGTCCAAAGACAGGGAAAAGCCAAATTAGCCAGAAGGTAACATTAGATAAGAGGGCAGCAAATTTTTTTTTTCCAGCTTCAATGGCTTTCACAATTTTTCCTAACACAGCTCATGCAAAATTCTACATAAGGGACACTCTAGGAAAGGGACACTTTTTGGGAGAGCCAATCTGTTTGACCCTGCCTCATCCTTTGATTCTGTTAAAAGTCACTCAGACCTTTCTTCTACTTGTCTCAGCAGAAAGGGCTGTTGCTATTAAAATTGAACTAATATCTCAAGTAATCTTAAACCAAAGATTTTCAGTGTACTGGAGGCTTATGTTAATGTAGACTCTGGATAAGAATATTTTCCTCCCAGTCGATATCTTTAGGAGAGTACTTATTTTCAATTTTGCCATCCCGACCAAAGCCAACCTGGAAATTGTCATATTGGAATTATTTGCAGTTTCTTGTTCTTTTCTTCTGATACCAAGTCTAGATCTGTAGCTCTCATTTGTAAGAACCTAGACTGTGAAAATAGGAATGTGGGAGCATAAAGAACACTCTACTAAATCTTATTTTAATAGCATAATTGGTGATGGTGACAGTTATTCACATTGCTTTGTCTTCTTTTGATTTCTAATTAACAAATAGTAATGAAATGGCTGTTAAAAAGAAGAAGATAGGATTAATGAATGTAAATTGTAAAAATAGATTGGGCTAATATTAAGCAGACCTCTTCCATTTTATAAAGAAGACAAATTGCCCTTGAGAGCTTACATTTCTTGTTTTAATAAATGATTTCTCCCCCTCATCTGTTAGTAAAGTTCACTTTTGGACAGATGCCAAACAATGAGGAACTATGTATGGCAAAGTAAAATAACTAAGAAACTGAGAAACAAGAACCTTCTGGGGGAGAGTCATTAAAAACAAACAAACAAAAAACAGACCAGTAAGAATGAGTTTGTGAAAAGCCTGTCCAGGCAGGAAAACAAATCAGATGAACTAATTCCCCTCTTACCTAACCATTTAGGGGTGAAATTTTATTGAAAGAAATGTTTGATTTTACAATGGAATGAATTAATTTTGCAATCAGTTTATCACTAAAAGTTTTTCTTAGCTCAGAACTGAATTGCTATTTCAATTATTATGGAATTTCATTGCAAATATGAAACATTTGCCAAGACTGAGATACTTATCTGATATGGTTTTAAGACCGCTAAGACAGTCAAGGGTTGCATGACCTTGTGTTCTTGACCAGGGACTGTTTGGCCAGAGGCATGAATTACCCAGATGCATTTGCTTACATATAGGCGTCAAACGATAAAAAGATAGAAGACTTCTTTATTATCAACATCCAAGTTGTTTCACATCTTTAAGCTATTTTGCCATATGAGTCCATTTTGGCCTTAAAAAAACTATTGATGGTATAGAGTCTTACCCTTTCAAATCCGTAGATCTTTTCATATCAAGTACTTTTCCTGGAACCGTTTTAGGAATAGTTGGATAATCTTGTATTTGCAAGGGGTGCTACTATTTTGAATGTTTTCCTTTTATTAACTTTTGGCAATTTAGTTTTTCTGTTTCACCATAGAGAATTAGAGACAGAGAGGAATTAAATAATTTGCCCCAGAGTATGTGTGAGAACTGGGATTGGAAGTAGCTAGTTTAGCCTTAGGGAATGTGCTCTGCATCTTGGTCTCATTCTGTATCAGGGCATGGGCAGAGCACTAAAATTAAGATGTAGCCAAATAAATGTTCAATAAGAATCAGAGATTATCAACTCTACAAATATTCACTTTTAGATGCCCCAAGTTGAAAATAGGTATTAAAATACAATATTTAACTTGGTTTCAAAAAAGATAAAAGGATAAGAAATTTTGAAACATGATAGCTATCCATTAAGAGTACTTTCTTCTTATTCCTGAAGTCTATTTTGGAGCTATTGACAAGAGAGCTTTTCTGTGATAAAGTGCAGGGTTAAATGTTTTAGAAAAAACCTTACATGAATTTTGTATTATACCTATAGATAGGTGAAAGGAAATAGGATGTATTCAATCAAAAGTAATAATGACTCTATCTTGCCAAACTATCCATTAAGCAATTCAGCCAGCAAGTCATGAATGATTTTTTAAATTTCTTACCTTATCTTAAAAAAGATAAGGTAAAACTAAGTATGTTTTACTCACCATTGTGTTTCTTAACACCAAACATAGTGCCTGACATAACACTTATTTGAATGAATTAACATAGCACTCTAGTTAAGTTCTGGTTCTAGTGAAACAAATAATAAATTTCTCTTGACCATAATTTTGTCCTCTATAAAAGAAGGGGATTGATTTCTTAAAGATCCCTGTGACTTTAAAATTTTGACTCTAAAATCTCCAATGGAGATTTGTGTTCATGTTGCATATGGTGTTTGGTTTTTGCTTTTGCGCATAATCTCAACAAATTATTTTTTCCCAGCTCAGTGGAGAGTCAATAAGAACTTATGACATGATGGGAAATGAGAAGGTTACAGCTGTTGAAGTCTGATGAAAACATCCCACCCTGGGAATATATGTCACCATGAACAACAACACAAGTATTACCATCTTAAACACTAGCTGAGAGGTGCGTTTTGGGCAGCTTTGTCAAGTTTTTCTCCCTATATTTCTAGAGATTTACAAGAAATGTTTATAGAAAGTGCTCTTCTCTACTTCCAGATAAAGATAATGTAGTAGATGTTCTATAAAATATTAGATAGAATATATATAAGTCTTGAGGGACACAGAGTCCACACATTCTGCTCCTTGGTGGAACAAATATTATGTACATAGAATCTCCTTGTAGAATTTTCTATACTGATCTGACATGGTTGTTATTTTAAATTTAAGGTTTCCAAATTGAGCATCGTTGGGGCATGGGGTGAATATGGTATAAGAGGCCATTAAATTAGCAGGTATCAAAAGTTATTTCATCAAAATCTCACCAAATCTAGAATAGGGCCTCCCCTGGTGGCGCAGGCAGTTGAGTGCCACACTGTGAAGCTGTCCACAGCCTCTGCAGTGGGGTTCGATCCCGGCCAGTTGTGAGGGTCCCACATGGCGCAGCAGACCTCTCCTGTCTCACCCGCTGCTCCCCTCAGCAGTGTATTTCGTCAGTCTGCCTGTTCTGTTCCCCGCTCTGTCTCTGGTGAATCCTCTCACACTCCCTTACCTCTGGCCTGTACCCCGGTTCTTGTATAAATAAATAAATCTTTAAAAAAAATCTTCTAGAATATATATTTTTTCAGAACAGAATCATATTCTCCTAAGTAATAGTGTTGTCAGAAAAGAAAATGTGTCATGACTTTTCCACAACCTAATATCTCAGTGAAGAATGTTGGTTTTCTGTGGTACCAGCTATCATTAAAAATAAAAAATAGGTAGATGTGTAGGTAGATAAACAGTTAGGAAGACAGATAAGTTAGATAGGATTTCATGTTCTGTGGAAAAGCTTGGCAGAGTTAGATAGTTTTCTTGGTAGTAGATCTTCTTAGAGGTGCTAAATGTGAATTTGTGCTAGGTGGATCGCTAATTGGCAGGGTAGAGATTAGTATACGTGTTTCCCTAGGTTTAAGAAACCCTCTTTTCCCTTACAGAGGATTTTGTGGAACTTCAGCCTCATGGAAAACAATTACTCTGTACATGTTGACTGTCTAAATGTTTTGCTTATCAGAATTTTCAATTTAGGTAAAGCTAATTAAAATAAGTTTAAAGCTATCTACTATATCAAGAGAAAATAGCATTACACTTGGCTGCTTAGAATGAGGTATTATCTTGAATAAAGTTGTATTTTATGTATTTAATTTCATTGTCCATTTTTTAAAATGATCTCATATGCTATGGCTTTGTAAAAATTAATTTACCCTGGGATTTAAATAACCAAATCAATAAATTATGACTTATATAGTCTTAGAATTGCCTAAGTTGACATTGAAGGATTTGTTTTAAGAAATATATTTTTAGTTATAAAACTGATGACATATGACATTATAAATATTGGGTTTATTTTTCCTACATTTTTCAAGCATAAATTATACATTGAAGAACATGCAAATACTAATGAATTTGTAAAAATTGACACAATAAACAGAATTGAAAAGAGATGGTGGTTATTTTTTGAAACAGCAGTGTTTCTAGAATTCTTAAATGATATATCAAACTATGCTAACTGCAGCTTTTCATGTTTAATGATATTTACAATTAAAATAATATTAGTACCGATGTAAGATTAACAGTCATAATTAACTCAGAATAGATTCTTTGAAGTGGTTCAAAGGTCTTTTCATAATAAATTACTAGCCTGTAATCTGCTAATACAAAGTGAGTGTTTTTTTTTAGAACACAAGAAGTACATGTATGTCTCATAAAAAATTTAATTTAAGTTAATGAAATGAGTTTGGATGATCCAGATTCACTATGCCAAATCCAAGATATGCCTCACATTCCAGGGAAAGCTTTATTTAGATGGAGTTGAGGAATCTTTGAGATAACAAGCTTTGCACTGCACTATCTTGAGTGTTAAAGCTGAGTGGTTTTCCCAGAATCTTTATGTCTCTTTTAAACTCTTTTATGAATGAATTGAATTTCTGAAATATAAATAATCCCTTTTGGATTTCTTAACCAGTTTAAAGGATGTTGACTTTAAGAGTTCATAAAATTGAATTTTGTCTATTAAAATGTTATTTCCACTTGGAAGACGAGCTCTGGCAACCTTCTGATTCTGCTCCATCCACTTTCATGCAGTGTGATAAGGAGAGTGAAGTGTGGCTAAATAGGGAGGAGGTCTGGGCAAGGTCATTTCTGCCAGAACACTGGAAACTCCACCATCTCAAGGGTGCTGTAGCACATAAAAGTTGCTACACAAGTATATTTAAAATATATATATAATATACATCATATATACATATATTAAATACTATAAAGAGACTAAGAATGAAGGTTCCTGTAATTGAGGATGTAAAAGATGAAACTGAAGAGGAAAAAGCTGGGGACAAAGAAAATGAAGACGACAAGGTGAGTGAGAAAGCCCCTGCTGAAGAACAGTGTTTATTCTTCTAAGTTGATTATTAGAAAAATGTTTTTTTTTTCTCCCATCAGGTTTTCTTTAAACCTGTTATTGAAGACCTTAGTATGGAATTAGCCAGAAAATGCACCGAACTCATTAGTGATGTAAGTGGCTTAAGTAATTTTTGTCTAATTATGCATTGAATGTGTTGCACTATTATGTTTTACAATCATAGAGTCGGGGAGAAAACCCTGAAATTATATATTAAATCATAATTATTTTCTAGATTATGGAACTAAGTCCAGAAATTTTGCCTGATTTCCCCAAGGTCACCATGTAGAGAATTTCTTTAGGAGCAGGTCTGTAAGTTCTTAATCGAGAATCCTGCCCTTCATGAATTTAACTGTTACTCTGGCATAAAATCATAAATCATTGAACTTCAGAGCATATTCACCTTGAGAACCCCAAAGCCTTTTAAAATGTATATAATGAGTTAACTTGTTTTGGGGGAGTCTGTATCTTAATATGAATGCTTTAAAAAACATTTTGGTGCTCTTTTAAACAATCTGATGAGTACAATATTTCCAAACCAGGAAAATTTCCAAACCCATGTGTACATAACATTTATCTCCAAGTTCAGATTCATGAATTACTGAACTACCTGTTCAGAACTCTGTGAACCAGAATATGATGAATATAAGTGTAAAGGAACTTTTTTGTTGTGACTTTTGGTAACTGGAATCAATTTGCATTATATTTTAAGAAAATTATAAATTATTTTACATATACATTGTAACTAGGTCCTACTGAACCATGATGATTAAGATGATCCTTATTAAGACAGTTGTAAGAGAATTGCTGCTAAGAGGAAAGGCTCTCTTGAAAGAATAGGTGCTTGGGGCTTCATTGAGAAGGGGAAGCAAAATGCTGGCAATTTATGTTGTTAATGAGCAAAATAATCAGACTATTTTACAGATGTTGGTTTTCAAAGGAAATCAGTCCTGGGCAGTGGGCTAGTGTGCTGTTGTGGTTCCTGAAGTCTCCCTGCTGAGTATACCTAACAGTAACCTGGGGAGTATACCTAACAGTAATCCTGTAACGGCTGGGCTCAGTTTCCTCAAGGGCAACATTTATAGTAATGTGATTAAGTAATGGCAGCACATCTGAAATGTTTAGCAAATTTTCTGGAACTTTGTGAGTACTCAACAGATGCTAGCTGTTATCAAAGACTGTATGTATAAATTACTTTTATAGTCACCTAGTCATATTTTGCGTATGATTTTATTTTGCCTTCTAGTTTGTCAGAAAGTGTTGAACAATAGTGGTAATGCTCCCCTTCCCCATATACCTGCCATATGATGTAATTGCATCTTAAATTAGATATTTCTTTCTGCATTACTTAAAAATAGTCATAAGCTACTGTATGTGAATGTTCTCTGTAAATTATAATAATAGTGAAACTGTTATAACAATATAACAGTTAAGATTCATTGAGTGCTATATGCCAGGCAATGCCCCTTGTCAAGTAGGTGCTACTGCTTTTTTAGAGGTGAGGAAAAGAAGGCTCAGAGAGGTTGAATAACTTGCCTGGGTCACAGAGGCAATCAGTGGGGAGTGGGGCTTAAACACAAGTCCTGTCACTTAGCCATTCTACAGTGTCTTTCACCATAGATTTTCATGCAAAGTTTATCTTAGATCTATTATTAATTTTACTAATATTAGTAATGGCAATGCTACCAGAAAAAACCTGAAAATCCATCACTCTGAGATAGTACCTTTTCCAGTGTTGATATGCTTTATTGAAGTGTAATTATGCTTGAACTAACTAAGTATTTAAACCATGGACTAAAGTGGTTACTTTAGTTAGTAATTAATTTTGTTGTACTGTGTTAGTTAGATCATTTAGCAGTGACTTTAAACCAACCATGTGGTGAGGGATGGTGGCCTTTTCCATTTTATACTAGCAAAAGCCATGCTATTTTACTCTCATGTAGGTGAAATCAAACATGTGGGAATAATTTCTGTTTACTAATTTATGTCACATGTCAGAATGTCTGTACTCAGATATTTAGACTGTGTTTAGATTTCTACCTGGGTACATGTTCACATCTTGTTTTTTTTAAATAGAATTCCATCTTTGTTAAGAGACTTGTTCAATTTTTGGAATTTTTATATTTACCAATAAATCTGAACAAGTGTTTTTTTGTCTCTGAAAAATGACGAGAAGCTTGTACAATCATTTTTAAAACCGATTTTAATTTACCTTTATTGAAAGGACTTTATATATTGGAATAAACAAAATTTAGTTTTTTAAAAACTTGGTCAAGTAGGGCCTCCCCTAGTGGCGCAGCAGTTGAGTGCTGGGCTGTGAAGCTGCCCGCAGCCTCTGTAGCGCTGGTTCGATCCCCAGCTGCCTGAGAGGGTCCCACATGGCGCGACAGACCTCTGCCGCAGCACCCGCTGCTCCCCTCAGCAGTGTATTTTGTCAGTCTGCCTGTTCTGCTCCCCGCTCTGGCTCTGGTGAATTTTCTCACCCTCCCGTGCTTCTGACTATACCCAGTGCTTGTATAAAAAAAAAACAAGCCGCCCCCCCCCCAAAAAAAAAAAACAACAACAAAAAATATTTGATCAAGTAACATTAAGTAATGACTTGCTTTTCCATTCTCTTTCATGTTTTTATATAGAGCAGATGAAGTTGAAATTGAAGTTTCTTTACTATATTATGTGCATGATAAGATCATTGTATAAATGTATATCTGAAGTTACATTAATTGCAGAGCTAAAACAGTGAGTTAAGCACACATTATGCTTCTGACAGTGCTATCTGTTTCTGCTCCATGTTTAATTAACTTCCCTGGTCTCAAACTCAATTTAAAGATGAATCTTGGTGTTTTTTTTGTTTTTTTTTTTTGGTAATCCCTCATATCCCAAAGGGGCATCTGAGTGTTTACTCAAGCCCTTTTGTGTTTGGGCTTGAGTTTACAGCTGTGTCACCAAGTGAATTTGGTGCATCTTTTGCCTACCTTTTAGAGTCCTACCTCTTAAAGTTTTAGGAAGCAACTTTACATTCAGTTGATCAGATCACACAGTGAGTCACAGACTTGGGATCTGGAACAAAGTCTGCTTGACTCCCAAGCCTCGGTCACCATGATATTCTTCCTTTCCTGCTGTGTGTCAGGCACACATACGTCATATTCTTTGCTACAGCACGTCATTGCCATAGGTTCTGTGCTCCTGGTGCCTTGTCCAAGACCGTCTGGTTTAGTCAGGAATGGGGACAAAGTTCAGGTGCAGGTCCAGATAAGTCGAGAGCCTGACTGGCAGTCACCCCCTTTCTGCTCCATTTTTTAGAGGAAAAGTGTGGTTTTATGGATTTCTTTCTATGGAGCAGAATTGAAACTTCCCCTTCATCATTCTAATTATCCTTCTTTGACCTCTGGGATCTTCCATGTGTCTTTATCAGGGTGTAATAACCAGAATGTGCACAGAAGTCCAGCTGTGGATGGACTGGGATTAAGAGTTGGTGGGGTGGTGATTCATTTTGCTTTTTTTTTGCATCCTTTGTGATGATATTTAGTTTTCTGCACTTGGGGGCTGCAGAAAGCTCGTAGCTCATCCTCTGTTGCACACCCTTCTCAGCCATTTTCAGTTCTCATTTCTGACTTACAGATGATCGCTTAGGGCCTATCATTTTTTAATAGTTGTTTAAATGATTTTCACCTTGCTGGTAATGAATTTAATCTGCAGTTTTCTGACCTCTGTCACGACCATTTGAGAACCTTCTCAGTTCATCTCTTTAAGTTTGCCATTTCACTCTCCATGAGGTTAGGGTCATCAATAGACTTTGCTGTGTCGCACCCCTGCCAGATAATATGTTAAAATTTTAAATAAGATTGGTCTAGCGATAAGTCCTTGGAGCCCTGACTGTTTAGAATTTTCCATATAAAGAAATGGCTTCACTTTGGGGGGATCAGTGTAAAGTGGGCTTGTATTTTTTTTTCTTTACCTCACCTAGTTCCTACTTGGTGCTTTTCCTGCCCATGTGGTAGGGTTTCCCTCTGCATAACTCATTTCCCAAATTTTTTTAAAGCTTTATTTATTTATACAAGAACTGGGGTACAGGCCAGATGTGCGGGAGGCAGAGAGGATTCACCAGAGACAGAGCAGGGAACAGAACAGGCAGACTGATTCAATGCACTGCTGAGGGGTGTAGTGGGCGAGACAGGAGAAGTCTGCTGCGCCATGTAGGTATCTTCATGGCCAGCAGGGATCGAACTGGCACTGCAGAGGCTGCGGACAGCTTCACAGCGCTGTGCTCAACCCACTGCACCACCCGGGAGGACCTATTTCCCAATCTTGAAGGATACCTGATCCTGTGAGGCTATCTCCTATTTTTCTGTTAACCATGGAGTGCTGTTTATTTCTAATATCCCCGTCCTCTCTTGTTCGTCAATCATCTAATCAGTTCCTTAAATAAATCAAGGCTATTGATGATATTGAGAAGTTGTCCAGAATCACAGACCTAACAGCCTTGTCAGGAGGTCATAACAAATTAGGTTTAAAAGGATGTTTTCTGTATTTCTTCTAAATTAGGCTTGAAGTTTCTCTGAAGAGTAAGTTTGGTCACATCTGCTTGAAACCTCTGACTCAGTGTTTTGTTTCAAACCTTTTTTAGAGTGCTCATTTGCATGGCTGCAAAAAAGAATATCTTCTGGGCAAATGAACATTGTTTGTTGTGGGTAAATCCTTCCAGTGCTGAAAACATCAGCTTCTGTGGTTGCCCCTCCAGAAAAAGCTTGGACTGTGGTAGAAAACCTGGGCGTTCAGCCTTGGCTATGAGCCAAGTGAAGAGACACTAGGTTTACTTTTGATTAGGGATGTTTGTAAGAGGAAATATCAAATATTTCTACATCTGTCATCCACTTTCAGTCATTCAGATTTTGCTAATCTCAAAATAAGAGAAAGAAACTAGGCTAGGTGGAGGAAGCGTCCCTGAATGAATGAATGAATTATAATCGTAGCTAAGATGTGGTGTGATGAATGGCTGAGGTCAATGCAGAGAGTAAATGTTTAGGACATCTTACTGATCATGAAGCCCTCAACTTTGCTCTTCATTTCCTGTTAAAAAATAACTTGGATTGTGTATTGGGTATCAGTGTAGATGACTGCATATAACAGGAAAATGGTCTAGCCCAGAAGTTTAACAAATAAATGTTTGAGTCTTTTTTCCCCCCACATATGAAATCTGGAGGAAGGAGGCCCAGTGTTGGTTCAGTGCTTAGTATTAGTCTGTCAGGCTCTTTCTTTCTTCTCTGTCATCATTAATGTGGTGGCTTACTGCCCAATGATGACATCATTGTTGTTGCATCCCTGTGACTAGGGAAGGAAAAGGATGGAAGGACAAAGTGTCAAAGGGCTGTGCCAGCACAATCTCTTCTTTTATACCAGAAATATCAATAACTCTGCTGGGAAGACTCCACTAATGTCTGAGACCCACAGCTACCTTTGGCTTCTGCAGACCAGTCTTGACCCAGGGGAAGAGAAAACCATCTCTGGTTTAGAGCAACTTGTCCTCTGGGCTTAGGGTTCGAGCCTGGTACTCTCATAAAAACATTTGGGTTCTGCTTGTTGGATAGAAAGGGTTTGGAAAGGTAATTTGTCCAATAGATGGGGCTAACTTAAAGTGGTAAAATATATACTTGGACTGTGTTAGAAAATGACTTCAGTTATTTTTATTTTACCTAAGATTTTGGTAAAATGCATCATCAGTGCAGTTCCCTTTCTTATATCTTTTCCTGTTTTTCTGGTATGGGAAGGCTTCTTACATAATGCTTACATTATGTAAGCATTCTTACATAAAAATTTCAGGTCATTTGCTTACTATTATTCATATTGTTAAATTGTGTGTGAGGGTATACATGTGTGTGTGGTGTGTGTGTTTATGTATCTTTTAAATAAAGACCAAAGGAAGATACGACCACCACTCTTGAGACTGAACTGTTTGCCTGGAGAGCAAAGGAAGTGAATACTTCAGCCTTATCCATCTGCCTGTCCCGAACATTCTGCTCAGGTCAAACTTATCAAGAGACTCAGGGCTTCACTACATACCACTGTTGTGAGGAATGTGAATGTGAGAGGGAGAAGATGGTGGCAAAAGATAAAAATAATGAGCCAAACTTAAGCCTAATGATAGGTTATTTTCCCTCACACTTAATTATATAACAGAGAAGCTTCCCCCCACCCCTTCTTATGATCAAAATAGCCTACTATTTATCATACTGCCATTAACGGTTTAATTACTAGTGACTGAGGAGGGTGATTTGCAAAGACCTAAAATTATGGCTAATCTCTGAGGAGAAAAAAAAGTAATTTAGTGTTCAGATAAGATAAATATGTTCTAATGTTGAATTCATGAATAAGGCAAATGTTTAGTGTGGTAGGCATCTAGATCTTGCTCTGAGTATCACACTGTGAAATGTGGTATTTTGAAATTACTTAGTATGTTCATACTTTCTATGACTTGGTTATACCTCAGGTCATGTCATTTTCCCTCAGTCAGGTTTGCATTTGGTAAAATCTCCATGTAGCATTGTGTATAACATCAATATTAGTCATATCCTTTATGAAACAGGTAGGATATACAATTAAACCTCACTTTTAGATTATAATTAGTGAGACCATGTAATTTATCATGTGAACTGGGACTTTTTAAAATCAGCCTAAGTATTTATAGTCTTGGGCTAATAAATATGCCATTTTTTACAGGGTGATACCACTTTTAACAAGTTACCTACATCCTCTCTACTAGGTGTATATGTTTCATCTGCCCAGTTATCAGATTGGGTGGCAATTAGCATGACATGGGATTGTACTTAAGGTCCTTCTATATAGTTCTTGATTTCTTTTTAGCTCATGTGTCCAAGCAGGGTCTTTCCTCAGAGTGAAAATTACAGCTTCTTCCCAATAGAAAAGGAGTGACTCATTTTACTAGTGATTTCAAGAGATGGGGGAATGAGCAAGCTTTTAGCTAAACATCTCTGGCTTCCTCTTATTCATCTGTCTACCTACAGCAAAGGGTCATTCTGGAATGATCTCCATCGTTTGAGAAGCTTTCTGGACAGATTTTACTCTTGTTGGGGGAGAAGGAGAGGTTGGGGAAGCCTATGGATAGTACAAATTGTGTAATTTGATTTGAGGGGAATTAATAGCAGGAAGCCCAGTGTGACCACAAATTAAGATTCTTCCTCTAATCCAGCATATAGGTAATGATGCTAATAGTAATCTCCGTTTGTTGAATTTCTTCTTAATTGGTTACATCTGTCCTGATGATGTTTAAATTTAGAAGCAGGCAGTTATGTTTCTGTTTGAACAGAGGCTTAACTATTTAGGTCAGTGGCTTAAAAGTAACAATAAGCGACATTTCTGTGAGCAAAGTAGAGAATGTTTAAAAATTACGCTGGGCAAGCTGGTCACAAAGGACCCATAGACATGGTGGTCTAGTGCGCTTGGTCCTTGATGGTAACTGGACCCTTGCTTATCTCTAGAAGAGTCCTTTATAATGCCTTGTCATGTTTACAGCTCTGTGCTGGGTATTGTTTATTTTATTTTGCTTGTTTTGAGCATCATTCTGAATTTATTTTAAAAAGTCTTTCTCAAGTTATTTTATTAAAAAAAAGGAGCAATGTCTTTCTTCATTCTCTCCTAATGTAAATTATTCTCTCTTATAGATCCATTATAAAGAAGAGTATAAAAAGTCTAAAGACAAGTGTACTTTTGTGACTGACACGCCTATGCTAAACCATGTGAAAAATATTGGCGCTTTTATTTCTGAGGTAAGGCTCACAAATTGTAAAATGCCTAGTTTGCATTTTCTTTTTTGATTTATATGGATAAAAATCTGTAGATGAAAGCATTAAAGTTAAGGAAAAATATTTTTGAAAACACAATTGGATGCTGGCAATATTGATAGTTACAATACTATATCATTCTGTGTCAGTTAACTCATGTAAATTGATTTATTTTACTATAATATAATTAGTTATATCTTTATTTTGATTCCAACCCTTTCTTATTTATACAAAATTACTCTTGAAAAGGAGTATTTTTATTCACTAAGTAGAAAGTACTGGCAAAATAGGTAGTTTTAGAGGTTACCTTATTTTATTTCCTAACAGCCTAATTGTAAATAAATTATTGAATGTTAGTCTGAAAATAAGTAAAATTACCAGCTGATTCCATAAAATAATGGTGTCTTTGGTAAGTGATAGTTATCAATTGAATTGTTTTTGAGTAGGATCAGTTCAACAGTTATACCTATTATGAAATCGCAGATTGAAAATGTACTACATTTATTCTTCAGGCTGAAAAATCATATAGTATCTTTCTGGGAGCATTTAGAGCCACAGTTTATGTTGTATCATGAAGCACAAACTTAACAGTGATTTCTGGGGTGAAGCATTTTTGTATTCTGTGAACTGATCATGTGGAAGAGATTAAGCATGACTAGAATAGTGTTGTAAATGACTGACCTCTAGTGTTTCATAAATTATGTTGGAAAAGAGCAATGTGATATTCTCAGGATTATTTCTGCTAAAATGGAAATATTTTGAGGAAAGTCAGTGAATTTTCCTTTTTTAAATACCGAACTTCAGAATGGTGGGAACCTAAGGCTTACACAGAATATACGCTTCATAAATCAATGCTCCAATTGAGCTTTGAGTGGAGTAATACCAGGGACTTGTCAACATAGTGTGGAAAAAACGTGATTTTGTTTATTTGTGTTAACTGTTACTTCTCTTGTGCAGGGAAATTCTTTGTGTTCTTAATTATTAATTGATTCTTTTTCCTGAAGGAATTAACTGCAGAACAAAAAAATAAAAGAAAAGAAAAAGGAAGTGGGCAGTCTATTGTGTTACTCTGAACCTAATCTTCCAGAGAGGAAATGGTGAATGAGCATTTCTCTTAATGAGTAATGATCTTTTAGAGACAGTACAGATTGGAGGCGGGAAGGCAGAGAGACAGCAAAAGGGGAAAAAAAGTTAAAAGCACCCCCACCCTCATCATGGGAAAAGGAAGGCGGTTAAGAAGACTTGAATAAAGGAAAATTGTCCTTTGCGTTCAGGTTCTAGACAATAAATTCTAGCAATTTGTATTTTCTGTAGCAACTAAAATGTCTCGTTCTTAGGTTTGTCTTTACTGAGCAGACATATGAAAGTGTCAACAGACACAAATAGGTTTACTTTTAGAAATGGACATGGATTTAAATAACAGTAGTCATTGCTTTCACATGTCTCATTTCTCTATATAATAAATTGGATTGTTTTTTCTTCCCAATGTGTTCATCAGGTACAGTACCTAAGACTGAAATGGCCTTCAGGCTTTTTTAGTTCATTCTGTTTCTGAAGAAAGTTTTTTTTTTATTATTCTCTTTCAATAGTTACAGAAAAAAAAAAAAAGAATGTTTATTTTTTCTCTTTTCTTCTCCCTCTCCTCCCAGGCAAAGTACAAAGGAACCACTAAGGCGAATCTCTCCAATTCTCTTTATAAGCAGATGCCAGCCACAATTGACAGTGTCTTTGCAAAAGAAGTCACACAGCTTCAGAGTGAGGTGTGGTTTTCCTAAATTGCCATATAATTATGTATTTGAAGCATGCAACCTAATATAAACTATTTGACTTAAAAAAAAGTAGTTGTTTATCTTGGGTATTAAATACAAAATGAAAGATGGGAGGCACTGATTGGTGAGCTGCCAGAGGTCACTGGTGCAGTTGCAGAAAATAAAAGAGATGCAAATTTCTGTTGGTCACGTGACAATTTCTCTAAGTGTGACTGACAGCTGTTAATAGGACAAATTTTAATCTTATTTAGACAGGTTATGTAGATTAAAATATTATAGTAAATATCAATCTAGTGTCTGATTTAATGTGTGATACTCTAAGTGGAGAGCGTTCCCATAGTCTATTAAAAGTCACATAAAGGTCCATGGTTAAATTCAGGATCCACAGATCTGTGCTCCATCACTTAGACAGGTGGCAACTGAAGTTCCTTTTTTATGAATCCTGTTTTTAATTTAGAACATGCCACGCTATCAAAGGAACCTCTATCAGGTGGAAGTGACACTTTTGTGATTGCGAGTTGCAGATAAACTTAAGAACTGTCATCATGTGAACTCATTTTGAATCTAGAAGAGTTTAGGAGTAATTTTCCCTTTATAGTACATCAACACATAAGGAATACTTAATGGGTTTAATTTCTTGTATTTCTTAAAATAGAATTTCAAAATAGAATATATCATCTTGTTGTTTTATTTTCTTCACAGCACTATCTGATTTTTTAAAAACTATATGAATTTGACTTGGCTTCCTAAGTAACATGAGAGCAGGGACCTCATCTGCTTTGTTCCCTGCTCAACCCCTGTGCTTAGAACAGTCCTGACACACAGGACATGGTCAATAAATACTTGTCAAGTGATTTTTGTTGAATATGTTCATTTCCTTTCAAAGGAACTATTTCCTTTTATGTAACTTATATTCTTCATGCTATATTTTAGGTTAATAATAATAGTAAACAGGAATTCTTCCTGCTAACGTGTCAGGTGCCTTTCCTTGATTTCACATGTATTTATATGATTTCATGAAATCCTGAAAACCACTCCATGAGATATTTCCTATTTTGGAGAGGTGGAAATGGAAGCATAGAGAGGTTCAGTGTGCCCAAGGTCACACAGCCAATAAATGGCAGAGCTAGCTCATGGATAGTCTGGCTCCAACATCTGAGATTTTTACCCTTCTTTTTTTTCTGCCCTTCTTTTTTCTTACTAAGCAAGTTTGCTCCTTGCAGTTATGGCTACACCTCAGTTCTTTTTCCTTTTTTAGGTGAGAGGCATGGGGTAGGGGTGTTGTGTGAGAGGATTCACCAGAGACAGAGTGGGGAACATAACAGGAAGAGCTCCTGAAATACACTGCTGAGGGGAGCAGCGGGCGAGACAGGAGAGGTCTGCTGTGCCATGTGGGTTGCTCCCTGGCCAGGGATCGAAGGCAGGCCAGGCTGCTCTGGCTAGCAATAGCTTGATAGTGCTGAGACTTTAACCCCTGCGCCACCAGAGAGACCCCAATACCCAGTTCACGTATGCATAAATAAATAAAAAGAAATCTTTAAAAAATTAACTCTTAAAAAAAAGAATATTATAGGAAAAAATGCCTTAAAAAAAAAGAGAGAGATTTTAGGAGGTTATTTTATTAGATATGCCCCCATTAAAAATTTCAAAAGCAAAGATCACAAAGACATTTTCTGGAAATGAATGAACTATATTTTGAAGTGGTGAGATCTTACCAGGTCTATTTCAGGCAGAGGTCAAATAAATAATCCCTTATCACCAAAGTAATAAAGGCTATTTAAACATCTGATTGAGGAAATTTATGAGAGCCTGTGCTTTTTATCTATTGTAGCCACAGGGTCCTGCTTCATGAGCTTTGGATGTGTTATGCTATGGGATTGGAAATACATTTACCTATATAGTAGTTATAAAGTATACTATAATTTGGGAATGTATATAGCTCTCAAATATATGAAATATAAAAATATACTATGCAACCAGATATATAAAATACATGTATGTGTTAATTAAAATAGGCACATTTTGTGTGTGTGTGTGTGTGTGTGTGTATGTAAAGTATAGAAGCTACTGCAAGTGCCCTCCACTAGTTAGGTATCCAGGGTTAAGGCAACCTTAATTCACAAGGTATGAAGACAATAGTATTAATCTAGGAAAATTCCATACAATAATGACAAGTTCTAAGAATTCAAATTTGTCAGAAATTTATTAGCTTGACATAATTTTCCATTAGCTTCTTTAAGGATGAGAATTAATATGATAAATTGAAGTTCAGCTGCCTCCAATTTGATGTAATCTTAATTCTAAAATGGTACTTAGTAGCAGCTATAAATGATATGACTATTTTAATGCTGCAAGTAGAAAATTACATAGCCTTTTTAAGAAAGAGTGCTTTTTAAAATTGTGCTTGATGACTCACATTTCTATGATAATCCACAAATTATCAGCTGCATTGGTTACATTTATATAGTCACAAGTACAATAGTCTAAAATACAAAATTAACCAGTCATCCAGCAAAAGAGAGATAGGTATAAGTTAGCACTTTTTATTTAAGAAGAGAGAACAAATCTCATAGAAGTTCTTAGCTTAATAGACTTGGCCACCCATGAAACTCCATCCCCCTCCCCCCAGAGATATAATATGAAATCTAATAGAACTGAGAAAATGGACTTTCTCAATCCAAATGGAAGTTCTTAATGGGTTTCCAGTTTAACATAATTAATTAGCGAAAATGTAAAGATATGTTCTTCAGAATTAGATATCCTGATGGATTCAATTGATGGACAGACTCTAATGAGATGAATTACCCCTGGAATAACATAAGGTGCTAATAGGGAGCCCTCATAATCAACCAGATACACAGGATTGGATGTGGAAACAGGGCTTGGCAGGACGAAACCGACTCAGGGCACTAGTTGAGACCAAGGCCACATAGTCATCAAAAGGAAAATGTGACTTCTGTATACATTAATAGCATCTAGCACATGAGAGATGAAAACCTGGATTAAATTGAACAATTCCAATTAGGATAGGTCAGACTCTATCTGGAACACCATGTACATTTTAGAAGAGATGGATTTATTGGAGCTTGCACTGAGGAGAGACCCTGTAGGGTCTACAGGGGTTTGGTGCATTCACCCATTCATTCTGGAGGAATGAATGTAGTTGACATCTGTGTTCCTACATTTGAAGTTCTGTCATATGAATTAGACTTTTTCTATATGGCCAAATAGACGCAGCTATGTGGGAGATTTGGGTTTTATTAAAGGAAAAATTTTGCATCAGAACTTTCATGTTTTAGATCCTGTGGTGCCCCAAGGTGACTTCTCTTTCAGTAAAGTTTTCAAGTAAAACTCAGCGGGGAATTAGAAAAGGGTTTTAAACATTGATAGTTGTAAGACATGGCTTTAAAAATAAGATTTGAGGATTTCATTTTTAAAAATTGGTTTTGTAAGTATCACTTTAATCCTTTAGATGGGTATATTACCTGTTAAGTGGGTGGCTCATTCTGTTTATTAAAGCCTGTGAGGAGTTTAAATTCATGAGCATGTTTAATAAATTCATTCGTTCACTAAACATTTATTACGTTTTTACTCGGTGTCATTCACTGTAATATGCACAGGATGTTAAAAGATGTATTAGATACAGACATAGCTCTCAATGAACTCATTTTGGTAAAAAAGTTTTTCTTTAAATTTACCTATTTTTTTTCCACTGAAAATTAGATCTTATTTTGTTTTTGGTGAACACTGTTCTGTTTTTCTTTGTTGACTTTATTCTCTTGTATCAGGTTATTCCAACTCCATTTAAATTTTTAGTATACATCTAAAGTAATTTTAAAATACTTAATTTATTAGGGTTTTATTCTCATTCATTCAGTGGATGTTTTAGTTATCCATTCATTGAGAAATATTTATTGATGCTTACTTTATGCTAGGTATCATTCTGAATTCTAAGCATTCAGTGAACTGGACAGTTATATACTAGTAAGGCAAAACAAATTAATTCCGGAAAATTTAAACAAAGTATTAAGAACTATGAAGGAAATAAATAGAATGATGGAATAGACTGAAAGTTAGGAGATAAGTTATTTGCTGTCTTCTGGATCTTCTTTGATTTCCAACTTATTGTTGAGTTTGGTTACTTCAACTTTTAAAATAATCATCCTGACACTTTTTCTCCAAACCAGTAGGGAACAAACTTAGTGTGGTCCACATAAAGCATGGCTCTGGTATGGTGCTCGATTTCCCAGCAGAGAATAGGTCTTGGCGTGGCTGAGAATTTTAGCCTTCATGTTGAATTTTCCCAAAGGTTGGAACATTCCTTAAGTTTATATGATATAATATTATATTAGATTATGTTATATTACAGTTGTGCCTACATAAAATTATAACAATTAATTAAAAAAGAGCAATATATTTTTGAATATAAGCTCTTTTCCTCCACAGTTACTTACCCAAGATTTTTTAATATATTTTATTTTATATATATTTTACATCGTTCTTCTTCTTCTTTTTTTTTTTACAATGTATGCTTTCTCATCTTCACTTACCCAAGATTTAAACCTTGAACAAAAATGACCCTAAAAACTCTTGGATGTGGGAGATTTCCCAAAACGGTAGCAAAGATTAAGCTAGATGAATACAAGTGAGTGTTTCAGTATGTGGTCAGGGATATTTGACATAAATGACAAAGAGTTAGAATTAGGAGTCTAAACTGAAGCAGTAATTTTAAGCATTGTTTATATTATCTTGTTATAGAGGTTTCAGAAAATTTGGCTGAGGGTGGTAGTGTCAAATATGCAAAATACTAGCAAGACACTGAAATTTAATATGTAGGAATTCAATTTACTTCTAACTGAAACTAACAATTATCTATCTTTCCTAAGGTTGCCTACAAGCAGAAACATGATGCTGCAAAAGGATTTTCAGATTATGCCCATATGAAGGAGCCACCCGAGGTCAGGCATGCCATGGAGGTCAATAAACACCAGAGCAATGTAAGGAAGCCACTGCTTACTGTTTTCTGGAAGATTGTGGTTAACCTACATCAGGGCTAATGGAGATGTTGTTGAAATTTAAAATCAAAAAGGACTTTACATTTCTCTTAATCCCTCAGTGTTCAGACAGAAGTACAGCTGAATTATTCTGTCAACAGTTATTAAAACCTTGTAGAATGCCTTTAAAATATCAGGCACTTGCAGACATTGGGAATTCTGCTCTGAGCAAGATAAATATAGATCATTTTGGCCTGTTGGATTGTTAGCATTTCCTAGAGCTTCTTTGCCCTGATGGTGAAGCTGCCAGGGTTTCCAGTCTAAAATTGCAGAAGAATGAAGAGAAAGAGTATTGGGAATCAATGACCTAGGGAAGAATCCTTCACAAATGCTATTGTTTTGTTTTATTTTTTCTTGTGGAGGAATACTTGTGAAAAGTAAATTATTTAGACCCATGGGGAATAAGAATGCAATAGATGTCTAATAACTTTTAAAGGCAGCAGCCAAGAAAAAGGAAGCTAGCTGGCCAGAAATGAATTTCTGGTACATCAAAACTTGTATGTATTTTCTCAGTTTGCCTGGTGACCTGGCGGAACAATTTCCCCTGAAATTGGAGGGAAAGCTTATTTGTCTCCCCATCATGAATGTACTGTTCTCTAGGAGCAATGTGGGGACAGTCTGTCATCTTCTTTATGGGTTAGAGTTACTTAAGATAGTGTCTGCCCAACTAGGGTCAAAAAACATCCTTTCTTTGAAAAGTACCTAACACATCTTTGTGATCTTGTAAGGAGTCTGTCCTGCCACTAAGTTCTCTTACTGAATGGAGCCTTGCTGCTCTGAATCCCCAGCACCCCAACTGTGCAGTGATTTTTTTTTTTTTTTGCAGGAGTCAATGGTGATCTAATATTAAATTGCAGTAGGTCAATGCTTAAATAAAAACGGAGTGAGATTTCATGTTTTAATCCAAATCTATAAACATGTGCCAGTACCAAAGCTCTTCTCCTAGATGGTTTATGATGGATAAGCAATGAAGAAGCTACATGTCTTTTAATTACCAGCAAGGTCATTTTAAAGGGATGCTTTGTAAGAACTGTTTGCCTACAGAATGACTATAATAATCATAATAACTCTCACTTAGTGAGCTCTGTCATGTACCAGGAACTGTGCCAAGACTTTGATCATTTCCAATTATTGCAGAATCCCTGCACTGATTCCTGTTTTGTAGAGGAAGAAAATGGGACTAAAGAATCAAACTCCCAAGACCACCTTTTTCTTTTACGCCCTCCTGCCTCCCCCTTAAAGGTCACTGTTTGTTTGTCAGTGGCAGAAAGTAAGTTATCATCAGAATTCAGATAAATGGGTTCAGTGCACTCAGGAAAGAAATACTCAGACACCTGAACTTCCACAGCTTCAATGCCCCAAACCCTGATTTCCTATACACACTGTGGGTTGGAAGGTAGTGGTGTTGGTTTGGGGAGGGAGCTGGCATTACATTGATTCTCAGGAGGCTCTTTCTGACTCTGTGATTCAATGAAATTCAAATATGGAAGTTCCTTATCATAGTACTGGGGTTATTATTTTAACTCTGCCTTTTCTTTTAAAAGGTCTTTGATTGAGGGATTGAGGGAATAGAGTATAAAGCCCTTTTCTCCTCCATTCAATACTGTGTACTTATGGGAAAAGGATGTATTTACTTACACTCCTCTGCCTGCTCTGCTCAACCTTTACATGCAAAGTTTGTACATATAATAGGATTTAGAAAGTGTTTAAGACTATTTACTCAGATTTAAAGAGAGAATGATATTTGTATTCTACCTAGGAAGTAGTTGATATTCCTCTAGAGTCAGGGCCCTTAGAATAATACATTTGTTGTCCCTACGATATGAAATTTAAACGTAGATCTTGAAAGCTACAAGAAAAGCAAATCTCTTCATTCAGCAGGTGAGTTTACAGCATTTCCAATGAAAAATAAAAACTGTCTCATAAAACTTCAGTCCAGTGAAACTTACTTGCAGAGAATTTGCTTGTAGAATTACCCTTTCCTAATGTGGAATGTCACTTTGCACTATGCCTACCTTAATTTACTTTAAAATAAAATGTGTTGTGACATGTGAATCTGATTTTCCTAGAAACAATGCAAATCAGCCTCTTTGCTTACCTTTTCATGTTTCCATCAAAATCATGCCAGTTCTTGGGCCTCCCCTTGTGGTACAGGTGATTGAGCGCAGTGCTGTGAAGCTGTCCGCAGTCTTTGCAGCGCCGGTTCAATCCCAGCCGGCCAGCGAGGGTCCCATATGGCGGGGCAGACCTCTCGTGTCTTGCCCACGGCTCCTCTCAGCCATGTATTTCGTCATTCTGCCTGTTCTGCTCCCTGCTCTGGCTCTGGTGAATTCTCTCACCCTCCTGCGCTTCTGATTGTACCCAGTGCTTGTATAAATAAATAAGTAAATCTTTAAAAAAAAATCATGTCAGTTCTTAGTATCCGCTAGAAAACCAAGAAACTGGGACAATTACAGTTGAAAACTTAATTTTCTGTTGCCATTGTGGCCAGACCTTTTATAATTATACATTCATCAGTGGACGCAAGGGAGTGGTTTTTCTTTTGGAACTGTCTCTCTCTTCTACCTTTAGTGCTGTGAATAAGCAGAACAAAATGGGGGAGAAATTTCATTGTGACTGGGAAACTGATTTTTTTCCCTGTGAGTAACTGAGAGTTCCAGTTTCGGAGAAGAATAATTCTAGGCATAGTAGCCTCTTCTGCCACCCCAAAATTATGATCATAAAAAAGAAGAAATTATTTCTTAGGATTTCCTCCACTGTAGTATATAATAGGAAAGGGATTCTGAGTTGGACCTAGGTTAAAATGGTCACATTGCCACATGTTGCGTGGATGACTTAGGGCCTGTTACTTCAGGTCTCCAAACCCCCATTTTCTCATCTGTAAAATTGGATAATGATACCCGCCTCACAGAACTCCCACGTGTTAAATGAGGTGATAGATGTAAAGGGCTCTGTAGAAGAACCACGCCAAAAATCCTCACCCTATTTGATCCTCCTCCTGTTTAAAATGGTGATTTCAGAGTTAAGTGTGATTTTTCAAGTTCATTTGAAAGAATGAAGAGTTTATTTATTTTTATTTTATTTTATTTTATTTTTTAAAAAGATTTATTTATTTATTTATACATGCACTGGGTACGGTCAGAAGCGCAGGAGGGTGAGAGAATTCACCAGAGCCAGAGCGGGGAGCAGAACAGGCAGACTGATGAAGTACACTGCTGAGGGGAGCAGTGGGCATGGCAGAGGAGGTCTGTGCGCCATGTGGGACCCTTGCTGGCAGCCGGGGATTGAACCGGTGCTGCAGAGGCTGCGGGCAGCTTCGCAGGCCAGCGGTCTACCGCTGCGCCACTGTGGAGGCCCCCAGAAGGAAGAGCTTAGATTTACGAAAGGGTCAAATCAATCTAAAATTTACATTAAACATTTAGGTCAGAAGGGCATATTCAAAGGGTTCCTGAACCCATACAACTACCTAACTTCTTGTTGATACTATAATCAAAAACTGATTAGAAACGGTCTAAGTCCTTTTGTATCTTAAGGGATATACCCCTGCCAAATTTCTCTAATGTACTTAGAGAAACTGGAGATATTCTATCCTGTTACTTTTCCCTAAAGATGGGGTTAGAATAAAAACCCTAGTAACATTATTAGTTCTCATCAGTCTTATCAGAGACATGAAATTCAATCGCTCTAAAGTAAGTCAAACAAATTTTAAGCTGTCATTTTATTTTTCGTAAGTAATACGGTCTGTATAGACTTGTGGTGAAATTGGAGTGGTAAACTTTTCCAACATGCCATATTGGTAATCAGTTCAATGTGTATTAGAAAGACATATTCGGCAGGGAAACAAGAAACTTAATGTTCTTTTCAAGAATGATATATATACTTTCTAACATTAATAAAGACTTATACATAGAGAGAATTTCTATTCCATCAGAAAGTGAAAAAGTCTAAAGATAAATCAGTAAAATGATACTAGAGAAACATTTGTGACTCTATGTGGTTCCCCAATACGACTTACAATAACAGTGTCTTAGGATTTAATATTAAAATGGATATATTAGTATTCTGTTCATCTCTGAGAATAGTTAGCTATAGCTATTCTGCCTTCTTCACAATATCATGGTGGTGATAAAAGGTAATTAAGAAAAAGAAAACTTCTATCAACTGTAAAAAGCTTCATAAACTGACAATAATGATAAACTTTCTAGATATAGCTCCATATTTTACTACATCTTTTAGAAGATTGAAAACTTTTCTGTTTTTTGATATGGGTACACAGATCCTGCATTTACTTATATTTCAAATGCCTGTAGCCTCATAAAATTAACTTATAATTAAATATTCTAGTAGTTTTTTACATGTATTGTGCCAAACAAAAATAAGTCTCAGTAAAATGGAATTGTCAGGCCATAGGCCTATTTGATGATACCTGGAGGGCTCCTCTACTGTGAGAATCTGTGATGGCTGCCCAAGGAATTCTTGAGAATGACTGAAGTGGTGTTTCAAAATTATAACCAAATATAGGTTACAGTATTCACTTCTGATCCATAAGCTTAAAAAGATAGGCACTCTGGTTTCTTCTTCCCAAGAATCCTTTTAATCTTCACCTGTGTAGCCAAGGGAAGGAATAGTACTGGGCCAATTGGGTCTGATTTCTGTCTTCCTCTGTCCTTACTCCCAAGGGGTTTCCATCCTGGTAGCCATCCCTCGGTTCTCAACCTTGGCATCTCCCAGTGCTTGAATTTCACTGTAAGGACAGTCCTAGTAGAGGTTTTGCTTTCCTCTAATTATACTCATCTATTGTGTTTTAAACCACTATTGTCTGAATATGAAGAGCTTGCTGCAGAGTCACTGGCAATCCATTGCCTACCTATCTGGCTGTAGCTAGAGAATAAAGAATCTAGGCCTTTCACTTCCATTTTCAAAGTCTGAGTTCTTATTAACAAAGCCTCGCCTATGAAGATACAAGGACAGGGATTCTGGATACTGCTTCCAGACTTGGGAGTGAGTGTGTATAGATGGAGGTCAAATGAGTCAGAATTCTAGCACAGAAGGAAAGGGGATGTAGAGTTAATGATCAAAGTGTGCAAAGAGTTTAGAATAGTGTCTGGCCCATGGGATGCTATATGTACACAGAAAGTCCTACAAAAGATAGGGGCCAATGAAACAGAAGTAGAAAAATTATAAGGAGAGAGTAAGTTAAGATTGAAAGACAATATAATGGGATGAAAATACAAGCTGGGGGGGTAGAGGGAAGTCTTTGAAGAAATTCAAAGGCAGATTTTGATGGAATTAAAATCTTTAATTGAAGGCGATAAAGGACAGACTTAACACTGCAGAAAAAAATTAAGTGGGAGCTGATTTAGTGAGGAGTTTCTCACTAGAATGGGAGAAAGCCACCTTAAGTTAACCCTAGTAAAAAGGTGACAGTTTATAGTTTACATAACTGGAGAATTTGAGTTACCTTCAGGTGTAACTGGATCCAGCTTCACAGTGTCACCTAGAATCTTCCTCACTTTCCATCACCTGGCTTCTATATGACTTCACGTGCAGAGAAACTCTGCCGGGTGGTCTCAAGATAACAGCTGTATTTCCAAAATTAAATCATCCTACAGCAGCTGATCCCAGAGGCTATGACTAAAAATCCTTGTGCTCATAGATTTGAGAAATACATGAATGAATCAGTGAATGTTATGTACCTGGTACTACATAATAAATGGTCTAAAATGGAGAATACTATTGTTATTATGATTGTTATAATTATTATCTTCCTGTCTTCCATCTCCTTTCTCTTTTTCCTCTTCTCTCCTCTTCTCCCTACTCCTTCTTCATTCTCTGTTATGTTCTGAGGATACAGTAGAGAACAAAACAGTAAATAAAATGGGGTAAAATCAATCAGTGATTCTCAAGCTTGTGCCTTTCCTGGTTGATGGTTTCCAAGAACCTGTTTCTTCTCTTTTCTTATTCAAAACTTTATCCTCTAGAACACCTTAATATCAAGAGAAGCCTGAAGAATGCAAGCCAATTCACTATCCAAAGACATTTAGAGATTGAATTTATTAAAACTTGAAATATGTATTTTTATATATAATTACATAAAATATTAATGTTCTTTGACCTTCTGCTGACCAACCTCTCTTCTGCGGCATAACATTTGAATTCTTCCTTCATTCAGACAGACTTCAGAATGGAGCTGATAGCTATTGTAGACATTGGAGACACAGATGAGATTCCCTCAAACCTATGTAATGGATTAGATAGCCAAAGAAGACCAGTTTACTTAGGCAGCCCTTTTGTTATCCAACCTATGTTCAGCTCTCCTTACAGGAGTTTGCTGCTGTAAATATCCCTCAGTGTAAGCCCCTCCTGATCCTGTGGAATATCCTTCAGCCAAGATATTCTGAAAGATCTGACCAGGCTCCTTTGCTTTTCTCCTGTGTGGCTCTGTGGTATCCGCTTGTTTGAATTTGCAGCTCATGTCAATCTTAATATTTGTTTTGAGTCACATATGCTGGCCTCTAATTTGCAATTTACATGGATGATGGGGCCCTATTCAGAGTCCTGCTCTGCCGCCTTTGTGCTGTTCACCTCTCTTCACGCAGTCATTAGGCTGAACAGCATATAATTAGGTAACCCATGGAAAGCTCAGATTTCTGAAAGGTTGCAGCTCTTTTCAAAAAGTAAGGGTTTCCATTTTTACCCTTATTCTTTTCTAAACAAAAAGACATTTACCCCCTATGGTTTTCATATGAATGTAGTAACCTAGAAACAGTTAGTCTTGTAGGTGGGTAATAATTTTAGTTTGTTTTCACCTGAGAGTCAGTTTTTGTTTACACAGCTTGTGTTTAACTCAGTGTAGACTGAGGGTGATTGGCCATCGCTTGTGGATGAATGTGTGGCTGTTTGAAACCAGTGAAATTAATTTATTTTCAATCCCTAAAGATATAAAATTCACCCAACAAAATAATTCAGTTTTCCGTTTATTTTTATGTTTTTTCTTAACTACCTGTATTCACAAAGCCTACCTGAAATTACTTGTCAAGGTAGAGCCTATGAAAATAGGAATACTGAATAAAACAGATGTTCTTGCTGAAATTATGCTAATTGTATTTAAACTGTGTTCACTTGTCAGACAGGTTCATGATTAAAACATAGTTTAAGAAAATAGTCTCAGTTGGTAAGGCAAATGCTAGTGCTTAAAAGAATAAATAGAAATGTATGTTAATGTTTCATTGACATAAAATAATATGGTTAGGCAACCTATTGAAGTATTAATGTGTTATCATTTCTTACTCTTGATATTTTTTTTTAAAGAAGAAAGTACAAGTATTTTTTAACTTTGCAAGGTTGGAAGGACAGTAGCAAGATATATTGATGCTATCTAGTATAGTCATACCAGTCAATTGGGGAATTCATTAAAAGGTAGACTCTTGGATCCCATTGACTAAAATTTTGTTACTGAGGGTGGGGGATGGATCCCAAGAATCTAAATTTTTAATAAATATCCAAGATGATGCTATTGCGTAAGGTTTTTAGGAATAATTGTTTTGTACAAAATGTAATTAATAGTGCACTTTGTATAGGTGTCCAGTTGTACATTTCTGTGTCCTATGTTTCTCTGCCTTGTAAATATTTTAACTGACTGTTTTATTGCATCCTTTGTATTATAACTCTAATAGAATATAATGTAATGGGTAAGTGGACCATTCTCTGATGATATTGCCAAAAGAACTACATCTGGCAAATAGTTCAGTATCCCTTCAGTTCATGATTGATCTTGAGAAACAGAAAAGTGACAGACTAGTGAGATATTGTTCATCAGACATTATACCAGTTTACTTCTGTTCTCTTCTCCTATTTGCAAGTTTAATTCATCTAAATGAACAAGGTCATCTGAAACATATTTCAAAATAAATATATGTGTGTATACGTATATACACATATATACATACACACACCATGTATATGTGTATATATACACATATGTATATGTGTGTGTAGACACACACCATATATATATACACATATGTGTATACACACACACACTACGCTATGGTATGATTGTATCTATTGTACATTGAGAGGATGAATATTCCTTAATATAATTGCTTTTATTTTTGGAGGGCTGAGTTATTAGAATGATATTTCCTAGATAATGAAACTATCAATGCTCATGACTTAGGCCTCCTAGACATGGGCGTTTTAAGAGTCATCAGAAAAAAGGGAGAGAAAGTTTGGTTGAAAGGATGAAAGCTAGAGCTGCAGAGCTTCCCACCCTTATCCTAGAAAGTGATTTTCCATTTTTGTATGCATCTGGCGGGGGGTGGGGGGGTGGAGGGGTGGTCTGTGTAATGAGCAAGTAAAAGACAGTGATGAACATCTTCTGTTCTGTATGTGAATTTGCACACATACTTACATACAATGATGTGCTTATTAGGGTGGTAGATAAAATATTCAACCAAATAAATGCTGTACATAAAAAAATTGAAAAAAAAAAAGCAACTTATGGTCAGCAGGGGCTCTAAGATGGTATGGCAAAGGTAAATAGTGTTATGGATATCAAGATAGTAGCTAAAAGAAATCACTAATTTTTTCAATAAAACTGTCTCTTTCTTCAGATTTCTTACAGAAGAGATGTACAGGACACCCATGTGTATAATGCAGAGCTTGACAGACCAGACATCAAGATGGCAACACAGATCTCCAAGATAATAAGCAATGTAATCTCTCTTTTTTGAGCAGACATAATTTCTTATTTTGCAGGAGACAAAGCATGGGTTGGCACTTTGCTGGTTAATGAGTAAAAGTAATCAATCTGAACTAACGACATCTCGTTTTTTTCTTATTTGCATTATACATTTGACTACATAAATTACTTGGGTCTATGCAGACATTGCTCAAGCTTGACCTGACAATGGTCAGTGTTACCGTTCTTTTAGAGAAATCAATGCTGCTGTCTATAATGTCATATTCAAATATCTCAGCCTAAAAGTGAAGGTTGTCAGTCAACTGGTCCATATTATAGCTTATCTTCCTCAACAAAACCAGAAAAACTATATGTATGTCAAATGCAAAGTCTCAATTATCCAAAAGTTTCCCCTATATATTTTTTTACTACTTAGCCATAAACACAGTGATGATGATGACTGGATATATAGACTCAAAATTTGTAATGACTTTACTGCAAAAACAGTTGAGTTTATTTAAATATACCCACTATAAAATCAATTCCTGCTTTAACATTCAGCATTTATTATTTGGTGAGCTATAGGAATATTTTTTATGGAATCTGAGTTTATTATATTTTATTTTGGCTAATGTCAATGTAAATGTCATTATATTAGATAGTAGAAATATATAACATTCTGTTACATATTTATTTTAGGCAGAATACAAGAAAGGACAAGGTGTCATGAATAAAGAGCCTGCTGTAATTGGAAGACCAGATTTTGAACATGCTGTGGAAGCTTCAAAACTTTCTAGTCAAGTAAGACTCTTGTGAATATTCCAGAATGATTTTATTCAAAGATTTTGTTTCTTAGCAGCACAGAAAATATTTCATTTTAGATAGTATCATTAGTTGTAAGACTATTCAAAGATGTTTCTGAAACCATTTCAGATAGGACTGCAATAATTATAAATTCCAGTGAAAGAAAAAATAAGTCCAATTTTAAGCTTGAAACTGTTTTCTCTCCCAGCTCAAATCCTAACCTCTTTCAATGAATTTAGTCATGTTCAAGTTTTCCAAAATTTCTAGAATCTAGAAATAGTCATACCAAATAATTACATTTCTGTTGATTTACATACATGTATACATATTTTTTATGAGTAATAAAAATGTTAATTTTTCAATTTCATTTAATAAAAATGGTGATGAAGATGAAGACAATTGAAATCTTATTGAAGAATATACATCAAAGATCTGAAAACGTATTAAAGACATGCCACATTTTTGACTGAAAGTCTCAACAATTCTCCCAAAATTAATATATAAATGTCATGCAATTTCAATTAGAATTCAATACAGTTGCTCCCCCTATATGAATAGATGATCTCCACATTTAAATGGAAAGGAAATGCCTGAGAATAGCTTTTAAAAATATGAAAATGAAGACCAGTGAAGGCAAACTTAAGTCATAAGTTCCCATAACATAATACAAAACCACTGGAATTAAATCAATATGGGATTGGTATAGAAAAAGATAAAATAATCAGTAGGATAGACTGGGGAATCCTGAAATAGATTCCAATCTGTATAAGAATTTAATTTATGATAAAAGTATTGGTTCAGGTCAGTGGGAAAAAGTTGTATTAGTTAAAAATGGTGCTGACATAACTGGTCATCCATCAGGGTAAAAATAAAATTGGACCTGAATCTTAAACCATATACAAAATGAATTCCAGATGGATTAAAGATGTGAATGTAAACAATAGAATAATTTCAAAATCTTGAAAGAAAATCCAGGAGACTATATATACTACATAGGGATAACAGAATTGTTCTTAAATAAGACTGGACATCCAGAAGCTGTAAAAGAATGCCTAGAAAAACTAGAATATATGAAAATTTAAAACTCTTACAATGCAAAAAGAAAACATTTGTAAAGTCAACAATGATAACAAACAATAATATTTATACATTTATAGTGTTTTTAACTTTGAAAATATACATTCATTTATTTGAAAAATGCTTAATTGAATTATGTTACAAAATGGAGAGGTATGAATAAGAAAAACTATAAAATCTAAGACCACAAAATAATATCTGAACAAATGAAAAGACCAATTATGCTCTTGGGGCAGGTTTCTCAATATTCAATGTCATGAAAATGTTAATTCTTCTAAAATTAAAATTAAAATTCCATGCAATTCCAATTATAATCTAATAGGTTCAAACATTTTTTGGAAAAAATTAAATATTTGAATATGTTATAAGTTAGACTTACTATGGAGAAGGAAGCGTCTGAGAATAGCTTTTAAAAATATAAAAAGAAGAGCAGTGGTCTTCATTATTTGGAAAATATTTGGAAAAATGTTTGTAATACCTATGATGATGACATACTAATATCTAATATATACAGAATTTCTTTACTATTAAAAAAAATGAAAAGCCCAGTAAAAAAAAGTTAGCAGAGAATGCAAATTGATAGTCACAGAAGAGCATATATAAATAGTCAATAAACATTTTCAAAAATACTCAGACTTATTAGTAGTTAGGGAAATACCAGTAAAGTAAAAGCAAAATGTTATTTATACACAGCTCATTCTCTGAGAATGGAGAAAGACATTAATGAGGGGTGTGCAGATAGAAAGGTTTTGTGTAAAAGGTAGGTTTGAGCTAGCTAAGCTAGATTTAAAGGAAGAGAAAGCTGTGCATCAGGCACCAGGAAAAGACCCCAAAGAAAGGATGGGAATAATACGTGACAGAGGAGACAGGACAAGAGGGGGCTGAGGCAAGGAAGTGCAGGTATAAACTCCAGGGGGTTTAGGAGGAGTTTAGCTGCTGTGTAATAATAACTGGGTCAGTGTGTATTTGTTTGGACTATGGCTGTACTTACAGAGTGGAGTAGCAACAATATGTCCTATAGAAGAAAAGGTAAAAAAAGAAAAAGTGACTTTGGACTCTATGAAGGGGCCCTCTGGACTCCTTGTCCCCATTTTAACTGTAGTCTCTCCAGTAGCCTTGACTGTCAGGTAAGAGATGAGTATTTTGAGCAGAGAAGCATTATGTGTAAAGAAAATGCTGTCAAAGGAAGGTTAAAGTGGCTGCCCAGGGCAGGGATGCCTCGCTTCCCAAGAGGTGAAAGTCCTAGGGAGCAGCCTGCATGGAACCCCTCAGGGTCATGAGAACCCAAAAAGAGAAGGGGTGGGGGAGAATGTGCTTCGCATTAATTGCTTTACAGTTTTTGAGATACTTTCAGTTGTAAACCCACTTTGTGACTGAGGAGGCTGCTGATGTCACAAGCGATTAGGGTCTAGTCTGGGTGAGGCACTCAGGGACTGGTTTTGGATTTGACTCCAGGTGCTTCTTCTTCCAAATAATGCTGGAGAACAGGCAGCACATATTTAGGACACGCACAGTGACTCTTTTTTTTTCTGGAATTGCTCTAGGTTTCCAGCATAGCTACCTGACTTCTTAGGATTTTAGCCTGTTCTCAGGGCAAAATTTCCCATCAATTGTTGTGGGAGAAGCAGTAGGTTCTAGAAAAGGACATTTCAGTTGAGAGGTTGAGAAAATAGGGTCTGGAGCAGCACTGCCTGAGTTAGATTCTTGGTTTTGCCACTTGTTATTCGAGTGACCTTGGACTAATTGAATTTCTCTTCCTCATCTGTATAATGGGGATGGCAGTGATACTTGCTTGCTAGGGTTGTAATGAAGGGTAGTGGGATTACTGTGAGTGAAACACTGAAAATGGTTCTTGGCCCCTAGAACAGTACATAGTTCCTTAGGGGTAATTTTGCTGTAGCTATTCAGGATAGTTTTCCACTCTACATTTTCACATGAATTCAAACACAGAATGAGGCAGGAATAGCTTCACTGGCCTTTAGTTTCCACTCTTAAATGTATTCCTTCACAAACTTAGTTGAGCGTCCTCAGGAGAAAGATTTAGTATTTGAACTTTTGTTTTCACATTTAAAATTCAGTCTCCAAAAATCTTATCATTTGATCCCTATGTGGTTTTTAGACAGATTTTAAAAATCTTGATTCATTTAGAAACTGAATGATCAGATGCTTAAGCAGACTATAATTTGTAAGATACATTATTATATTATCTTTGTTTTTTGGTAACAATTCCATCTATCTCATGGTATATAAACTCATCTGAAAATGGGAAAGCTGGGCAGATGAGTATATAGGACGTTTGGAATGAATCTGGTATGTTCCATATGTATATCAAGTGTATTAACTAGAAACAAAGACAGAAAGTACAGTTTCGTATCTTCATTGATAACTTGAAAATCATATATTCTCTTGCTGTTTAGCTAATGACAGATTGTGAATTCAGGAGGTCTCCAAGACAAATACATAGACGGGAAATGATTTTGGAATGCAATAATCAGGGAAGCTGGGGGCAGGATGCAGGAAGGAAAGAGCTAGATAGCGCCAGAAGGACTGTGAGGTTGATGGTGATGACAGGGCTGTGTGCATGGCCTGCAGTGATAAGATACACCTGATGAAAAGATGAGGCCAAGGAAGCGAGTGGGCAGGATGCTCCTGTTTTACCTGTAAATTGAGCTCTGTGGGATTCAACCCAGAAAAGGTAATGGAAACACACACACCACATCCTGTAACGTGTGCAGCAGCTTTGCTCACGTAAAGTTTCCCTTTTTAAAACTTCGGAGGCACATAAAATTATGGCCAAGTAAAGAAAAAGCAATAAAAATGAAAAAGTAAATCTCATCTTCCAAAAGAAAGAGACTGATGTACTTTTAAGTATCTCAAATATAAATGCGGCAATAGTTTTGTTTTTAATGCAGTCATTGTTGAAGTCATCAGCTTAAAAACTCTAAGAGTGGTTAATCTGTCAATATATTCATATATGTCATCTTAATTTATTACTTGGACTTTTTCTAGTTGAATTGGGATTTGTTGCTTAGTTTTATAATTTTAAGGAAAACTTTTGGTGTTATAATAATTAGTATTTGTTCTAAAATGATATTTGTTGTATTGAGAAGAGTAGGTTTTAAACCTGAGAATTACACTTTAGATTGCTGTACAAATTTAATAATAAATATTGTCCTCAGTTGTAAGGTGTATTAATTGATTTGAAGCATCTCAAGCTCTTCCTTGCTGGCAAGGACTCTTCCCCAACAGCCTCCTTACACCACCCATGGCCATAAATGTCAAGTCTTTGACTTGCCTGTTAAAATTGTATGACTCTCCTCCCCTTTATTTTTTGTTATTTTTCTTTATGGTTCTTAGCACAATTTCTAATAGTCACATGCATATTCATGTGTGTACTTTAAATAGCTGCTTCCTTTACTGCATGGCAGGCTCTGTGGAGACAGGCCTTTGTTGTGTTTATTGCACCAATAGAGAAAGACAAAAATTCGCTTTTCAATAGCTAGACATAGGCCAATGAAACAAATTTCCCTGTATCATTAACATTTTGTGCAAACTCCCTAATATGTTACGTTGTTATAAAAACTAAAAACTAAGGGCAAAGATACTCTTTTAGGAAAAATTCAGGCTTAAACATTGATTTTATGGTGAGTTCTACATAAAAATTTGCTTTTAGAGTCTTCCTTGACAGTTTTTAGTTTAATTTCATCCAATACTGGGTTATTTAGATATGTGACATTGTGTTATCATTTTCACTGATAATTAAGGTAAGCTTATCAAATTTTCTGTTTCTTTCTTAACATTCATTTCTATGACTATGATGAAAAGCTTTCATTTAGGGTATGTTCTTTTCTGCCTTTTCTGTTTCTTTGTGAATCTGAGTCATAGGTGATGTCATTGTAGAGCCCAGTACTCCTCAGAGTACAAGCTTCAAACTTCTAGTTTAAAATTGTGGCTTCCGACCATTAGAATACTGCTCTGTGAGAATCCAGCTATGAGGAACTAGTGTAAGTGATATCATTGTAGTTTAACCATTCCTGTCTTTTCTCCAAGTTTGGACCTCTGGAAGTCCTGCTAATTCTGTTAACAGTCTTTATACAATGTTTAGGAGCTTAATCCTATATACCTATCCTATATTAAAAAAAGTTAGTAGACATTTGTACTATAGGATGTGATATTCATAATGTCAATAAAATCATTTCCAGGCACAGTTAGTCATTTGTTTCCAAAATAATTGATTTAAGTATAAGGGGTAACATTGTGTCTCAAAGGCACAGCAAAGTCACTCAAAACCTACTCTTCCTTTTCTCATATGGTCTTAAAATTAGAAGGGAGATACTTTGTTCCATGATTGGGTCAGTTGCCTGTTAAAATCAAAAGAAAACATTGCCTTGATCACTTAGGATAGGTGAGATGTCAGGAAGAGGTAGACACTCAGATGTATGAACTGTGGCTTAAAACTAGGATAGACTGTTGAATGTGAATGTGTAGTCAGTGAGTCAGTGGTGAAAACTAGGACCCATTGAAACCATGTGGCTGTTTTCTTTGTTTACCTATCTGCAAACTTTACAGAAAAGGTAAAGGTTTTTTTTTTTTTTTTTTTTTTTTTTACACAATGCAGTTATTTTACTTTAATTAAGTCATGAGGAAAATTCTTGCATTTTTGTGGCTTAGGCACCTTTTGAATCAAATCACACAGAATACTGAAAGTTAGAATATATATTTCACAATACTTTGCTTATTGCATTCATTATAAGGATATGGATGAGAGATATACTTAAAATAATTAATTTCACTACAGAAATAGAATGGAAAGGTTAAGCAGCATTTTAAAACTCAAATTGTAAGGTGTATAGGCAATGCATAGCAGTGGTAGAAATCTTTAAAAATCAAGTTATCAAGAGCTATTACAAAATTGTTGCAAAATTTGAAGACTCATGGAAGTTACCTGTTCCTGCCTTTGAATGAAAGACCACTTCTCAGTATTTTCCATCCACTTATTCATCCAATCAGAAAGTTACTGAACTAGATATTACAGTTTAAACAGAACCTCTCCTCAACTAAGCTTACTGTTTATAAAGGGACGAGCCACAGCTCAGGTGTGCAAGGTCTGACCAGATGAATTTGGGGTGCTTCAAAAATAGATCAGCAGTAAATATTCTAGTCTGGGAGATCATAAGAGGCTTTCAGAAAGAAGTTACACTTGGGCTAATACCTGTAGGATGTGTATAAAATTTCAGGTGAATAATGGGAGCAGGTGGGGGGTAGTAGTTTGAGCAGGAAAGCAGATTATGGTTCTCTGGTAGACAGCTCAGTGGATAGAAAATTTCAATTGTAATCTGCAGAAATCTTGTTGGCTACAACTTCTACCCATTAATACTAACTGTACCTTTCTGAGTAGAACAAATGCTATTTTTCTATTTTTTCATATATTTGGAGAGAGTTACCACCTGACTTCTAAATCTCTTCAGTACAGTTTTTGACACAGAGTATATATTAAATAAATATTTTCTGAATGAATAAATAAAAGTCCCTTAGGAACCATAAAGTGCAATACAAATGCAATATTTTATATTTTGTATTTGCTGTTTTTCATTTCCTTTTACCATTTTCCCTACCTAATAGGATATAGCTCAAATCAATTTAACAAAGACCTTAGGGTGTGTATGTGTGTGTGTGGGGAACTTGGGAATTCAAGAACTACTATACTTTCAACTCATGCCTCAGGATTTGATTCATTCTCTGAGAATAAAACAAGTGTTGTCATTTTCATTATTAATTTATATACTTCTTTAATAGCCATAGAGTAAATGGCAAATTCTTTCAAAGCACTATGCCAGGCACTGGGGATACAAAAATATATAAAAATCTCTTCTGTGCTCACTGTCTATTTAAACAAATAGTTTAAATATATGCTCTCCTAATTGGAGCACATCTCCTAATTGGGATGTACTTTGAAATAATTTTCAAGCGTGACTGAGACTCAGTCAGGTTGGCTTTGGGAAAGTAGTACTAATCCCGGGTTCCATGGACTGGGGTCTCAGTCATGTCAGCTATCCCAGCCTCACAGGTTGGAACTCAGTACGGCTTCCAAGTTGAATGAGTAGAGGAAGAAAAGAAGAACCATTACGATATGGATTAACTTTTGTTTATCACAAATAAACACTCACTTGGAAAGAGCAAATGCCAGGTTTAGTAGCACATGAGCAGCTGTCAAGTTAATTGCAAGTCATCCCCCTCCTGTGTTCCTGTGCTCCAGGTGCGGCTGCGCTGGTTGCAGCAGGGCTTACAGACTGCCGGACAAGCTCCATGCTCAAGATCTTAACACTATCTGTGCCCCTCCGGTGCTGGAGGTGGGAGAACATGAGTAATTGAAAGAAAACTTGACACAAGCCCACATTATATAGAAGGATCAGTAGATGAGATTGTACAGCTATGAGCTGAGAGTGTGCAGGGCATTGTATCCCTCAGGCAGAATGTCTTATGTGGAGCGTGTGGAGGCATCTGGCGCCATTCAGATGGAAGTCTGTATATGTCACTTAAAGCACTGAAAACCGACGGAGAGACGAGCACAGATGAAAATACTGTGAAAAGTGCTCTAGCAGAGGGTTATAGAGGGCACAAGGGAAGCGGACCTATAAGCTTAGGGCAGGACCAGGTAGGGAAAATCTTTGGTTCGGTGCCAGCTACTGTGGAAAGTAGTGAGGGGGATTTATTTATTCCACTGGTGATATTGCTCCTGATTTCAAGATATAAAATAATTTTTAAAAATTTGAATGTTTCTTGTTTTAGAGAAGCCTCACCAATGAATTAGAACAAATGAGGTTTTGCTTGTAATTTATAAGTCAATATCAGAAAGTTCTTCCAAGTGTTATAGTCCCACCAGGATTTTTACTAGCTCTCAACTATAGGTACTAGACTTGTGTCCCCCAGGGAGACCAATTACTGAGGACACAAAACAATTTGAGCCATCCCCAGATTGCTTTTTAGCAGACAGAGTCTGAAGATGCATGGAATTATGAATAAAGGGACATTCTGAGACTGTTGTAAGAAAGTAAAATAGTGTAAGAATTGCAACATGATAAAAATATTATCAAATAGCAAAGCTTTTAATACTTTTGAGGTCTGTGCAGCCTTTCTTGGATGTAGGAATCAAAGGCGGTGTGAAATGGAAGGAGCTAGTTGTTTGTTTGGTTTTTTGATAAAGAGCTTGTATCTATACTCGTTAACATACATTCATGTTTCTCTCTTCATGGAGAAAAATATAGTTCAATAGGAAGTAAGCCGATAATCCTTGCTTTGGATTCCCTAAGACTAAAATAAAGAAAAAAATATGTCAGAATGAATATTGAAGATGATTTTGCTCCTGGAAGCAACTGTGGAGTTAAAGCAAAGGAAAAAAAAAAATGGCTTTAAATAGGCCCAGGACATTTTAGAAAATGTAATTCCTAATAATGATTGTTTTGAACAAATGGAAAATGATGAGAAAACTCATGGTACAAGCTATGTCCTGTATTCAAAATAATTTCTTAGGAAAACTCATATTCTAATTCTGGGGCTCAACTTCCATTTCCTAAATTCAGTAAGCGTTAAGGGATTTGTGGTCTTAATTTCTAATTCTATAGGAATGCAGAAACGCAAACTGACATTTAGAAGTCCTGAGCTTTTAGTGCATAATTCTTGTTAATAGGGTTTGAGTTCATGCCTAATTGCATTTATGATCAATGTTCAAGTGGAGCTTGTTTTTTTAAACTTTTATGCCTAATTAAGTTTTATACAGGAGAAAATATAACAAATTTAAACTACTGTTTAAGGTAGCATTTATATGATCTAATGAAAATCAAATGTATTATTTTAGAAGCTTAAAGATTAATGTGCTATTTAGTATATCCTGTTTTTCTTCTATGGCAGATTAAATACAAAGAAAAATTTGGTAATGAAATGAAGGATAAGAAACATCAT
The DNA here is from genome assembly GCF_014898055.3 of Talpa occidentalis. Taxonomy (NCBI): domain Eukaryota; kingdom Metazoa; phylum Chordata; class Mammalia; order Eulipotyphla; family Talpidae; genus Talpa; species Talpa occidentalis. The sequence goes on along the minus strand of NW_023601433.1, from coordinate 66,850,785 downwards.
TACAATCCCCTTGAAAGTGCTTCTTTTAGGCAAAGTCAGCTTGCTACCGTACTGGCGAGTGATGTAAGTTACTTTGTGTCTTGTGACTTGTAATTCATAGAAAATTATTTTCATTATCTTTTGATTCTTGTTTTCTCAGAATTGGCTATGTTGTAATTACTGACTATTAATCAAGATCATGTAATTTCCAAGTAATTTTAGTTGGAAACACTGAGGCATATTTTCCCGGGGCTTTTTTTTTTTGAGAAAAATGTATTATTGTAATTTGCTATTAATTGTTACTGATTACTAATTTGTTAATAAGTAGGAATAGTATTGCCAATAAAACTATTATGTCTCATCAAGATCAAAAAGAGATTATAGCTTTGCAGACGAGTAGTATGTTGTACTGTCAATTAGTGGCTATGCCAATGGTTAACGCATGTCATTATGCCCACAATATTAGGCTTTTGTAAATTATTGCCTGCTATTTGGTGGCTTATCATAAAGAAAATTTCAGAAATTATACTTGTGATGCTTAACATTTCTTTTAAAATTTAAATTTAAAAAAATTGTCCCTCTGTCAATGCTGCAAAATATTTCATAGGAGTTGTTTTCATTTCGTGTTTTAAAAGATGATCAAGTTTCAGTTTACAAGGAAAGTTTCCTTAAATTAGAGTATAAAACAGAAGCAGGAAAAGACCAATTACTCTACCACAGTAGAAAGATGTATAGAATACCTTTCCAAGTATTGAAATGAACTATTGTTGACTGTTGCTTTGCTAGATCATTTAAACCCTTTCACGCCTGTCATATCCTTGGGACTTAGTCCATCTTACTTTAATTAATGTTTAGAAGATATTGTTAAACTTGTGCTCAATAACTTTGCTCCACCAAAACCAAAAATGAATGAAATGAATGTTTTTGTCTTTCAAGATCGTTGGGAATAGCAGAATAATTTCTTTTCATATTTGATTATTGTTGTCCATAAAATCCTAAAGAACACAGAGTTACGATGTATTTAAAGGAAACTAGAACATAATATTGAAAGCTCAGGGTTTACAATATTACCCGGATGGACTTCTCCACTTAACACCATAACATCATTTTTCTGTGCCTCAGTTTCTGCATCTGTAAAATGGAGATACTTCAAGTATCTTCCTACTGCAGTTGTGGAGATAACTGCTTAACACAGCTAAAGTGTTTAGAAAAGTGTTTGCCACATAGTAGGCGCATGATATTTTTCCTATTGTCAACATGCTAATATTACTACTAATATTATTATATTTCCAAAACAGTAAAAAAAAAAAAGTCTGTATGACAATAGGATGAAGAACACCAAAGCCCTAAAATCTCCATAAACACAATCGAAATACAGTAGTCATTTCTGAAAAAACTAAAGTGGTTGTTCTAATAACGTCTTCAAAGTAAAATTTCTGTTAAATTTGCATGATTCTGTGGCCACCCTTTCTGAATAAACGCTAATAGGAATTATCAAAATATTTTCAGGTCCTTGAAAAATAACTTTTTTACACATTCCGTAGTTAATGAGCACCATCTAGTGGCTACTTGTAGAACCCGTATGTCAATTTACCACTGCTTAGTACTTTCTGTGTTCAAAATAATGGCGATAATGCAAAAGGATAATATTTTCTTCTCCTAGATGGTATTTTGTTCCATGTTATTTTCATAGGTGAAGTACAAGAAAGACATGCAATATATGCATGATCCAGTTTCAGACCTCCCTAACTTGTTTTTAGAACATGCTTTGAAAACCAGCAAAATGCTCAGCGGAGTAAGTGGGTTGCTGGATGACAGCTGTGGCTGCGCTGGGGGCTCTGTGGTGCTTGCGCCTGCAGAGTTCGTGCGTTCGCCTGCTTCCTCCTGCGTCTGTGTGTCCCCCGCATCAGTGACTAACTTTTTGGAAAGTAGTGATCTGCTTTGCTGCAACCCCACACACCTGTCACATTCCCAGTGGGCTTCCTTCCAGCTCTTTAATGTCTCGAATACAAACTTTTTGTTGAATGGCTCCTTTACACCTTTCTTCCTATCCTTCCTTCCTTTATTGAAATCACTTAAGGTCCAGCTCTTAAATGAGAGATCTTTTATTATACTCAGTTCAGAGTAGAGTGTCTGGTATTTAAGAGGCTTCGGTATAAGAAAAAATTGTATTTTCTTGGAAAAAAAAATCCTGCGGGCATTTACATTGACGCCATATTCTCATGTCAGTCTTGTGAAGGTTTGTACTCCTTTCAACGCAGCTGGGGAGGGAGTTTCTCCAAGTCTTCATGAGAGAACTTGTGTACAGGCTGCCTGGTGTCCTGGCATTCCAGTGGAACTCATACAAGGTGCTGTTTCAAACAAACTCTGCACCCGGACCTTGACCTCACCACCTTCCCTTCCGATTCTGACATTCAGGATGCCCCATGGGCAACTCTAACGTGACCTTAAGTCATTTCTATGCTTATTTTAACAAGTATGCCTTCTCTCAAGATTACCCAAATCTGTTCAATATCTGCTTGGGTCCAGGTATAGTGTAGAAGCAAAAATATGCTGGGCAAGAAATGTGAAAAAATGAAGCCCGTTGTCTTTAGGAGATGTGGCTGTAGCCTTGAATCTAAAAAATCTGTAGTCAGGCTCAAAGTATTAAGTAATGAGCTACAGCCTCAGTTTAGGCTTAAAAATGCCTACCCTTGGCTTTGATAGATTGAAATTTTGTTTATTATTTTATAATCATCCTCTCTCCACTGCCACTGTCATCATTCTTGAAATGTGCTACACATGTAAGTCTTTCATACCCACAGTGCCTTTTTAATGAATTAACTTTACTCACTGGTCCTTGGAGGAAAATCAGTCTATCCTTCCTTCCAGTCTGTGGGGCAGAGAATGAAGGTTTGAGGGCTGATAGGCTCAAGCTGTCCTGCCATCTCCATGCTCCTTTCTACTCCTCTGCACACAGTCTTCTGTTCCTGGAGAGTCTGTTTCTGCTGCCAGTTTTCCTCCATGAATCCTAGGTAGCTTCTAAAGCCTTTGGCATCCAGTTTTGATCATTAGGGTGGCATTTGCCCTTGACAATGCCTCATCCATACTTGGGTTAAACTTCTTGAGGACATGAGGAGTCTAGTTGAAAATAAGTCAATTAAAGTATTTATAGTGCTAATTGAAAAATTAATACTTGGAAGAATGCATCTACTCTGAGGCAATATTTCTTTTAAAGAACATTGGCCTTTATTTTAACATAATGGTAAAAAATCATAGTTTAAGATAAATTATCTCTATCAACACTTCAACAGAGAAAATCCAGAAAAATATATAAAACTTATATATTACATTTATTTTAGAAACTCTTTATAAAGTTTAACCTTCATTTGCTAGATTATAGATCCCCCCTCCATAGAAAAATTGTTACTGAATGAATAATTCATAGGAGAGAACTTTCAAGGTTCAAAAAAGGTGTTACTCTGAACTATCCACTTATTAAATTTGTATGATGATCCATTGGCTCAAATTTATTGTATGTCAGAGTTATCTTTTAAATTTTAATGTAAAGAGAATTGAAATTTTGTTGATTTATAAAGGCAACTTAATTTAATTAAGATTGAACATAAGAATGCTTAATAAGAAGACATTCTGCCAAAATTACTGGTCAGTTTGTTATAAGTAGCTTTTTTTTTTCCAAAGGACCTCTAAATGTCTTTGGAATAATCCATTTATTTTTTTTAACATGTAGCTGTAGAGTAAAATGAGTGCCTTGTGAGTTTACACAGCCATAATGTATGATTAATTAAATTTCTGAGGGCACTTTTCTCCCTGGAAATAGCACTTCACTAGTTTTCAGTGTCTGCTATAACTTTGCATGAGTTAGTTATATAATGTGTGTTACTCTGTATAATTCCCACTAGGAGGCAACAGAGACTAAGAAACTTGGACAGACTAACAGTCTAAGAACAAGTATTGAAAATTTCTTTTGCAGATCTTAGTTTAAATAGGTTTTCTTTTTCTTTTGTAGTTTTTTATTTTAAAGAGGAGTTTCTGAAATTCTCTGTAGCTAAAATAGGTATTTCTGTTAGGGACAGTTCTTATTGATCTTTTCTCAGTATATTGATATTTTAGACATAATATGCTAGACTTGATGATTTCTAGGTTTTAACTCAGTAGTGGGATATATTCCAGCGTGTTAGAGTCAATTCATGATAATTTTATAAATATATATTAAAAATAACTTCTAATCAAATTATAAAGTCTCTAAGTACATGGTTATCCTTTGAGATTGTCTTTATATATATTTTAATTTAGCAGAAAAGCTAGAACTTAGAATTTACTCTGTTGTCAAGTTGTACTATGTGAACATTTTCATGAAGTTCCTGGGCATTCATTGCCTCACTTTTTTCTGGCTAGTTTTGGGGGACACAACACTAGTTTCTTATAGGCAGGAAGCACCTCTGAGGGGACCACTGAAACAGGGGTCCTTATGAAACAGGGGTTCTCAGGTGCAGGTCATTGGACCATCTACCCTTCCCATCCCGGCACTGGGCAGCATGTCCCAAGAGCCAAATGTCAAAGTTGTCATCATGGCCAACTCTCTCCCGCTCCCTTTCTGGTGCTACTTACTTCCCCACTCTACAGGAAATTGCCATTATTACTGAAACCCTCATTTGCCTAAAGCAACTGACTTTAGCTTAAATCTCTGTAGCCTTGAGTCTTTGTATTATCCATTATTTACCTCTTAACTTCTCTTCTTAATAGTGCAGAGTAACTAAGTCTTCAATTCCCAATGACAGAAGTCATGAAGCAGTTTTTGTCACCTATATTTTGCTTACCTGTTTTTTGTGTTTAGCGTCCCACAGTTGCCAAGTTTGTCAGCCTTATTCATTCTGGTCTGTATATCTAGACAGTAAATAATCTTAATCCAGTTTTTTCACCTTAAAAATTCAATTGATTTGTACCCAGTTTTCTTAGTTTCTCTTCCTGGCCCCTCCTACCCTCTCCTTTTATGACAATTACTTGAGGTATTTCTCACTGTCATTTTCCTTATGATCCGCAATCTTCCTCAGAGGTGAGCCTTTCCAGACAACTTTTTAGGTTTCGTGCCTCTGGCTTTCCTCTCCTCTGTTGTTTGTTCTTTTCTTTCCTTCTCTTCTTGTAGATGCTATTAAAACACATTCCCTTTGAAGTAGAAGACAAGTAAGAATCACCTTTATTTTGCTCAACTTGCCTATTCCTGCAGATCCCACCACTGGCTTCTCCATTGCCACTCCTTGAGTCCTGAGCAACATTTAGGTTGTGTTTACAGCTCACTGTCCCTGCTGCTCTGGAGTGTGTCGTATGCTCTTCACATTGACCACCCACAGCTGGTTTGTCCTGCATTCTCTGTTCATCTCAGTGTCAGAAATCTCCAAAGTGACCAGTGACTGCAAATGGGTTCTGATAACATCTCGGCAGCTTTTGTTGGCTTGTATTTCACTGTTTGCATCCCCGAGTATTAGTTGCACCAATCAGCCTCTTTTATTCTAAATTTATTTTCATATTCTCTGTTTTAGCGAGAGTACAAAAAGCATTTTGAGGAAAGCAAAGGAATGTATCATTTTGACGCGGATGCTGCCGAGCACCTGCACCATAAAGACAATGCCACGCTGCAGAGTCAGGTATGTGTCCTCCTGTGTGGGTCCTGTCACCTCTCACGGCCTGAGTCTGGACAGAGACTGTGCAGATGCTGAAAAGAATGAGCATCCTGAGCAGAGGAGCATTGCTTTGGAAAATCTTAAACACTTTTTTCTATTGCTTTGGGGAAAACTTGAATCATATTTCAGTATAAAGATATATATTTTTAAAGATTTATATATTTATGCATGTAGGAACTGGGGTACAGGCCAGAGGTGCTGGGGGTGGGGTGTGTGTGTGAGAGGATTCACCAGAGACAGAGTGGGAAACAGAACAGGTAGACTGACTAAAATACACGGCTGAGGGGAGCAGTGGGCAAGTCAGGAGAGGTCTGCTATGCCATGTGGGTAGCTCCTTGGCTGGGGATTGAACTCGTGCTGCAGTGGCTGCAGACAGTTTCATAGGCTGTGTCTTAACCCCTTGCACCACAAGGGAGGCCCTCAGTATAAAGATATTTTTATAATATAAAAGTTACTTTACACAATGTAAAACTTACAAGATAGAAGATAATTAAACTGATCAAATATCGTGATGATTTAAATTTTTATAGTCAACTGATTTGTCAGTTTCCAGCTACAAGGCTTATTATTACTCAATTCAATTATGTGTTATTAAAAAGGAAAAATTACAAGACTAGACTAACAGTTTCTTTCAATTGTGAAAAACCAGTGTATTATTTGACAGAAATTGAAAAAAGTATCTCCTATGCATAAAGTTGAAACTTATTTTTATTTTGAGTTTTAATAGTTGGCAAAAGATGTCATTTCCAGTTTCTGATAAACTAAAATGTCATATCATCCTTTTTTTATGTATCTAATGAAACATAAACTTAATAATGACTTGAAACCCACTTTTATGTATTTAAAAAAGTATGCAAACTAGCTCTTCTTAAGATTTGGAATTATACATTTTTTCTCTTTGCATTGTTACTTTCATTTCATTTTTCTCACAAAATTTTATTGTAATGTAGTATATTTACTAGACTTCAAACACCCTCATTGATCACTCAGTCACACTTCTCTGAAACAAAAATATGCCTCCAAATAGGAATTTTAAAATGTAGTATATTTTCTGCCATCACAAAGTTTTAAATATTGAAACTTTTCCTTTGGATCTAATTATTCAAATTATTGTTGTTATTATACAATTTAAGGAACAATTTCATAAATTATCAATGAAAATATATTTCTGAATGAAATAAATCATGAAGTTATCTGCAGCCTCTGCAGCATGAGTTCTATCCTCGGTGGGCCAGGGAGCTACCTACATGGCACAGCAGACCTCTCCTGTCTCACCCACTGCTCACCTCAGCAGTGTATTTCAGTCAGTCTGCTTGTTCTGTTCCCCACTCTGTCTCTGGTGAATCCTTGCATCCCCCTGCACCTCTGGCTTGTACCCTAGTTCTTGTATGCATAAATAAATAAATCTTTAACAAAAAAGAAAAATTCATGATATAATATTAAATAGTGCATAGTAAAACTGAAAGAAATAATATAAAAACTGCGTATTTTACTCTCTGTCTGTGGGAGAATTGAGCAATTCCAGAGAATTCTGTTCTCCTTTTCACAGAAAAATAGAGAATCAGACATGTTTTCTTTCTTGTTCATGATTTACTAATGGGCATTCAAAATAGTCACAGGGACTTCTCTCTCTCTGTGTCTCAGTTTCTGTATGTACATATGCTTATACCATGTATATATATGTTTATAAACCAACATATATGACATATATCTCTCAGCTAAATACAGAAATCCTAGAACAATATTATTCAGCAGTTCAATTTTTTTTTAATTCTTAAAAGTTTGTACTTATTACCTGTTTACTTTCTTTATATGTCATTAACCATAGGGAATCCAATGATCAACCTAAATGGCCAGAAAAATGTGATTTTTAGAAAATAGGATGATTAATTTTGGACACATATTTATTTGACTTTACTCATACAAGTGTTTGTGAGGTTTATATGCCTCTTATACTTTTTTTAAAATGAAGGTTAAATACAAAGAAGAATATGAGAAAAATAAGGGGAAATCAATGCTTGAATTTGTCGAGACACCATCTTATCAAACTTCAAAGGAGGCTCAGAAGATGCAGAGTGAGGTGGGTTCCTTTGATTTGTTATCCACCGTTTCATGAAAATTTGTCATTTTACAATTAAGAGAAATCAGTGAAATGGTTCAGAAGGTTTAGCAGGTCCGGAAGAAAACACCTGACTGGGAAGATTCAGGGAAGCTGCAATCTAAATAGGGGCAATTTCTTGTAAAATCAATTGGTTTTTTTTCCACCAATGTTTCCATTAATGTTTTTTAAGCACTTATTCTTTAATAGGTAATATGCTAAATTATTTTCTATATGTCAGCTTATTTAAGGACATCAGGCAGAAATCATGCCTAGATAGATAATGCATCCACTGAAATTAATTGTCTTACCTAAAGTTAAATGGTTGTTTTAGGACTGGATAAAAGTCATCAACATCTCCCTTTTTACTGTTAGTTTATTTAATTGATTGTCTCTCCCCTACTCCACCCAATAAACAGTGACATGGAATTTTTTAAACATTAAGCAAAGAGATCAGTTAAGAGTTTTCCCCCCATTTATGTACTTTATTCTCTACTTAAGACAATGCTAGTCACATCTAGTTAGTCCCCATACTGGTTTCCCTCTGATCCAGTAAGATTTCTTCTGTTTTTTTCTCCCCTACTATTTTGGGGGACTAATCATCAGACATAGAGGTTTTTTTTCCCTGCAGCCAATATCCAAATTCTGTGGGTACAACTGAGTCATGACTTCAAAGGAACAGAAATAATTAGCTTAGTATCATTTGGTTACAACTCCAGAGCTCTGCTCCATGCATGTTCAATAAGCAAGATCTTTGCTGTCCTCCCCCGCCCCCCCAAAAAAAATACTGAAAATAGGGAGAAGTGATAACTTCTGGACAAAAAGTCTGTCATAGGGATTTTTAAATGTATATGACATTTGTTGAAATGTTCGATTTTATCTTCTCAGGGAAAAGGAAGTCTATATTACTATAGTTTGTTGAATAATCACAATTGCTTAATACATTTTTCAAAAAAGAGAAGAGAAAATAACTACTTATTGTTTTTGTGCCTCATATTTTTTAAGCCAGTTTGATCAGGTAAATAGGTGAATATTTGACTAAATTAGCCATTTGTTTTAACTGAATTGACAAAGCTAGTAAATTTGGTTAAAGTTCAGAACTTCGCACAAAAATATATTTCATGGTATAACTATCTGGAAGACCTTTTGTCTTAGGTTGGACTGCTATAATACAGTACCTCAGACTGGGGGGCTTAAACAACAGATATGGTTTTCTCAGAGTTCTGGAGGCTGGAAGTCCAAGGTCAGGGTGGGAACATGGTTGGATTCTGATGAGAGCCTCTTCTGGGTTACGGTCATATCCCTATTTATCCTTAATGTGGCTGAGAACAGAGAGGGAAGCAGGCTCTCTCATTCCTCTTACAATGACACCAATCCAATTCATGAGCACTGCAAGCTCATAACCTCATCTAATTCTAACCACCCTCCAAAGGTCCTCCCTGCCCCCCCACCCCCCACCTAATATCATCACATTAAGGTTTCAACATGTGAAAACGTTTTCTGCATTTGGAGACTTTTTTGCCAAGTATTGCACAGACCCTTTACATTGCTGTATTGTTTTCCATTGCAGTGTGTACTTTTCTAGTGGGCTAGAGCCAACTTTCCAGCACTCCCATGTTTTAGTGGCATAATGTGGCTGTTGTCACTGACCTCTAGCCTAGAGAAAGGTTTCTACTTTTGTGATATGTTTTGGTGCTTTTGCTTAATGGCATCTCTGGAAGTTTAGGACTCTGAGTTGTTACATAAATTTGCACTAAGTCTTGGTGTTCAGTCACAGGAACAGGAACATCCATGTTGTGTACGCTTGTGTCATCCTGTCTCGTGGTTCTCTGATTTATTTCTATACTAGTTCATTTACTTTCATCTCGCCATCAAATCCTGGAACTCAGCATCTGTGATTCATATACACTAGTTCCTCATTTCTACATTGGAAGTGATGGTATTTTATGATTTTGAATTTTAGATCCTTGTGTCTCTTGGTGATCTCTTATCTACACCCAACTTAACTCTCTTACTCCTGTTAAGTGCACATAGATGACAATCCAGTTCCCGGACCATGTTTTTTCAATCATTGTATTCATGCCTGAGCTATGCCATTCACTGGAGCTTCAGATACACCTGTGAAAAGGAGCTGGTCTCCTCTTAGAGTGAAAGAAGTTAGGATGTGCTCCCAGCTTGTCTTTCTGCCAAGTGGGGAAACTGGGTCACCACCTCAGTTTGTTTTGAGTGTGGGTCTCACTGCACAGCCCTTGCCCCTGGTCCCCAAGCTGTCACGGACAGTCATACCTCCTCCTTTATTGAGAAGACCAGGACCTTTCTCAATGTCCCTCCTGGACTTTCTCAGTGTTCCTCCTCTCAGCCTGACGCTCTTCTTATTTTAGGGGATGTGCTAGCCTCTCTTGTCTTATTCACAGAGAGATACGTTCCCTCTTGTTTTCCTTTTCTTTGATCCTTTTTGTGCATTCTCTTCTGAATATCCCCTTCCAGAAATAAATAAATAAATAAATAAATAAATAAATAAATAAATAAATAAACAAACAAACAAATAATCCCTTTCCCTTCTTCTTTTTCCCTATTGTTGGAGGACTCAGATCCTTCTGTAGATAAGTCTCCAGGAAGGGTGTTTGCGCTGCGCATCTGCCCCTGCACCTTGTCCTTCCGTAGATGTGCAGTAGAGCTTGGGGTTTGCATTTTGATGTAGTTGGTCCAGCAACCAGACTTTGAGAAACACTGACTCAATGAAGGAAGCTAATATTTCCCCTAACTAAAATCATAGAACTCAGATGGATTTAAAAAAAGTCCAAAAATTATATAGATACCCACGTCTTATATAGTTGGTAGACAAAATTGACTTAATTATCTTTACATGAAGCTCAAAGTTGATTATTTTCTAATGTAGTTTGACCCTCCAAAGAGAAAAAAGTCCCCCAAAACAAATTTCACTGTGCAGATGACAGGGACTTTAAAGATAGCCCCAGCACTGAAGAAGTACAGTACTTCCCATGTAAGCACGCTTCCTTGTACAGACTTTGATAGTCTGATAACTAGTATTTTGTTTTACTGTTGCTGTGACTACACAACACAAAAGGAAAATAAAATGTCGACACCTAAAAAGAAAACCAGTTAAATGAATTAATTAATGGCTTTTAGTTGGTTGTTTTGATATCAAGTATAAATTGCTTTAATGTTTACACATCTGATGTATTTATGTGCTGTAGAATTAGGGCTCTATGGATATTTTGTTAATGTTGGCTTTCAGTTTTTGCTATTCTGATTTCTAGTATTTTCACCAGGGAGGAATTATCCTATGCAGAGGCTGAGACATATTTTCCCTTTAATTATAGCCATTGGCTATTAGATTTTTAAAGCTCAGCAATTATGTTTCTGCTCAGCAGGGCTTGAGAAAAGAGAAATCTTCCAACAGAAAATAGATTTGGACAAATTTATTCTATAATAGCTAGAAAGATAATATGTCTAAAAATCTTACTTAGTTTGCTGTGAAAGATGTCTTTAAACTCCAGACCAATGAAGTAGCTATAAAGACAGATGTCTTCGAGATGGTTTTTATTCTTAAGAGGTAAGCTTGACCATGAATTTCTTGAGGGGCCTCTTACATGTGAAACTAAGCATTTATGATCTTAGGAAAAGATCTAATTTTTTTTTTGTAGCCTATAATCATGTTTCTCTCACTTTCTTCTAATGCCAGACATAGGTTGAATCAGTGTGTTTTCTAGAAGATAGCTCTAAACCTGACTTTGAAAAGTTCTTTGTGTACTGATTCCTACATGTCGCACTCCTAACAAAAAACACACTGAAGTTTTATTCCCCCTTATACATTGACCACTTCTAGTCATAACTGACCTTTCTTAATTACTTCCTTCAATAAAATAATTTTTTTTCAGAGGAGGAGAGCTCCTGGAAATGAAATGTCTGATATAAATAAAGAAATACACATATACTTATATTTCACTTTTTTGAAAAGTCTTTTTGTTTTGATCAGGAAACACCTTAGATTCAGCCTTAAGGCTTTATTATCTCTGCTCCACATTAAGGTGAGGACAAGTTCTTGTCATTCTTCCTTGGTGTATCTGTAATTCTTTTAATTCAGAATGTTCTCAGTGTAACTTCTTAAATATATAGTTTTGTTAGGTTTTAGTACTTACAGAACAATTGTTGTGGCCTTTTCTCATGGCTATTCCTATATTATTTGTTAAAAAGCTGTGTGTAACATAAATGTGGTAAGGGACAACTTTTATTCTCCATCATGGTTTGGAGAATTTCTTTATAAAATTATTTGTTTCCATGGTGAGTATGTGATGAATAGAGAAATAGCTTTTCATTTTGTATTAATAGCAAGCTCATACAGAATTTACTTTAATATGTTTGTGATACAATTTGAATTAAATATTTAGCTGGTAAAATCTGGACCGTTGTTTGGTAAATATTTGACATATTTTTATTATTTAGAGTGACTATCTTTATAGTCATGAAGTACACACTGTTATTGATCTTCAGACATGTAGTTGGAATGCCAGAATTTAGACACTCACAGGTGGAGGGTGACAGAGAATGTCAAAGGGCCAGTGGGGTGTGGATTTAGGCCATCCACAATTACTGCCATCATCTTTCATTTCTTTTTTTTTTTTAAATAAAGATTTACTTTATTTATTTATGCATACAAGAACTGGGGTGTAGGCCAGAAGTGTGGGGCGGGGGTGGTGGTGATGAGAGAATTCACCAGAGACAGAGTGGAGAGCAGAACAGGCAGATCTACTGAAATACACTGCTGAGTGGAGCAGTGGATGAGACAGGAGAGGTCTACTGCACCATGTGGGTCAGCTCCCTGGTCACCATGTGGGTCAAAGTCATGCTGCAGAGGCTGCAGATAGCTTCATAGTGCTGAGAATTAACCTCTTGCACCACCAGGGAGGCCCATCTTTCATTTGTTTTTGTGATCTCTTACCTGAAGAACCATTGATAGGTTCAAGATAAATTCTCCTCTCAGTGTAACTGGATTCATCTCATAAGTGCCAAAATCATTGTTGGAAAATCTTTGACTTCCCTTCCAGATTGCATTACATTTTAGAAATGGTCTTGCCTGAATTCACAAAAGACTGAGAGAGGGATGAGGATATGAACAGACATGATCTTTGGTTTGAATGGACTTCCATGCCATCAGGTTTTCTTCAAGTGAATGATATAATTTGAGTGAACTAGTGAGGTGATGCAGTTATTGATGTTATTGGTGATGCAGATCAATGTTATTGGTTTTCTTCCCCATGAGGGCTAACGTCAAACAATAACGTACCATTGAGATACTATACATACTTATTCACAATTCTTCCCCAGAACACATGGTACTTGAGGACCTTGCTTTTGTTTGGTAGAATTCTAAAATTTATGATAAAGTTGGAGTTATTTTCCTGGTGATAAGAACACTCTGAAGTGGTAGAATAATACAAGAAAAATATCGGTTTTGTTCTAGGAACTCATTTTGATATCTTTTCATCAGTCACTAATATTTTCTAAATTAAAATTTATGTGTTCTTATTTAACAGAAAGTTTACAGAGAGGATTATGAAAATGAGATTAAAGGAAGGTCATCACTGGATTTAGACAAAACTCCGGAATTTTTACATGTAAAATACATCACCAACCTTCTAAAGGAGGTAAGATGCTACTTTTTACTATTAAATATCAGAAAAGAAAACTTAAGAAATAACCCGGAGAATATTTGCTTAGTAATCCATTACTAATTCAGGGATTGAGATATTTATCCATTACTCTTTCCCTCACTTTGACCTTTACTAATAAAGTTTTTCGGTTTTATTGAAAACAGGAAAAACTGGGTTAGCATTTCCACTTAGAGACACAGGAAGAAATTAACAGGATTTCCTAGAAACACTTGAAAAATATCTTGTGTTTGGGTTGTAGCTTAGAAACTCCATAAATACCTATAGCTTTATGGCAGATTGAAAAAAACCTTTGAATATGAGTGAGGCAAGCTTTCCTGCAGCGTTCTTGTCACATCTGACATTGGAAACGAGGTGCTCGTGTGTCAAGGTCTGAATCAATAACACATTATTTATAAGTGGTGTGTGTTCTAAGTAGGGAAATATACATTTATCATATAGAACATAAGAGCTCATGTTCATTGTCCATTGTTGTTTCAGCAGGAATCCCACCTCCCATCCCCAAGTTAGTGGTCAGTTTTGGCTCACAATTAATAAATTTGTTGAACATGAAGGTCCTCAAAACTAACAATTAAAAATACCATGCTCAGGGCCTCCCCAGTGACAAAGGGGTTAAAATCTCAGTACTATCAAGCTATCACCAGCAACTGCAGGATGAGTTGGATGTCTTGCTTCTCCTGTCTTGCCTGCTGCTCCACTCAGCAGTGTATTTTAGTAGATCTGCCTGTTCTGCTCCCCACTCTGTTGCTGGTGAATCCTCTCACCCCTCTTGCCCCAGCCCCCCACACCTCTGGCCTACACCCCAGTTCTTATATGCATAAATAAATAATATAAATAAAAAAAAACTTGTTGAACATTAAGGTCCTCAAAGCTAACAATTAAAAATACCATGCTTAGTCCATCATTTTAAAAGGTTGTTTTCTGTTTTTGTTTTTAAGTGGCTAAGAACTAACTTACAGCTCTTTCAGCTCTCCGTTTTAATAGATTTTCTTTATCTTAAGGGGAAGTGTTAGAGGAATCCATTTCACTCTAAATTTTGATCTGAAGAAAGTATTCCTGAAAGGAATATCTTAAGCCAGTGAAATAAATAGAGTATAATTACCTCTCTAGAGGTATATCCGCCAAATGCCAATTGGCTTTTACCATTTACCTGCTTCTAGAAATTGATTGTGACTCATTGGTGTATGTTGGGCTGAAATAGGCATAATACTTTTTATCTAATAGTTTTCTTTAGATAGTTTTCTTACTGCCCCATCTTTTCCCACTTGTAGTTCCTATAATTTTTTTTGTAAGCTAATCAAATGGTAATTTCCTACTATTATTGCTTCCAATTAAAAAATAGGCACTATTTATATAGATTTTTTGAAGGGTATAAACAAATTTATCATTAATACCCAAATGACAATGTAAGATCTATTTTGAGATCTATAAATGACTTTATTATACATACTGTTGCCTTTTTCTTTTATTTCTCTTTTTAACTTACTGATTCAGAACGTTTCAGCATAGGAAAAGCCCAGAAGACTATGATTAAAAACCTTTTAATTAAGTTACAGAGATGTCTAATTTTAAAAGGGAATCTTTGTGATAATGAAATTGTAACTCCCCTTTCTAAATGTAGGCTTTTAGCTTTAAGATGACTTTGTATTCTTATGTTTTTCTACATTTATGTTGCCTTTTATAATTTTCAAAAATACCCTTTTATGCTTCATTTCATTTGATTTTCCTCCATTGCCCTTTGACCTTGGTAGAACGGGTATTTTTATTTTCATTTTGCCAGTGTGGAAATCAAGGCTGTGTTACTTAAAGTCTTCCTGAAGGTCACATGACAAAGAAGTGAAATAATTGACTTTCATTCAGGTCATTTGGCTCTTTTCAAAATTACATGCAGGTCATTACAATGTCTTGTAGGCTATTAGTTAAGCAGAGGACCAGTTAATTTAATTATACTGGATAAAGAAGAAAATAATATCAAACGAACCCTAGAATTGACTGGATTGTGATTGCTTATCATTAAAGGAAGTTTCATTTTTCATCTAGTAAGTTAGACATAACTCTAACTTAGTTGGAGTAAAATATGATTGTTTTCATAATCCAAGTAGTGTGAAAATAAAAAATTCATTAGCACAAAGAAACTTCTGTTGTATATAAGTACTTATAAAACATTTGGTAAAATAGGTAAAATTCAAACATGCTATCAGTCAAAAATTATTTCCCTTTGCAAAACATTTTTTTAAACTTGGCTACATCCATTTTTATAGTTTATAAATGATTTTTGCAATTTTCCATTGTTTTCAACTATGTTCTTTTAATGATTCATATTTTGTAGATCATTTTCAAAGATATACTTCAAATAATAAGAGGCATGTATTCCTAAGATATTTCTGACCTTTGAAAGAGAAGTAATCATGGGCCTCCCCAGTGGTGCAGGGGGTTGAGCACAGTGCTGTGAAGCTGTCCGCAGCCTCAGCAGCACCGGTTCGATTCCCGGCCGGCCAGGGAGATTCCCACATGGCGTGGCAGACCTCTTCTGTCTCACCTGCTGCTCCCCTCAGCAGTGCTCTTGGTCTGTCTGCCTGTTCTTTCCCTGCTCTGTCTCTGGTGAATCCTCTCACCCTCCCACACCTCTGGCCTGTACCCCAGCTATTGTATAAATAAAAAATAAATCTTAAAGAAAGGGAAGTAATCATTTTTAAATGTTGTACCATTATGGTACCAAAATATATTGGAAGAAAGGAAGAAAGAGAAAAATATGAGATATTGGAAGCCACCCTGACATGAATAAAAGAAAAACTGAAATCTCTGTAGAAAATAAATGGCATGAATAGTCAGAGTTCTTTCTGGAAATATTTTCTCCTTTCTGTGGTTTTTATAGAACATATAAAACAGCATATCAGTAAGTGCTTCCCAGTAAATTTTGAACTGTAATATTCTTGTCTCATAGAAAGAATATAAAAAAGATTTGGAAAATGAAATAAAAGGGAAAGGGATGGATCTTAATTCAGAAGTTCTTGATATTCAAAGAGCAAAACGGGCATCTGAAATGGCTAGTGAGGTGAGTATATTTATTTAACAACTGAGAATATATTTTCAGCTGATTTTCTCTTCAGCAAATCTTTCTCAAAGAGTGTATATGTTCTACAAACTTTACGTGTAAATGATAATAAGCAGCTATATTCAAGTAATCTTTTTTCAATCAATGCATTTTTAAAAATGATTCTCTCTGCCTCCTTTCTATGTGGAAATGATCATTTTAGAGAAAAATCCGTTTCTCTCTCTTCTGGCAGAAAATTTCGTGATTTTTTTTCAAGGAATTAGCTCTGAATTTTCGATTTATACATTTTGGACAGGTTGATTTTCATTACCTCCCCTGTCACAATATATATTTTTAATTCTATTAAAATATTTTAAAAATGTTCCCTTTAATTATTAAAGAAGAATATGTACAGGCTGAACATACTTTTTTTTTTTTGGTAAAAACACAAGTTAGAATACTTACATGTCAGACACTGTTAAATGACATAGGGTGTTAAGTAAACAAATGTGGGACCGTGAGAAACAAACCAGAGCACCAGCACATTGCACTCCAGACCCCAGCACAATGATGGGGGTCACATGTGGACCCAGGATTCAGGTTGATCCAGTAATATTCCAATGTTGGACCTTGATTGAAACTATATATAAGAAAATAGGTGCTCACATTCCACTGGGTTTACTGGGGTGCTGGTTAAGGGGTGGTGCTTGCTTATCCCAAGGCAGATTAGAGGAGGCTTCAGTGAAGCTTCTGAGAACTACAATGTGACCCTTTCAGTTAAGAAATGCTGGTGGAGGGCCTCCCCAGTGGCGCAGCGGTTGAGCGCTGGGTTGCGAAGCTGCCCGCGGCCTCTGCGGCGCCGGTTCGATCCCCGGCTGCTCCCCGGCCACCAGAGGAGGGTCCCACATGGCGCGCAGACCTCTCCTGCTGCCCGCTGCTCCCCTCAGCAGTGAACTTCGGTCCTTCTGCCTGCTCTGCTCCCCGCTCTGCCTCTGGTGAATTCTCTCACCCTCCCGCGCTTCTGACTGTACCCAGTGCATGTATAAACAAAACAAACAAACCAGCAAACAAATAAATAAAAGCATGCCTCTATTAAAAAAAAAAAAAAAAAAAAAAAGAAATGCTGGTGGAGATCTGACCCCACTGAGGAAAGCCGGAGGGTGGCAGGCAGCTGATTATCTGCCAGGAGAGTCACTGGTATGCTGGAATCTCCCTACATCCTTAGGGTTAGGTTCTGCCAGGGGGATGGGAATGACATAATTGGGTTAGACAAATAAACCTGGCGTGGCTTAGGATTCTTGACCAATAAGGATTCCATTAAAAATGGCAGTGGGATGGAGGAGGAGATGCATACTGAACAGGCACTTGCAAAGCTCTTTTCAATTGGCCCCTAATTTTGTTCTCTTCCTGAGAGATAGTCATTGTCATTAACGTGTTGTACAGCCTTTCAGGGCTGTTTTTATGTATTTTTGGGTAAACATGTACTTCTATACCCATAGACTTAAAAAAAACTTAAATATCACATTTTTTCTGTGCTTGCTTTTCTCGCTTAATATCATAGACCCTTTCCCATGTTACTTTATACAGTTCCTACAGAAAAATGACATGTTCTATTACATAAATATGAGTATGCAACCATATCCCTCTTGTCTGATAAGCATTACCACATGGAAGTCGTACGTAAAATGCACAAAAACAGAAATCTCAACATTCCATGCTCAAACCAAAATCCTTACTATCCCCCTATTTTTCCTCCCCCTTTTTACCGCTTTCTCAAATGAAATCCCAGAAGTCACTTAGATTCTTCTTGTCAGCAAATTTTATTGACTCCAACCCACAATGGTTTCCTAAATCCATCTACTTCTCCCCACCCTCGTCCAGGCTGCCATCTCTGTGACCTGGATCATTGTGATAGCTTGCCAGAACAACCCTTGCAGAATTAAATGTCTATGTAGAATCCATAATCTTTGCTCTGGTGTTCGAATCCCCCTCTGTGAACAGACCATGCCTGTCCTCATTCTATACCCTTCTTATGTCCAGGCTGCCCACCACAGGCGTTAGGGTCTCTGTCCAGCTCTGTTCTCTTCCATTAAGTCCTTCCCCTGGTCTTTGCAACGTTGGATCTTTTTGTGCTTTTTTCTTTATCATTAATTTCTTAGATTGATGTCACTGTTTCAAATTATTATAGAGCCTTAATTGCATGTTTTATTTTCTATAGAAAGACTATAAAAAAGATCTGGAGACAGAGATTAAAGGGAGAGGCATGCAGGTGAGCGCAGACACTTTAGAGATCCAGCGAGCTAAGAGAGCCTCCGAAATGGCCAGCCAGGTAAGAATGTAATGGGTTACCAAGTTTGAAACAAACATTTGAGAAATTGTATGTGGAAAAAATATAAATGGCATTTCCACATGAGTGGTTTTGAGATTCAAACACATAACTATAAACATTCCTATGGAAAGTTGAGCAAGACTCTGATGATTATTTCCTGTTCCTTTAGAAAGAATATAAGAAAGATCTAGAAAATGAAATCAAAGGGAAAGGAATGCAAATGAGTATGGATATCCCAGATATGCTTCGAGCCAAGAGAGCGTCTGAAATCTACAGTGAGGTTGGTAGAGAATAAAGTTGCTCAGAATTATTTATTCTAATAGACTGTCACCATGTGCGCTGTGTCTGACATAGATTTTCAGGGGCCATGTTGGTGTGTTGTATTTAAAGTCAGTTCACTGTGTTGTAAAGGAACCATTTGCTAAACTTGGCTAATCTCACTAATGAAGAGACAACTGCTATAATTCTATTCAACAAACATTGAGTGCCTGAGCCACCCCCCACCCCCATGCCCGCCTTTGAGTCCAGACATTTTGACTTTTTTTTTTTTTAACTATTGCACACTTGACTGTAATGCTCACACTACAGAAAAAAAGATTTCAAAATAAGTTGTCTCTTACCCGCTTCATAGTTAACATCATTAAAATAAGCAAGCCCAATTAATATTAAGAGCAGATAAAACTGCACAAGATATAAGGTGAAATTGAATATTAAGTAAAAATTAAGACAAAAACTAAGTTTTCTTGGTAAAATTTAATTCGCCAAGTATATCTATTACCTATCTATCCAGAAAAACTGGATATTGGACAAATGATTGATGGAGGACAAGAATAGAAAAACTGGAAAGGAGGCCACACAAGACTAAAACCTGACTCACACCAGGAGGTGTGGGTCAAGGGGAATAACATGACCATTAACCCAGCTGTAGAGGTCATGACCCTTAGGCACCAGTGCCTTATCACAAGGCATGAGACCCTAGCAGGGTCAGAGACTGCTAAAGGGAGTGGAGCACAGGCCTAAGGGTAGAGATACAGAGATTGGGCCCACCTTGGAATCTCTGATCCCTTTCAGTTTTGCCTGTTATCCAACATCAGCTACAAGCAGCCACTCCATGGAGGAGTGACCCCTCCCAAAGAGAAAAGGACTATATCAGTGCAGTCTCTGCACAGGCTGGGGGCAGCACTCCCACTGCCCACCTGTGACTATGCAGGTGCCTCTTTCCATCAATTCTCTCCCTCTGCAGGGCAGCAGCCTCCTGCCTGCCCATGACCTGTCCCATGCTGGGACTTCTCTTCCCTGACCTCTCTCAGCGGAGGCAGCTCTCCTCAAGGCCGCCTGCCTGCAACCATGCAGGCCTCTTAGCAAAACCTTTCCCTTTCCCTAATAAACCTGCTCTTTAAATATAACTTATGTCTCAGTCTCATGGAGAAACTCGCCTGGGGAACTCACCGCGGGCCGCTGAAATGGGAGCTCTGGTGAAACCTTTCCCAGAGTGAACCCAAGAACCCCACAACTCCACAAAACGACATCATGATGACCACAAAAGAAAATATTTAATGGAAGAAGTTATTAATAAAATCTGATTTGGGCAAAAGTATTCACTAGAGAATAATTGCTTTGCTGTAACATTTTCATTGAAAAGAATGAAAACCTATGGAAAAATATAAAGGGAATGACTTTTTAATTTCATAGAAAACTGATCAAAGAATTAAATTTTATTAATGGGGCTTATGTTGAAAATAATTTTAACAGAGATTGACCAGATCAAAGATTTATTAAAATTCCATTTAAAACATAAGCAAGTCCCCTAAGCATTCCCTGGTTTAAAAGGAGAGTGTCAAGAAGGCAGAGTTAAAATGTCAAAGGAGTTGAATGCTTCTCAGTCTCCTTAGATGACCAGGCAGTAGAATTGTCCTGCAGTGTGTTTTCATTTCTCCTTGGGTGTTACACGATGACACATGAACTTGATAAAGTTGACACTAATTATATTAGCTGAACTAAAACCCTAGTTAAATAAGTAAAATGAGTAAATGACCATTTGAGTCAATGGAGAAAAATTACTGTCTCAACAGTTCCAAGTTCATGTGTTCATTCATTCAGCCAGTACTTCCTGACTATCTGCAAAACTATACATAAAATTAGAAATTAGTCATACCTTTGCCCTCAGGGAGCTACAGGCTAATTGCGCAAAAAGAGTATTTTAAACTGATGTCATTTTTGGAGTTGTTGGGTTCAGAGCATAGGGTCCTTGGGTTCACTCTGGGAAAGCTTTCACCAGAGTTCCCCTTTCACCAGCACTGGCAAGTTCCCAGGCAAGTTTCTCAATGACACAGCGATGTTAGTTATATCCAGAAGGGCAGGTTTATTATAAAAGGGAGACCAGAATAAAGGACTAAATGGACAGAAAGGGCTGCCCCGAAAGGGACAGGTTTGCTAAGAGAGAGACCTGTGTGGTTGCAGGCAAGCAGGCCTTGAGGAGAGCTGCCCCTGCTGAGGGAGGTCAGTGAAGAGACGCCCCGGCATGGTACAGGTCACAGGCAGGCAGAAAGGCTGCTGCCCTGCAGAGGGACAGAGAGTTGGCCAAAAGGAGCACCTGCATAGGCACAGGTGGGCAGAAGGACTGATGCCCCGTGCCAGTGTAGAGATTGCACTGATAAAGACTTCTCTTTGGGAGGGGCTCACTCCTTCATGGAGTGGTTTGTTGTTGACTTTGAACAAACTGTAGAATTTGAAGGGGGCCTGATTTCTACACTGGCCCTCAATCTCCATATCTTTACCTTCAGGTCTGCCCTCCTGACACCCCCTACAGCAGTCTGCTACCTGCCTGGGTCCTTGTATTTTGTGATCTAGGCATTAGCGCCTAAGGATCTTAGTCCCTATAGCTGGGTTAAAAGCTATGTTAATCCCTTCTACCCCCATCTCCAGCTCTTGACATTGTGTGAGCCAGGTTTCTGATCTTGTGGTGCCTCCTTTCCAGTTTTTCCATCCTTCTCCTCCATCATTGAACATGAAAGAATAGTTCAATTAAAAGTGGCATGTCCGTCAAGACTGTCTCCTGAGCCTTTGGGTGGGGTGGGAGCCCTTGTCTGATTAGAAGTGAGGCTGCTTCCCTGGACTGTTTGCTTACTTTTTTTGAATGCCCCCTTTATTTCTGCGGTTGCATCAGCATTGCTGTAAAAATGTTCAACATCACTTGTAATCAGGGAAATGCAAATCAAAACTACCATGAGATACCATCTTACACCAGTGAGAATGGCACATATTAAAAAAACTAGCAACAACAAATGTTGGCAAGGATGTGGAGAAAAAGGAACTCTGCTGCACTGTTGGTGGGAGTGCAAATTGGTCCAACCACTATGGAGAGCTGTGTGGAGATTTCTGGACCTACTAAACATAGAGCTTCCATATGATCCAGCAATTCCACTGCTAGGTATTTACCCAAAGGACACAGAAACATCAATTCCAAAGAGCACCTGCACCCCTATGTTTATAGCAGCACTGTTTACAATAGCTAAGCTTTGGAAACAACCCAAATGCCCAAAAATAGATGACTGGATCAAGAAGATGTGGTACATATACACCATGGAATATTACTCAGCATTCAAAAAAGATAAACACATGCAATTTGCAGCAACATGGATGGCGCTGGAAGGGATCATGCTCAGCGAAATAAGCCAAAAAGAAAAAGAAAAATACCGGATGGTCTCACTCATAGCAGGAATCTAGAAAACTTAAATAAGGGACCAGGAAAAAGAATAACTATAAGAAAGAAAATATCAAAATCAACAAATAACTATGAACAAGAGACACTCTATGGGGTGTGGGAGGCGGGGAAAGGAGGGCTTGGGGTAAAAATAAGGGGGTTGTAATTGTATGGGTAATATAAAAATAAAATTTAAATTAAAAAAAGATAATATAGAGCGCTTGTATGTGGTAGAATTGAAAGAAGTAGTATTTTCTCTCTTATATATATACTTTGATATGTGCTTGTACATACACAATTTCAGATTCCTATCAATTGTTTATATTTTCAGAAAAAGTATAAAGATGAAGCAGAGAAGATGCTTTCTAACTATTCTACTGTGGCAGATACCCCCGAAATTCAGAGGATTAAAACAACTCAACAAAACATTAGTGCGGTGAGTAGCTGTGATTTCTTTTCAGTTCTCACCTTTAAATTGTGTTTTGTAAGGAGAGCCTTTTTTTCTCTTTGTTTGATTTTCTGCTGCACTGCTTGAATTTCTATCAAATGTATTATCTTTCTTTAAAAGAATAAAAGTACCAAATGTTCTGACAAGTTATAATTTATCAAGATTGTTTTAGAATTACAAATTCAAATTTTCTTCTTTGGTACAAGTGACAGTTATTTTTAACTACATTTTAGCATTTCACTCAAGAAAGAAGCCCTATTTTTTCACACAGATTTACTTTGAAGATGAGGTTATTTTCTTTCTGGTCACTGATTATTTGCACTGATGATATATCTAGGGCTAGTTTGTAAACAATTCTAAACTGTTATATTTTTATCTTGAGGAGTACGAATTGCATCAGTAGCATTAGTTAAGGGCTGGGTTTATGTTTAATGTGCATATAAACTTGAATTCTAAAATTATAAAAATTACAAAAATCAATATGCAGCCAATATTTTAATATAGAATTAGCTCACTTAGTAATTAAACAAGTCTTATCAATATGTAAATTCTACTAAGTCTGAGCACTTCTGGAATATTTCCTACTTTCTAATAAGCTGACAAACTCCAACCCTTAGCATAAGCAGGTCAGGTACCTTTAGGGTCTTCAAAGGCAGACTGTGCTAAGCAATGGAAGGAAGTCCTTTGGAAAAGAAGATGAGTGGGAAAAGGCTGTTTGCTACCTCATTGCCTGTGATTCGATTGTGTCCACATTTCTAACTTATGGAGGAAAACATCTGTCCCTCCCAATCCTCACTAGAGCTTCCTGGATTACCAGGGACAGTAACTCTGTTCACCTATGTTTTTCTTGTAATTATTATATTTTCCTGTGCTTTTGCTTTGCTTTGTGTTTGAAAGGGGTAGTAGATGTTATAGGAGTGGAGAGTCCTTGGGGAAGATGAACAACTAAATAGAAGATAAGGAAAATAGCCTGATTAATGTTGATGTTGATGATGTAATTTATATTTTCTTTGAAGGGAATGAGGTCATCTTGATGTTTAGAGAAGAGCACTACTAAAAATTTCATGCTTTTTTGATAAATTATAGCTGTTTGATGGGCTTTCATAATATGTATTTTGAATTTTCTCAAATGCACACGTGATATATTTATGTTTGAAAAAGGAAATGCTAGTTGGTTTGCTTATATTCTTAGAGTAAATAATCTGCAACCACCTTTTCTAACTATACAAGAAAACCAAGTTGAACATTTGTTCTTATAATGGATTATTTAATTGATTAATATAACATTGGTCCTCATAAATGGAAGCTGTATCCACATTACTTTAAAACTTGAGAAATGTCTCTTTTATAAGAAATGGATCTAAGACTTGAATTCTAATAAGCTTAGAGTTATTTTTTTCTTTCTCTTACAATAAAGGTATTTTATAAGAAAGAAATAGGAGCTGGCACAGCAGTAAAAGATACTCCAGAGATTAATCGAGTGAAGAAAAATCAGCAGAATATTAGTTCAGTAAGTTTTCTATAGCATTAATTGTCCTTTCCAAAAGCAAACATAAGCTAGATAAATGTTCTCAGTTCATTATTAAACTGGCTGCCTTTCTCTTTTATTCTTCATTTTGATGAAATGCTATTTCATCAAATATCAAAGGCTTAACTTTCAGAAGGAAACAGTAGCCTTGTTCCCCTTGAACCTAAAGCAGTGTTTCATCTTGATATATCATAGTGCATAAGAGATAGATCACTTTAATAGTACAGTAATGAAATCTAGGACTAGATTTCATCTTTTTGAACAGTATTTTAGCCGTATTAAATTTTTCAGGGGAAGGATAAATTTCAGTACCTCCTCAAACTTGGAGGAAAGAAATTTTACCCTGCTAGAATGATTAAAGGCCCGAGAACATTTATTTGGTGGCTTAAGAGAAGTTTGAAAGGTCTTATTTGCCTTCTACTTTTTCCAGTTTACAGCAAGGAAAAACACACACCTTTACTGTAATTTGCAAGATAACTTACTCGCCAATTCCCTTTGAACTTTGTGGAAGGGTAGAGGAGCTACTTAACATATGGGTAAAATCTTCTCCATTCAGTGCTTGACATTTACAATGGAAAATTGCTACACTTAACAATAGTTATTCTTGTATGAACATTTAGTGTATTTATTCTTGTTGAGGAAGTCAAAAGGGTTTTCCCCTCAGATCCCCTTCCCTGACCTTCACCTTTGGAGGCAGTGCTTTCGAGAACTGTTTAAGGGTAGTCCAAATGGAATGGCCTTGATTAGATTCCAGTCTGTAACTCTGATCCTAGAATATGGGTGAATGCTGATATTTGAGCAGAAAGAGTAGGAGGAGGGTCATAATGTAGTAAAACATCAAAATGAATTTATTAAAAAAACCTTCCAAATACTAGATTAGTACAACCTCTTTAGGATGAATGACACTGTCTTCTGAAGAAAGTATAAAGAGAATGACTTTCTAATGAGGGTATGTAGTTTGTTCTGATTTAACCCAGGCGAGATCCTGGGTCGGACAACACATGGATCTGGGAGAAGAATTAGTTTGGAAGAGACTTGTAAAGTGTTTGCTTCCCTCACTTTCTAATGATAATATTTGAAATGAACCCATCCATGTACTGGGATTTAATGTTATAAATGCTCTGTAGTGCACATTTCTATTGCCTACAGTGAAATGACTGTGCCATTTTGATTAGAGTTGTATGGAAAACAAAAATGTTCACCTTTAATCATGTTTAGCTTTTTCACCCGAGGAAAATCACACAGAGTAGTACACTATATCATTTCTGTCCCCAGCATTGCATTGCCTCTTCTAGCAAACATTAAATGCATGCTTCTGTGTCTCTGTGAGGTTAGGCCATAAACTCCTGCTTAGTATTCAAATGGAAAGTTGCCCTTTCAAGATTAGCTAGATCTGTCAAACCAAGATATGATTCTTTAACATTTAAAGATCTCGACATTTCTACCTCCAGAGTACAAGCCTTTTAGCTATTAGTTTTCTCTGTTAAGAGCTATTTTTGAATCTTGTTTAGAGGCAACCTGTCTCAGTATACTCTCAGTTTAACTCTTCAGGATCTGGACTAATACTGGCATTATTTTTTGCATATTAAATCAACAGATACTAAACATAGATGAGATCTG
Organism: Talpa occidentalis; assembly: GCF_014898055.3. Classification (NCBI taxonomy): domain Eukaryota; kingdom Metazoa; phylum Chordata; class Mammalia; order Eulipotyphla; family Talpidae; genus Talpa; species Talpa occidentalis. The sequence continues at coordinate 66,824,672 of NW_023601433.1, read as the reverse complement.
AGATATTTAGGTACTGTTTCTCTAGGACTGTCAGCATGAATTTCAATCTTTATCATTTCAAACACCACCCATTGATTTCTAGACTGTTTTGTGTAGACTGAAATCTTTGCTAAATTTCAACTTGTGCCTCTTAAGCCTAGCCTGTGTTTCCATACATATAGATACATGTGTTTCCTTTTTCTTGAATTCAATCTTCCATGAATTTTAGACATATTAAAATACCACCTAATATGATAGCATCACTAATTGCTTCGTAAGTTTAAAGAGCTGTTTCTTGTTCTATGCATAACTGTGCTGACATTACCATTTGCCTCTAAATATATCTCTCAGTCGGTTTGCAGGAATATCTTTCCACTCAAGTGAGGGTCAGAAATGTAGGTGATTTTTACATAACATGAAGGAAGGAAGCAGTAGCCTGTAGAAGGCTACCCCCTGATGTTCTGCCACTGACTCCTCTTTGGTGATCAGGACAGAGTGGCCTCTGTTTTTACTACATTTTCCCCCCTCTTCTCTCTTTTCTCCTTTTGTTGTGACCACCTGTTTTTTATTTTCTTCTTTATTCTGTATCGAGCACCCTCAGTCAGATAAAGTGTTTTTGAGTGGTTGCTGATTCAATTTGACTTTGGCCTTAAAATACATGGTAAATTTAAGTTAACCTGTTAATAAATAGAAGCTGCTTTTAAAAATTATGTTTATCTTGGTAACATTGATTTATGACTCTGTGTGTTTTAGGGATTTAGGTTCACATCTCTGCAAGTGTATGTTATCACACCCTGCCCACTGCTACCACCGAAGCACCAACAGTCTTGCACCACAGTCCACAGAGCCCCCTACTCCTACTGTCTCTCCCTTCTGGACTCTGTTTCTGGTAGTGCCATTCTAGAAACTGCTTTTTGGAGAGAAAGTAATACACTATTATATTACTTAAGCTGATCTCCAAGGTTTTTGTGCATCTGCCTAATGATAATACTTATTTTCATAAGCAACATTTACTTATTTTAATTTAAAAAATCTACAGTGATAGGTGAATAAATATGGGTTTATTTGCATGTTTCAATAATGGATTCCTGAAAGCATCAGATGAAATAAAATGTTGGAATTTAAAATTTCAATTATGCAATAATTAAAAATGAATTTCTTGAGAATGGTTAATTTAGAATGTTTTGAGCTTTGTGTTGAATAAAAATTCATAGTTTGTTTTAATAAATTACACAGGTGAGATACAAAGAAGAGATAAAACAGGCAACAGCCATTTCTGATCCTCCAGAGCTAAAGCGAGTTAAAGAAAACCAGAAGAACATCAGCAATGTGTGATCATATTTCTTTAAGTACTTTTTTCTGTTTTAATGGATGTCAGTCCACAGTGAGGGTATAACAATTGTACAGGTCAGGTTCCATTACAGTGAATTCTACTGTTGGAGGGTCAGTTCTTTAAAGATGGAGAAGATTTCACACCTCTTTATGCCACACTAGCCCATTGCTGGTGTGTGCACAAAGAAAAATGTTACTGAATACCTACTATGTCCTTGTTCCTGGGAGACTTCAAAGAAGAGTGATATATCCCCTAAGGTTAGAGACTGAATATTCTCAAGGTCTCTAGAAGGAACAGGCATCGAGACAATTATGCAGTGTTTAAGTGCTATAAGGATAACTAACATTTACCATGATTTTTGTGTAACTTCCATTCAATATCTCATTTAATAATAAATAAAAATTCCTCTTGCAAAGTGCTGTACAAATTCAGGAAGGCTGTGTTAGAGAGAAAAGATCCTTGGAGAAAGAATATCATGTGAATTAGATCTTGAAGATTTCATAAGGGTTTGGCGTGGTTTCATGAGGAAGTGCCTTTCCTGGTTAAGCAGTCTGAATATGTGTAGGATCCAAGGCCCGTTCAAGAAGGGACAGGTTTAATGTGATGAATAAAGGTCACAAGAGATGATGGTGGTCAAGGTCATAAGAAGTTAGTCGGGAACCCCAGTGTCCTTCAGTATGGTTAACATACTAGCATGGTATTTAAGAGGATATTAAGAGACCCATTGATGATCAGGTCTTGACTTAGTGATTAATTTGTCTCAATGTATATCTTTTTAGAAAAGAACAGTATTTTCAATTTATCATAGAGACATATCACCCCCTTAAAATATCTTTATATGAAAATAATACGAAGTTAATGAAAAAATACTATAAGTCACAGCACAGGTGATATAATATGGCGTATGGCAGCTGGTGTGTCCATAGTGGAATTTGACTAACACTGGATTAAATGGGAAGAATATCAACCCTGAACTGTTAGTTTGACCCCAGCTCCAGACCTTCCTTGATGTATAACCCTCATAAGCCAGCCTCTGCAAACTCAGTTTTCTCATGTATAAAGGAGGAAGTAGGATGCTGAGTGAGATAGTGCCTGTAAAGGTCTTGGCATGTTTGTGAGTGGATAAATGTAAGACATGAAAGTCTCCATGTTAAATTTATGCCCCCAACTTCACTTGCACTAGAGATGGACTGCAACAGTTTCTCTACATCAGTAATGTTGTTCAACAGACTTTCCCCCTCTGAATTCTACTCAAAATAACCTTTTCTTGCATCTTGCCATTCATAGACATTACCCAGAAACTCTCCTTCCTTTAACTTGGACTGTTATTCCTATCACAAGAATCTGCCTAAACTCTCAACCAATATACCATGGCATGTAGTAAATCATACATCAAGGAGAGGAGAAAAGTCAAAGTAGAAGGGATGACACCCTTTCTCATTTACTTTCTAGGTTGATCAGACCTCTCTGTACTGGCACATTGGCTGTTGAGAGTGTGCATCTCAAGTCCATTTTATTGTGGGCCCCATGGGCCTTGTGAATTCTTGTAAAATTAAATCCTTAACATTAAATTTAAACTCCAAAAAAAATCAATAATACTGTTCTTGAGGAATGCCTTATAATTAATTTTAACCTGTAGTTTTACTTTTATCTGTCAGATTCATCTGATGATCTTGCTGTCCCATTTCTCTGTGTTGGGTGCTCATCTGTGTCCTGGGGTGTTGTGGAATTGCTGGGAAACTTGTCCACAAATGATAGGGTCTGATCCCCCAGCTAAGAAAGAAGCCCCTCTGCACAGTAGGCCAGGAAAATTTCCATGAGGACAGTTAGAGTGCAGGCCTTCTAGTGTTGGGGATTTGTGCAGAAAGAGACTTTGAGTTTCAGGTACCTCTTAGTGACCGTCTGTCACTAGGATGCAGGCATAAGGCTGTTGGGACTCTCTTATCTAATGGCAGGAGCGCAGAATCTTTTTTAAAAATTGTAGTAAAACAGTAAAATAACATTAAGTCTACCAGTTTAACCATGGACTTATTCTACAATATAAAATGATAATTTGATAAATATTGCTTTAGTGCTATGAAATAAATGAATTCACGGAAGGGATCATATATTACTACTGATCAGATAACCTCAGAGAGGCTACCGAGAAATACTACTCCTTGAAGAATAACCACTAAAAGTGAAATTCAAAACAATCTTTGGACAACAAAAACTTAAGAATCTGGGATCACTAAGATGATGACATCTACCAGCAATGCATATTTTCCTATAAAATCCAATAAGGAATTTTAAAACTAATGAATGCTCTGTAGTATGTGACATGTCTTTTAATCTGTCCCAGTGTTGTGGTACATGTGTCCCTCCCGTAACCCTGCTGTCTTGCACCCTGTCTCCCAGCTCCAGTATAAAGAGCAGAGGTATAAGGCGACCCCAGTCAGCACAACACCAGAGATAGAGAGAGTGAGGCGGAACCAGGAGCAGCTGAGCATGGCAAGTTGTTCTGCTTTCTCTTATATTTTTATCAAGCATTACCTACTTTCATTCTTCACAACACTCTCTGAAAAGCTTTAAACCCTCTCCATATGTGGATGCTCCTTTGCACATTCACATATTGAAAGGCATGCACTTTGGCTCTCTCATGTGAGTCCAGGAAAATTTGGGACTGTGTTTCTATAATTTATCCATGTTTGTCTATTCCAGAAATCTTCTTTAAGCATCCCTAGTGTGCTAGGCACTGTTCTGGCCACTGGCATACAAAGATGGATAGGACTCAGCTCCTATCCTCATGGACCTCATAGTTTTAGTTGGCAAATCTTTGAAAATATATCCCGGTGAGGGCCTGGAGTACAGTGGATCTGGTGTTAATCTGAGAAAAAAAAAAATATCTCTTGGAATAGGAATCTTGAGGCCGGGGCCCTTATAAGTAAAATGGAAAACATTATTTAATCATTCAATAATCTATTGCTAAGAAAGCAATGAGAGTTAACAGTTGTGATTGTTAATCTCTAACATGGAGCATGTGTGAAATACTTTATGTGAGCCTCATGAGGTTGGCACAGTTCTTAGGTGTGGGAAACTGAGACTTGGGGAGGTCAGAGGACGTTAGATACCCAGAGTTTGTAAGGGAATAGTTGGGATTTGAACCCAGACCTCCCAGAATTCAAAACTTCCTGTCAAAGATGCTTCCCAATGGTTATTTTTTTCTGTTTTCTGATCTCTACCAATATAAACACTAGTCTTCTTGTAAAACAGATAAAGTCTTTTGAAAGACTTTAAGAGTTCTCCCTGGTGGAGAGAAAATTGGGCCGAATTCTGCTTTATCCTTATAATATTCTTAGTAGGTGGCACAAGTGAGGGGGTCTCTAACTTCTGTGGAGGTGAAGTCCCAGGGTCAGAGAGAGAGAGTATATAGCCAGCCACAGTGACTTCACTATAATTCTCTGTAATGACTTCACTCTAACCTTTCTGCAGTTTATTTACATTATTTTATTTATAGAATCTCCAGTCAGTTTTGATATTGAACAATAAAGTATTTATAAAAATGTAATTTTTAAGAAGGACAACCAACACTTTGTGCTTGCTAAGTAAGATGACACAAAATCCAGGTGTAAAGGTGAACAAGAAAGTTCACTGATATGTACTATGGAAAACAAATGTGTCAAACGGTAGGGTTCATTTTGCGGCTCATGCTCTATGGTACTTGGGTGGAAGCCATTCTGCTAACTATAAAATCCTTATTTATCCTCCACAGGTAAAATACAAAGGAGAGATGAAACAGGCAACAGCCATTTCCGATCCACCAGAGCTAAAGAGAGTTAAAGAAAATCAGAAGAACATCAGCAATGTGTGATCTTAGCATCTTTCTTTTTGTGATAGCAAACGTATTATCAATATGTCAAGGAAGGGATTGTGTTTACAGATTTTTCACAGCCTTGTGTTGATAGTCTGCTCTCAATTCACTACCAGTGTATTTGAAAGGTTTCAGGGTTTTAGGTATGGTGGGTGCAGCCAGGCGTTCCCTGCTCTAGAGTTCTCGGTGACTAGCAGTGTGACTTTTGTCTGCAGGTCATCATGTGTCCCTTATCTTCATGCTGCAGCTGCTGTAGTTCTCCATAGTGCCATGAGAGTAGCTTTGGGTGTCTAGACCCTACAGATAAGTTTTCCCATTATCTTTCCTACCTGGATGTGTTCTTGTTTTCTGGCCCCCCTCACCCTGTTCTCCAGGTCCCAGCTAGTGTCATTTTATTTTTGGATGATGTCTAGGGAGAAATGATAAAGTCTGCAAACTGAGCAGGTCACACAGGGCAGACCCATGTTACAGGCACTCGAAGAGGAGCTGTCAGTTTTCACTTAGACAACAACCCCTGGCCTGCTCTAGCTTTCTTCTGTTTATATAATCCATGGATGTCATTCACTGAGAGAAGCCTTTTTTGAAGTCATTAACATATAGATTGGGTTCTTTGGAAGAGGAAATTTGGAAATCTATTAAGTTCAAAGAAATCGTTTATTCTTCAAACTTTTATAAAGTCGTTTAACCAGATTATAAAGCAAAGGCAGGTTATTGTTTGGCACTTTTCTTAAAACTGTCATTTGGAGATGTGGATGCTCATCTCTTCCTGGTATATTTAGAGTCACACTTGATGTGACTCCATTACTCTCAAAAAGGAAAGTGGTAATTGAGAAGGAGGAATGGAGGGGTGGAAAGCCTGCTGGCCCTTTGATGGATGACCGTGGTCACCTACTTAAAGACATCCTTCCAAAAGTTCTGCTGCATTTAATTTGAAAGAAACCACCACAGGATAGTACCTTTCTAAACCCAGAGGAGTACCTGTAAATAATTGATGGAGGGCCTCCCCTGGTGGTGCAGAGGGTTGAGCACAGCGCTGTGAAGCTGTCCACAGCCTCTGCAGCTAGGGTTCGGACCTCTCCTGTCTCACCTGCTGCTCCCCTCAGCAGTGTATTTCATCAGTCTGCCTATTCTGTTCCCCACTCTGTCTCTGGTGAATCCTCTCACCCTCCCGCCCATCTGGCCTGTACCCCAGTTCTTGTATGCATGGATAACTAAATCTTAAAAAAAAAAAAAGCAAGGAAAAAAAATAATCGATGGAGACATTGCTTATCATGCCTCTTTATGATGGAATGCTTACTGCGGCTTTCTTGATGTATGTCCATGCATTTGAGGCCATTCGCAGTGATTTAGACCCATAAACACATGTATGGGAGGAATAAAATAGATTGATTATGATGCAAAATTTTTAATTATGATAGGTTTCTGACAGCAACCTCTTTTTATTAATTTATTTTCTTTTGGCTAGTCCTTGAAAATAAATACTGTGAGATGCATATTTAGTTGAATTGACTCACAGTACTCTTTTGTTTTCTGAAATGATAGGTTTGTTATAAAAGTCAATTGGGAAGAGCCACAGCTTTAAGTGTAACTCCTGAAATGGAGAGAGTAAAGAAGAATCAAGAAAATATTAGTTCGGCAAGTGTTTTTATTAATTTTGGTCTATTTCTAAGGATTTGGCTTTTATTGTTTACATTAGTCCCTTTTTTTATCTTGGAAAGTAGAATCTGTTTTTAAGGAAGCATTTGTAATATAGTCAATGAGTACATGCATTATTTCAGATGACTTCTAAAAGTTGCCACTGTAAATTTATATTTTCTTGCAAACCTTTATTGCTATTTCCAGATGTGACAATTACAGTCAAGTTTAGTGTTAAACTAGATCACATTCATTTAAACAGAGATTCATGTTATTTTAGCCAGTGTCTTTGAAAGTGGTAAAGTCTTTGATGCATAATTTATGTAACTGTAATTTTATGGATGCAGATTGCTAAATGCTCTTTGCACAACCAAATAAGGAATGAGTCATTACTCCAAAGAAAGGGGAAAAAATCTTTAAATACATTTAATATAGAAATCAGCTACTCATTAAAGTCCTGTGGTGCCTATCAGTCTTATTTGGATCGTGTGCTTCTCTGAGTATCGGGCACATATGCCCTCGGGTCTGCAATAATTGGTGTCTTAAACTGATACATAATCAGCTTCACAAATTGCAGTGTTATGATGATCAGCTGTCAAGAGGGGCTCTATGCCTGGGGATCAGCATTTAGGTTTATAATTTATAGTTCTCTAGTGGCATTTCTGTCCAAAGATGCTGACTGTATCAACATAAATTACCTTTAAGCTGTGGCTGCTTAGAGGAAAACTAGATTTGTTCTTCATTATTTCTATCCTTTGTGAAAGTGAAATAAAAGGAAGTAGAGGGAAGTTTGGTGTACATTCTTCAACAACTCTATGGTGGAAAATAGGGCAGTCTAGGAACAGGAAAGTAAATTTAGGTTCATTAATTTTGGATCATCTTTGCTGACTTTAAGTAAATTTAGGTTCATTAATTTTGGATCATCTTTGCTGACTTTAAGTATGATAATCACTTTTACTGACTACGTTGTTAGTTGTTAGTGGCTTTGGCTACTCATGCATTTGTTTTCAGTTGTAAAGAAGTTTAGATCATTTTTGTTATAGTCTTTGAGAGTAAAATTTTAGGCTATGTTCCTAAAACAAAATAAACCACTGAACTACCTACATAGGAAGTAATTCAGAATATTTTTGGGAAGCTTGAAAAAGTATTTTTTTATTATAATTGTCTTATAAGTATGTCTGCTGTTTGCTTTGCAGGTAAAATATACCCAGGACCATAAGCAGATGAAGGGTAGACCAAGTATGATTTTAGATACACCTGGTCTGAGATGTGTCAAAGAAGCACAAAATCATATTTCAATGGTAGGGTACAAGCAGCTCCTCATGACTAAACTATACTAAGGAATGGCACCACTGAGTGTACCCATGGCTTAGATCACCATTAATCCGGATGACTAACAAAGCATGGAAACGCGGACCTGCTCATCTGATAGGGCCAGTTGTAATGTAATAGAAATACTTAGTCTAATAAAATAATTTTTCTCAGTGATTTTTGGGGTGTGTTTTATTTCTAACGCGACTATTATAAATGCATCTTGTGAAAGACATTTGCCTGGAATTTTCCAATTAATTTTATATGGAATTTGGTGTGTTTGCATGTTGCAAAGAATATTTAAAAAAGGTGTTTTAAAAACAGTTTCATGAGATGTCATTATAAACTATAAAGTATGCCCATTAAAATTATACAATTTAATGATTTCTATAATAATTGATAGAGTTGAACATCCATCACTGTAATCCAATGTAAGCAGTTGTAAAATGTATGCTTTAAAGTAGATGTGTTTTTGTAATAATATACAAAAAGTTATGTACCTATAATTAGTTGTAACTTTCAAATCTAATTTTAATTACTACTTTTTTTAAATAATTGTGTGGAAATAGCTTATCATTTGATTGCATACTAAAGTTTAAGAGATAGGAAATTAATATATGGCTAAATTTGTACATTTGGGAAGTAACCAGGATTAAAAAATACAATTTTTAAACCATCTTACTGATGTACAGTGTTCTATATAATTTAAAAGAATTGCTAACCATCTGATGAAAAACATTGTGAAATGATCTCGTTATTTCTGATGCTAGGAAGTTGATTTTGAGAATAATTGGAAAGCACACATACATAGCAAATAATCTCGATGCAGGTGGTTCAGTGAAAGCCACCACTTTATCAAAGTTAGGACATTTCAATTTGAGTTAATATTGTTTTTCCCTTTGTTTCAGGTAAAATATCATGAAGATTTTGAAAAGACAAAGGGAAGGGGCTTTACTCCTGTTGTGGATGACCCAGTGACAGAGCGAGTGCGGAAGAACACCCAGGTTGTCAGTGACGCTGCCTACAAAGGTGTCCATCCTCATATCGTGGAGATGGACAGGAGACCTGGGATCATTGTCGGTAAGCTCGGTGCTTCTCTGCAGGTCTGCATCGTATGAAATCAAACTGCCTTAGATTTAGAGTTAGCCTCCTTACTCACTGTTGTCTCTTGTGTGGAAAATGGACCACAGGCAGGTGTTACCATGTGAACCTTGTTGAACTGGATTAATGGATTCATGATCTTCGCTAGGTATCATTGTAGATCCTTTCTATTTTTGAACATTCTTTCTCTTTCATAATGTTCTTATCTTAAGAATGCCCTTGCTTGTTAAAGAAAGAAGTAATCCAAACATTAGACAGGGATGAAAACAATGGTTAAACAATTATTTTGTTTTCCTTTAGCTTGTGTACCTGATCAGTGTACTGAACTGCAGGCATCATCTTCATGGAGGGCAGAAATGCCAGAAATAGCAGCATTTCGGTCCTAACCACAAGTGGACATACCAGATTCCGATGTTGTTCCATTATATGAATAGCTTATGTATTTTCTAATATTGTTTCTGACCTGGGATAATTGAGAGCTACCTGAAAGTCCCAGAAGTATGAGAGGAAGGAATTTTCCCTTCCTGCCATCTGTTCTGTGTTGTCAGTCAGGGGAAATCTTAGGAATGCAGCGTTGAAAGGTGGCTGAGAGTTCAAGACCATCCTGAAGTCCAAGGTGAGACTGGAAGGAAAGTTTCTGATTTTTCAGTGTCTGTCACCCCTTCTTCCAAATTGAGCTTCTCAATTTATGTAGCGAAATCAGTAGTAATTTTGGTAATCTTGTGACATGCATCTCTGTCCTGTCAGGTTACCTTCTTCTCAGGTGAGGTATCATTTGGGGGCAGGGGGGACTAGTGAAAGGCCATTGAGAGGTAAGTTGGATGAAGAAAGTATATGTTTATTTGACAGGTGATATCTTAGTTTAAATTAACAGTACTGTACTGAAGTGAGGCCACTGAATTACTTGGATTATTACTAAAGGGTATCTGGAAGTATGTTTTGAAGTGGAATTCTAAATGTATCTGTGGGCAATTGATAGCTTCTCTGATCTTCCCATGCTGATTGCTTAAAAGGATCACATTAAGTTGGATGGATAAGTTGTGATGCTTTCATTGAAAGTAACACAGAACTACCAAGTTTCATTACTTTATATCTCTCTTAGAGAAGGTCTAATTCATCTCATGAGGTGGAAATGCTTCTGTACAGCCTACCTCTGGGTCCCCCAACTGGAGGCAGATGAATTTCCTGCCAGAAACAGTGAGATTCTTTAAATTTTGACCTCTAAGAATTCAGTACTCATTACCTTTGAGATAGAAATCATGAATATTTTGAGAACCTAAGATATTTAGCTCTAATTTATCCATTTACTGGATAATTCAGAAGTCATTTTATTTTTCTGATTAAGGGAAACTTTCCATCAAGCACTTGCCTATAAATCCACAAAATGGAGTATATTCAACAAATGTAAAAGTTCTGTGCCAGGCATAGAAATATGGGTTGAGATTTTCCCAGTAATTAGGGCTAAGTCAATTGTGCTGCTTTTATTTTTGTTGTTCTTTATTAGTTGTATAACCTTGGTCAAGATAATTCAATCTCTGCCTCAGCTTCCTCATCTATAAAATCTAGATAGTATTACCTACTTTAATATGTTATGAAACTTAAATGAGTTGTGTTATAACAGAAAATAGTGCCTGGCATACAGTAAGCACTAAATAATATTAATGAAAAAGCAAATGTCCAGTTCCAGTTTACTATTACAGTAAGTCCTTATTTATTGTTGTGCATAGATTCATGGAAACTGCAACTTTAAGCAAAATTCTGCATAACAAAAGCAAGAACTGAAATAATGTTTTGTTCAGTGTTGGCTGGGACTCTCTTTTTCTCATCAATATTATAATAAAATAACATTGGATAAAATAACATTATTTGTGGACCTGCTGTAATAATTTACCCTCAAGATCCATTTCAGCTGCACATCCATAAGTAGGTTTTTATTTTCCTGTAGTTGGTCCAAAACAGCACAGGTTATTTTAGGACCGGATAACCCTTTGTTGTCGAGACTGGTAAACCTGGAAGTTACTAATTAGATTTATTTTGCCTCCAACTAAAATAGGAGTACAAGTTGGCTTGCAGTCTGATTACTGACCCAGCAGGAAAAAGGAGGCTGGGCTCTACTGAGACGAGGAAGCTGCTCCGCATTCATTTTCCCACTCTTGCTTCTGTGCCAGTGCCTTATGGCACTTTTCTAATCCATGTATCTTATGTGGGTTGGCTTGCACTTGCCCCCTCAGAATGAAAAGGGGACTTACCATTTGCCTACATTTTCATTTGTCTCTGTTACAGGGAGAGACACTTTGTTTATTTGTTATGTTTTCTCAGGCAAAACACCTCTCAGTCACTTCCTATGAATGAATCACTTACATGTCTTTCATCAGGAGTTTTAATCAAACATTTTACTGATTTCAGCTGGAGCAAAGCAGGCGCTCTGGGCATGGGGGTGGGGGGGCAGCTGCTTAGAGCTGTGTGATGTGCGTATGTGTCAGGAGCTGACTCACAGGCTGTACTTGAACGGTCAATGAAGAATAAACTAAGCGACTTACATTTGATGGCAACGTTTTCTAAACAGATCCTTGTGACCTGAATATTCTTTCCTTCTCTGGTCTGCAACACAGTGGGTTTGCTTATTACATATTTGCTTTTTATATCCACCCCTTTTCAGACACTTGTTGGACTCTCTTTGGTGCTGACATTTTTTAAAATTCATTCTTGATTTGTTCATTTCTTCCTTTTGTTAAAAAGACCTCAAAGTTTGGCGCACAGACCCTGGTTCCATCTTCGACATTGATCCCCTGGAAGACAATATTCAGTCCAGAAGTCTCCATATGCTCTCTGGTACTGCTTACATTTTGAGTTTCTCTCCATTTACATGCTTTTGTCATGAAAGTGAAGCTACTCTGAACTGTAGAGGCAAATTGTGCCAACTGTGTAATGTAAATTTTAAAGTTGATTCAAAACCCAAAAAAGTGCTATGCTGTTTTAATATACCATTCATCATTTATGAAAACAAAATTTGCAAAAGGGTTTTTGAATATATTCTCCCTTGGTTGTTCTAGGTTCAATTAAAAAGTTATATAGACCATGCTTGCTTATGCTTTTCATTAGTGAATATGATTTAAAGGTTTTCTGAGCTTACAGATATAATTCTTTGGAGTGCACTAAACCTTTGAGATTTGTTTTATGAAAAATACTGTTATAACATTTTAAAGGTAGATTTAAAGAAATATCTTAAAACAAAGGGCACATTTTCTATATAGCGTCATAAAATCTTAAAATAGATTTTAATCCTTGAGTTTTTTATAAAATGCAATGTAGGATGTTTATTTGACTTTTAACTTAAACTACTTATAATTAAAGGCAAAAACTGATTGGTTTGGACATTTCAGACTTTCAGGCCATGTTCAACAAAATTCGAACTTGGAGAGTTATACAATTTTTTTAAACTTTTTTTTTTTAAATATTTATTTATTTATACAAGAGCTGGGGTATAGGCCAGAGGCGCAGGAGGGTGAGAGGATTCACCAGAGACAGAACAGGGAGCAGAACAGGCAGATGGACCAAAAGCACTGCTGAGGGGAGCACAGAATAGGTCTGCTGTGCCATGTGGGAATCTCCCTGGCTGGCCAGGAATTGAACCGGCATTGCAGAGGCTGCAGACAGCTTCACAGCACTGTGCTCAACCCACTGTGCCACCGGGAAAGCCCAAGTTATACAGTTTTTAAAACAATGTTAGTAGATATATCATTTAGGTCTTGTTCTGTCCCCTGATTTCTACTCTGGATTTAATTGTTGATATTAATAAAATTAAATGCTCAAGGCAAGGTAGGAATTGTAATACTTCTATAGTCAATTTGATCCACATCATAAGCTAAACTGTGTCATCTAATTTTCTAAAAGCAAAGAAAAGGCAACAAATATTGTACGCTTGGTGAGGCTTGAAAGCAATTATTTATTACAGACATTATGCTTGATGGAAATTCTTAGTTTGCCAGTGTTTTCTTAGTTTTTGTCAATATCCCATTCCCCATCTTTCCTTTAAGTAGATAAAAACTAAGGAAAAATGGTATTTAAATCATTTATGTAGCCGATACAATGTATGCAAAAATTTGGAGTAGGTGATTAGAACTTAAAATCGCTGAGTTTATTGATTATAATTGAATAATAAGGAACTGCTTGAGTCATTTATGAATATTTTCCCTCCACTATAGAAAAGGCGAGTCAATATAGGAGACACCGATCTCGATCTCATTCCAGCAGTACTTTTGGTACAGGGCTGGGCGATGACAAGTCGGAACTATCCGAGACTTACCCTAGCTTTTCATGCTGCAGTGAGGTGACAAGACCCTCTGATGAAGGAGGTATCAAACATTTACCACTCAAAGAAAATTAATCCATTTTTAAAAATATGTCACAAGCATGTCTTTAACATAATCTTCACTTTGCACATACATTCTAGAGCTTTTTGAAAATTTTTGATTATGTTTACAAAGTTAAGTCCTTATTTTTTTTAAAAAAATTACTAATTTGCATGTTTGTTTTACCTGTCTTCACTCTTTTCACTGCAAATGGATCTTTAATGACAAAAATGTCTTGGGACCTACTATGTGAGTCTGTTTCACAGGGGTTGTGTGTGATGGCTATATACAGAGCTGTGGTGGAAACTTGAATTCTGCCAAGTTTATATCTGATTTCCATTAAGGACAATCAATCTTACAGTTATATTTGAGTCACTAAGAGGTTTCTGTGAATTTGTGTATATGTAGGTATTGATATACAACTGCAGACAGAGTTAGAGCTAGCAAAAAAAGGAATTGGGTATGATGCTTGGGATATGAGATTTTTTTTAAAATAGAAGATACTGTTGGTTGTTCATAATCTCTATATTTTACATACCATCCTTTTCTTCTGCCTTCTATTTTCTGTATCCAAGTTGGTGTATTAGATCTTGAACTTTTAGTTGAAGTTGTTTGGATGTCAAAGAAATCCTGCAGATAAAGCTGTTATTAAAGATTAAGATGAAGATGTGGCCTTACTCATTGCAGCTACGTTTTAATGCAGTAGGCAGGGGAGAGGATGGGGCATATACGAACAAAAGAAATATTGAATTTCCTTTTCAGCCACAAAAGTCAGAGTGCTGAAATCCCTAATACAGGCATTTTGATGTCAACCAACTTAAACGCCACAAGAAAAAAAAGAAATGTGACTGAAGATCTGATGGAATTATGAAAGCTTTTGTAATTTTGCATTGTTTTTTGTAGTCATTAAATTGAAACCCGAGGAAAAAAATCAGTTATACTCTATACATCTTAAATTATACATTCAAACTGATTGGGCTTGGTGGAAAGATGTGAAGCGTCTCCTTTATGATTCTAATGAAACATTTGTGAACTAGTTTTGCACGCTCATATTCAATAGATAAGATACACAGGAGAGATCTTTTCTCTGGTCTCTAACCAAGGGTTCAGTAACCTCTTGAATTTTTTTTTGTTTTTGAACCTAGGATTATTGATTTGTCCCTTCAGTGTTTTCTGTGGTTCTGGAAGTGTAGAATAATGTTGACATTTGACAAGAGAAATAAAACCCAAAGCAAATACAAGAACATATTTTTGTCTAACCTTTCTTAATTTGCTCTCCTCAGCATACTGGAGTTGACATCTCCCCCAAAAGCAGTATTTTTGCTTCACCAGTGCCCCTTTTACTTCATTTCTGCACACACTGATATCCATTCTTTATTCACCAAATGTTTATTGAATGCTCTTTGTACACCAGCCAAGAGTTGGGATCTGGAAATGCATACGGCAGCAAATAAGAGACATGTGTCTGCTCTAAGGGGCTCAGAGTCTGGTGGGGAACCCTGATATTAAGCAGATACTTGCCTAAGCAATATACAGTTATGAAAAGGGTAAGTTCTACGAGGGCAGGTCATGGGGGCCAGATGATACAAAACAGGGGGATTCCATTTGACCTTGAGATGAAGGAAACCTCCCATGGGGAAGATTTGAGCTGACATGGCAATGGTAACTGAAACTTAACTAGACCAAGGGGACTTGGGAGAATGTGTGGGAGAAAAATCTTTCTGCTAGAGAGAATAGAACACTGCAATGGCATGCCAGTGAGACATTTACATGGAGGTGTTGGGCAGCTAGAGTTCAGAGGAGAAGGCTGCTCTGAAGATGAACATGGAAGTCATTGTGGTGATGTAGGTCCCAGATGAGTCTGTAGAGAGAGAGGTTTCAGCAGATAAGTCTAGGTTCACCTGTCTCAGATTCTGTTCTCTCCTCCAGGGCTGCATTTGCTGTTGGTTTATCTATTCTTTCTCTTCTCAAACCACCAGTCCTTTTTTTCTAATTATTTCTAGCAAGAGGACCCTACACTGTGCCAAATGGAGTGAGAAAAATGTCTCCATTGAAAGAAGATATACATAAATATTGCATTTGTACTAGAATTTGACTAAAAGTAACACATGGTGGCATTTATAAACTTCTGCCTCAGTCACCTGTTAGGAGACCAAGATGCTCTGTCTTTAGTGACATTTCCTACTTGGGAACAGACATTGAAAGGGGTACCAGTGGTTATAACATAAACACAAGTGATGGTATACCCACAGCGTATCTGAGTTAATTTGAAAAGATTTCAGGATACATGGGATTATACTCTTGATTTCATTTATTTTAATTGAAGCAAAAGCATATTTCTACCAGTTGGCACTTTGTTTCTTTATTTAAATGGTTAGTGACATATCAAACCTAGTATGTTCAAAACCGTCGTCCACTCCTCACCTTCTTCCTAAAATTCTGCGACTTTTTTTGGCTTCCCTGTACTAAGTGGTCACTGCAACTTTCCAGGTACTGAAGTCAAATTCTTTGGAGTCATCCTCAGCTCTTCTTGTCTTTTACTCACATGCCACATCCAACAATTAGCAAATCCCAAAGCTTTACCAGGAAGAATCTGGCTGCTTGAGCCCACGCTGCCCTCACTACTGTGTCACCTGCTGCTGCCTGCCCCTTGGGTCATCACAGGGGCCTGACTGGTTTCCTGCTTCTGCTCTTGCCACCCCATGCTACCAGATCTCTGCCCAGGGCTGCTTTCTACTCATCAGCTAGAATATATGACTGAAACATACATTGTATCATGTCATTCTTCTGCTTTCTTTTCACTCTGACTATAACCCAAGTCCTCACCACTGCTGACAAAGCCTTCATTGGACCTGGCAGCGAAGATCTGTCCTGGCTCTCTCCATCCCTTGGTTTAATCACACCTTATTGGTCTCTCTGCTTCACTCAAACCTTCCATGAAAGTGCCCCTGGGCCTTTGCACTTACTGTCCCTCATTCTTGGAACACTGTCCCTTTCAACCCACTCTTTCCTTGGTATTTGCTTGCCTATTCCTATGTTTTTGCTCAGATGTCACTTTATAAGAGACCCTTTCTACATAAAACAGACCCCTGCCTGTGCTGTTCTGTCCCTTTCACTCCTTTCTTTTCTCTCGTAGCAGTTGATTCCACCTGAAATATATATTTGTTTATTTGCTTGCTGTCTCTGCTTTGCTAGAACAGAAGCCCTACCAGAACAGGGAGATTGGCTGATTTGTTTACTACTCTATCTCCAGCTCTTAGAATAAACACCCAGCAAATATTTGATGACTGAATGCAATGGGCAAATTAATATTTTAAAAGCTAAAACCACATATATAAATGTATGTAAGTATACATTTAAAAAGAAGTGAAATTCTTTTGTGGGAGGCTTTCAAGGAAATTCTTCCATTTTTGTTTTGATATGTTTCAGTGACATTAAAGCATAGCTGAAAAATAACCAAAAGTGGAAACATCCCCAGCATTTTTTTTTCTTTTTTCTGGTGGGGAAAAGAAAGAGTAGCATCCATGACTTCTTGGTTGCTTTGAAATTTAGGGTCCTCTTTGAAATGTGTCTGATGTTGGGCGCTGGTAGGGAGGTGCTGATTGACTCTGTAAAAGGAGGAAGTTTTCATGGTGGTGACAGCTGTTTGATGAAAACCTTTAATGTCTTTAGCAGTAAGGATTAATCATATGCATTTGCTTGAATACTATTGTAGAAATTGAAAAGAATTTTAAAACAATATTTGTTAGTGGCAAGACAAAGAATAAAAAAATGTATTTAAAATGGCTTTTTTTGCCCTTTCAGATTTTGTTGAGATTCTTAAGTTTTAATCACAATTTTGTGTGATGATGTGTTTTGCACCTGAGGGGAGGCCTTTTGCAGTGGGTGTCTCCCTGCTGTTGAGGTGCTGCGGGTGGCAGCTGTGTTCTGTGGGGAACACAACGCTGGACCTCACCCGAGTGCTCTTACTTCATGGTCTGGATTCTACGCCTGGACAGGAAGAAAGTAGAACAAGAACTTTCTAAGATGTTTTACATTTGCTAGCCCAAGAGACTTACATTTAAACTCTTTCCCCTTTCTTCCTTCTGCATACGAGAATGTGTTCTGTTTTAAGGAGATCTGTTTTACTTTGTGAATGAAATGCCTGGTCAGTTATGCGAGTCATAGTTTTAGGGACCTGCTTCAGAGCCAGAGGAAGTTCTCATTGTTAGGACAAAGGGTTAAACAATCAGCTCATTTCCTTGAGGCAAATGTTTCCATCATTCACATTTGGTTTTCATGAACATTAACATACAAGCCTTCTTTAAGTTTTTATCATTGTTTTAGTTATGTGTCTCACGATATTTTCCCATCTTGCTTTGATTGCGGAATATTTTCATTTTCTTATGTGATTATTTTGGGCTTTCTTTGCTTTTCAGTCTACTTTCCAGGATATTAAGTTACCAAAGGGTTTTTCATTTTACATCTCTACTGTGTTACTTTGATTGAATAAAAGAGGCTTTTATTTAAGGTTCATCTAATTTTGTTTTGATTCTTGAATAGTATTATTTGAAATGATCTTTATTGCTTTTTTGGTATTAGATTAGGTTAACTTATTTTTGTTTGACACACATTTCCTTTAGTAGAAATAATCCTGATGGTTTCTGCTTATTTCACTTCAAGGTTTTCTTTGATCTTTGTGTTTGTCTTTAGTTAGCGTGGGTCTGCAACATGAATTTGCCTCTGCTACATTTGTATGTCCTTGGTTTTCCTTAATGTACAGTGTTCACATTGCTAGTATTTTTATGTCTTTGTAACCAGTATTTACCCTCCTGAGTTTGAACTTGTGCTTAGTTTTGCTTCAGGTATTTTATGTGTTTCTGCTTTCCTCTGAAGCATCTAAATATGGGAATGTGATGGGGAAGGGAAAGCAGATGTACTTTTCCACATAGACATTTGCAATGCTTCAACCTTGTGAACTTTTCCCTTTTTTTTTTTCCTAGTATAAGAATCACATTGTGAAGACCTAGTCTTTTCTTAAGTGACAGAAAGC